>NW_019743147.1:2516749-2527972 GCF_002891405.2 Cryptotermes secundus | reverse complement strand
TAAGCTGTTTAGACGTAAAGTACGTACACTTATATGCTACAATGCATAGTACACAAAATAGAACATTTCACAAACACAGCAGTTTCCTGGGAATGTAAAGTTTTTTATAAAATTGTATAAAATTTCTTGATGTTAATTAAAAATTTTTTGGATTCTTAATAATTAAAATTCGTAAGCCACGCAGGCTCGTGTTCGTCCTCCCATCGTCCCTCTTATATGGGGCAGATATTGTGCCACCTGGCTATCTTGATGTGGAGGTTCTTTACATTCTTTACATTCCCAGGAAACTGCTGTGTTTGTGAAATGTTCTATTTTGTGTACTATGTATTGTAGCATATAAGTGTACGTACTTTACGTCTAAACAACTTATGTGATGGTGGTTTCCTATTTGTAGTGATGTTTGCCCTCTGAAGATGGTCCACAGAGACCGAAACATGTAAGGGTGTTCAGTTTTCATGTAGTAAAAAACTTACAGGTCACATTGGACGGAGTGATTTATATTTGTAATTGTTAGTGTGACGGACCAGAATGAAACAAATCAAATTTATTCAAGGCTTTCAAGAATGTGGTAGCCATGTTTTACGGAACTCTTTTGTAGCTATTTCTCTCATGTAACGGATATATTCCGAACAGAATGGGGTTTGTAATTCATGAATGGAAGAAAAATAGACGAAGTTGTTGTTTCCTATTGTGGCATGTACATCCAAATATTCTCTACACCACTGGAAGCAATATGGAGGTGAATGATTAGCTTCAGTCTCCTGCCGACTTTACTCTAAAAAAATGACTTCTTTAGAAACAAAATGTTAGGAATCTGGGTGGTACCGAGAACCGGTTTCGTTGTGACAGCGTTGATGAAATATTCCCTTACTCTACCGGGAATCAAACCCTGGTCTTGAAGACTGACTGACTGAGCTGTCCCGATTCATCTTTAACACAAATGACATCAAAAACCATTCAAACACAACTTCCCACTTTTCATTTAGACTGAAGAAATCCTACAAAGAGAATAAAGTGGACTTGTAAACAGGAAGTTAACTCACAAGACATTCTACTGGGTAAGTAAAAGTGGAGGCCCATAGAGTTGTTAGATGTTGAGGTTCCCACATTTTCTAGACAATCGGCTCATAGAGGGCGGTAAACTTGTCAGTCCTACGCGCCGGCCGCCCTATACCCCCAGGAATATTCCTGGTACTCATTTCTGTTAGAGGCTGAGTCGACCACAGGGCCATAGTGCGGCTGGAAACATTAGGTCAATTGAAAACAAATCTAATGACCTCATCGAGACTCGAACCCGCGACCTTCCGGCTTGTAGCATAGTGCCTCAACCAACTACGTTACCGCGTGCCCCCATTCTACCGGGTTACGGGTATAAATCTTCTGTAACCGAGGTTCTTTGCTCTGTACTTTATAATCCTTCCAGAGTCTTCCTTCCTTTTTCTTTCCCTTTCTTTAAGCGATCTTGTAGCTGGAGGTAGGCTGTGGAAAGGGTAGGGGAAGGGGGTGGGGGTGTTGGGAAAAGGAAAGCACTTAACATTCTGCGGTCGGTTGCCGGTAAGTCTCCATGAAGCAGAAGGAAGCAAATTGGATTAAATTAAGTGAAAAGAAAGCTTCAGTATTACTACAGCGTCTACTACACCAACCCTTAACCCCTCCCCCTTCTTACCCGTTCACGTTAAGGGAGAAAAGTAAAGAAGGGAGTGGGAGGGTAGGATAAAACTTCACCACAAAATTTGTTATGGGGAAGACATTTTTTTCTCTCTCCATCTTGTTCGTGCAATTATTATTGGAGTAACGGTGGTGAAAACGTGGCTGGTGATGATGATTATGGATGGAGAAAGCAAAACCTTTCCAGGAACTTGATGGCAGCAAGAGGTGGGGAGAAACAGGGTATAAAACCTGCGTTAAAAATGGTTAGTGCTAAGTAGTGTGGAAATTGTTTTAAAGATAATGAACGGCTTTTACGTTGAATTTGAGGTTAGCGTGCCCAAGTGGCTTGGTACAAGAGACGCGAGTTGCACTGCGTTGATTCTAAACATTACAAGTAGCAACACATAAGAGACGGGAACATGAGAGTTCATTCAGTAAGGTGTCACGTGATCAGTTCCCGTCAGGGACTATGAATTTATCCGTCCTCATGTCCTGGGCGGCACGGGCTCACACAGCCCAGGATCTCTCCTTAAGTAAACTGAACAAGAACTGAGGTTGACTTATCACTATATCTCCTGCTAATAGGAGCCGGGTAGCTAAGTCGGTATAGCGACTGGTTACGGGATGAACGACTGAGGGGTCGGAGTTCCAGTCTCGGTAGAACCAAATCTCCACGTCATCCAGACCGGCTCTGGGGCCCATCCAACCTTCTATCCAATGGGTACCGGGTGCTCTTTCCCCATTGGTAAAGCAGTCGAGGCGTGAAGCTGACCACTCACCTCCAACTAGAGCCGACGTCAAGAAAAATGTGGATCTATACATCCACTCCCCCATACGACTTCATGACGTAGTGCTTAATTCGTTGAGCAGAGGGAAAACTTTACCTTTTATCCCTAAAAATTCATATTATAAAATGTTACACAGAGCAGAATTTTGTGAAGAGGGTCATGAATCCTCCGGTTCCATTAAAGGCGGGTGCATTTTTTGAGCACGTGACCTTCTCTCGAAGTACACTCTTCTTCGTGAGGTTAGTTATAAAAGGTGAAATGTCCCTGCGCTTTATTAATTAACTACTATGCAATGAAGATGTATGGGGAGTCGAGGTATGGCTCCACCATCCTTGAGCTCGGCACTATATGGAGCTGAGTGATGACCTTCATGCCCCGGACGCTTTACACCAAGTACCCATTGAATAAGAGGCTTGGTCTGGACGCTATGGGGAAGAGAAAACTCTTGCCTCTGCCGGGCAGCGAACCCCGGCCGTCCAGCCAGCAGCCTGTCTCTATACGGAACCCGTTAGTAATGAAGAGGATGCGAAGATGAAATAAACCATTCACGATCACTACGAGCAACTTTAACACTCGAAGCTACATGTTTTAGCTGGTCATTTCGTCTACGCTGAGTCGTAATAAGCGATTTTATCGCGGTTACGTCTTCTTGCGTGCATCCTACGACGTCAGGGCACTGAAAGGGTTAACAGACTGAAAGAAAAAAGAGCCAACTTTATTTCTGAATTATACTATCTTCTGGGATGCAACGTCGTGTAGTCCGTTGACAGTCAACCGACGTTTCGGAGGAACATATCGCGGGTATTTTGCTCTGCTTATTCGACCCTGAAGATAGAGGGAATATGTTCCTCCGAAACATAGGTTGACTTTCAACGGCCTACACGGCGGTATATTCCAGAAACAGTACGCTTCATAAACATCGCTGTGAGAACCTCAAATCCTATATTTCTTTTGAAGGAACGTAAAACATTAGGTCCTGCCATTAAAGTGTTTGGGGAGGCGGGGTTATGATCCTAGTGGAGGCACCCATGCTGGATAGATAAAAGGCAAGGACCAGCTGATAGCCTCTGACCCCCCCCCCCAGGTTGGGTATTAATTGTGAGGCTGACCGTCTCACTTGTTACAACAACATACATCAAGAAAACTAAAGATACATGTCGGATGATAATTTTTGGAAAATGATAAAAACGGTTAGATGTTATATGAGGCTGCTCAGTATATGGTCAGTTTGTTTAGGACAGGGGCGTTACGGCACTTAGAATTAAACATAGGGAAATACAGAGTCTCATTACATTGGGGCATGCGGTAGCGCAGATGGTTGAGGCACTATGCTACAAGCCGGAAGGTAGCGTGTTCGAGTCCCGATGAAGTGGAATTTTTAATTGATCTAATCCTTCCTGCCGCACTATGTCCCTGGGGTCGACTTAACCTCTAACAGAAATGAGTACCAGGAATCTTCCTGGGGTGTAAAGGGCGGCCGGCGCGTAAGGCTGACAAACTCACCGCCATCTGCGATCCGATTGTGTAGACGAAATGTGAGAGCCTCGACGTCTCATAACCCTATGGGCCTTCACGGCCTGTTACAGGGATAGCTCTACCTTTTACCTCATTACATTACATGTATCTGTGTCCACATAGAAATATATAAACTTATATTAGAAAGGCTTGAGTGACTGAGACACATGATCAGAATGGATTAAAGAAGAATGGATAAGAACATTTCTAAGAGTAAACCGGAAATTAGGAGAAAACTTGAAGGTCTACACTAAGATGGGTGTAAGATACAGAGGATGATTTGCGATAGCTGAAAGTAAAAGAGGTGCAGGCAACATGTAAATAACAACGAAGAATGGGCATTACCATAAAGATGGATACGGTTTTTAGGGAATCGTAGCATTAAGGAGTGAGTGAGTAAGTAAGAAAGTAAGTAAGGTTGGTGTTTTTAGAATAAACAGCTACACGTAACATCCGGTTGGATGAGAACAGTAAACACAAATGTAAACATCTGTAGGCAGCTTCAAGAAGCCTGGAGGTAGACTGACTAGAGTAGGAGACAGCGGAGCGGCTAATGATGCTTTCCTTCCACTTGTTGAATGTGACGCCCAAACAAGATGTCGTTATCTCCCCGTCTTCTCTGCACTGTGACGCCAAGGTAACGAATCTACAAATAAATTTTCCGAGGCTTGTACATCCTTTAATAGTTAAGTACAATTGTCTCAAAGTGAATTTGGATTAATGGACAAGCAGTCAGTAGACTCTGCAATTGCTGACAGCATAATATTGTACTGAGATACATCCGGTGTAAGTGAAATACAACTATTACTGATAAACTATTTGAAGATTTAACGTACAAATCTGTTTGAGACACGCCTGATGAAACTATCTGAGACTAGAACGACGAAACTGTTTCAGACATGCATGACGAAACTGTTTGAGGCACGCCTGATGAAACTATCTGAGACTAGAACGACGAAACTGTTTCAGACATGCATGACGAAACTGTTTGAGGCACGCCTGATGAAACTCTTTGAGACTTACACCTGAGAAAACTGTTTCAGGCATGCATGACGAAACTATATGAGACAAAAGTGTATGAGACACACCTGGGGAAACTGTGCTGATATGCTCTACAAAACTCTATTTCAGTTAGGGCTATCCGACATATATGCTATATACAAAATGTTAATAGCCCTAAAACAAATTACCTCTGGGTCCTGAAATTTAAGGTTTCAAAACATGATACGTTATTTTTTTACCTTTTAAACCGCGGATAGAATCAATTCTTGAGAAGGTGATAGTGGTTCAGCTACTCAATAAATGTCCCATCATTTATGGAACCCGGTAGTTCATTACTGTGTCCCAGTCATTAGGCCCCATTCTGAGCCAGTTCTTTTCTTTATTGCTAGTGGGGTGGGACTAAGTCCCTTGTACTGCGGCCACTTCTGGCCTACTGTACCAGCCCCAGATGATAGGTGAGGGTGATTGTGGAGCAATTGGTGGAATGAAGATTGGCAGGGGAAACCGAAGTACTCGGAGAAAACCTGCCCCAGCACCACTTTGTCCACCATAAATTCCACTTAACCAGACCCGGGATCGAACCCGGGCCGCCGCGGTGGCTCTGAGCCAGTTACATATCACATAATTTTAGGAAGGCTGTTAATGGCGAAGATATTAACATGTCGCTGATAACAGAACAAATTGATAGATTTGTATGGAGCTTGGTATCCTTGCGGTTGGCCTACCACTTAAAGTTATTTCATCTTCAAACCGTTCATCTTCCTACCGACAACAATAACAGCGAAAGAGTAGCGGGAACTTCTGTTCTGGACATGACAGCAGCATGAATGAATCCAGAGTGTTTCTGCGATAGTATGTTACCTTCAAGTGAATGTGCAGCTTACGTCAATATTATCTTATTTCTGTAAAGTGACATAGCAATGTGGCGACAACGAGATATCTTGCTTAAATACAGGCACAGTTTCTATTTGATCGAGATAGCTAATGAGAAACTGCAGCTGTTATTATGAACTTTGGTAGCGATATGTCTTAGATCATAAATATACCTATTACATATCTTACAATTATGAAATTCCTTTATTTTTATATTTTTAAGCATTACAAACATGGCTATCGAGCGAAACTTTGCGCCTATATATGGTAATTCGAATATATTGGGACCGAGCAAGGTAGAGCAGAGGTAATGCTCTAGACTTCCATTCGGGAGGTGCTAGGTTCAAATCTCGGCCGGGACAGCGGCTATTCTGACTGAGGTTCGTGGTCGTCCTCAATTCCTCCAGGCAAGCACCAGAAGAGTACCTCGATTAAGCCATAATCGCTTGCTTGCAAATTCAACACGATTCATTACTCGTCAGCAATTCAGTTACACAGTCTAGACTGTCTAGAGGTTGAGGGCATCGTGAAACAAACCCAGTAACACAATTCAAAAATCGTCCCTGTGCTTAACTAATTAAGCAATGTACTATGAAGGCGTATGGTGAAGTGGGTGTATAGATCCATATTTTCTTGACCTCAGCACTAGTTCGAGGTGAGTGGTGAGCTTCATGTCCGGGCCGCTTTACCCACAGGGAAATATCCTTCGGTAGCCCTTGCATAGAAGACTGGGTGGACCCCAGAGCCGCTCTGGACAACGTAGGGAAGAGGAAAAACTTGGCCCTATCGGGATTTGAACTCCAGCATCTTGGCCGTCCAGCCCGTAGCTAATCGCTATCCCGGCTCACAGCACAATTCAAACGTACTGGAAATCGATCCTGATTACCATTATGCACAGAACTGGATCATTAAATCCTATAATTATTCATTTATTATTGCTCTTAATCCCTCCCTATATTAATTTGGGCACTCTGAGGGAAATAAGCAGTACACTCGCTCCACAACCCCTCATCGCAGTCGCAAATAAACCTATTATGAAACGGTGGGTTAATGTAAAGAATAAAACTTTCAGTCAAAAGGAGGGTTAGCTTCTCTCTTTGACTCGAGCCCCTCATTTTAACCCCCCCACCCCCCTTTTTTTTTACGTGCAGTATCGAAAAGAAAGTGAAGAACTTCCTCTCGCGGGGAAAACTTTTTCATAGTCATGGCATATAAATAAAGCTTCAAAAACAGAGAAAGAACCCAATTTAAAACGGGATGGAAAGTTCGATTGAATCTTCTGCTTTCACTAAGAAGCCGAAACGGAACAATGCCACAAGTACCTATTTCATTATGATTAATCTTTTGTTTTAAAATGACCGCCTCTGTGGTCTCGTGGTCAGAGTTCCTGACTACAGGTCCAGAGGTCCGGGTTCGATTCCAGGCGCTACCAAATTTCCTGAGAAGTAGTGGGTCTGGAACAGGGTCCACTCAGTCTCATGAGGATAACTGAGGAGCTAACTGAATAGAAAAGTAGCGGCTCCGGTCTAGAAAACCGAAATTAACAGCCGTGTGGATTCATTGCGCTGACCACGCGACACCATCTATCCGTTAAAGTTGGCACTAACTTCGCCGACAAGTGGCGCTCGCTCGGTCGGTATAGTTCGCTTGCGGACTAAAGCCACGGAGTTTATTAACTGATAATAGAGGAAATATATTCTTACCGGAAAGTACTGGCTGTGTCTTAGAGTGTAACGCCGTGTAGTATGGTATAAATTTACTGACGTTTCGGAATAAATTATTGTCTCCATCTTCATGATCGCCGAGTAAGCTGCGAAACCAACAAGCAAATAGAAAGCAGATCATTCCACTTTGCGCCACATCCCATGGGATAATTTCTGGGAGGACCTCGAATCACGAGCAAACTAAATTTGTTGGGGTATTACACCTGAATTAAGAGCAAATAGACACGAAAGGAATGGGACAAGGTAAAACAGTTTCTCCAGTGACGTCACACTGTGTGGCTCCGCGTCGAGGGCAGGCATATGCCCTTTTTGCCCAGATTCTTGCAGATATGAAAGTGGTAATTTTAAATTCCCACTGCGTCTCTCCGGAGTCCCCGTTATAAAGATAGGCAAGTTTTCCTTCTTCATATTCGTTGTCCCCAAAGCACCGCAGACTTGCATTCACTTACCCACGCACTCACAGCGACAAGTTGGGCTTACAATTCACGCTTCCATGACAAGAAAATGCGGCTTGTCATGTTGGCAACCTTGCGAACATCGGAACAGGGTTTAGCTTATCACGACGTCTTTGTTATTACAATGCTGTATCAAGTACTGTAGTTCATTTACTTAACGATGCTCTGTGGACTGCGTGAGTAATGCAGTATCGAACTGGAATATGACAAGGGTGAATGACTTACGACTGATGTACAAGGGAGCGCCGATGAAGGAGAAAATTAACAGAGCATTGAACAGGAAGAATGGCTAAAGCGGAGAGGATGGGAAGAAAACAAAGATGAACTTACGGGAAGTAGGTCGTCAGGATGAGATGCGGATGGAACTGGCTCAGGATCGTGTCCAGTGGAAGCTTTGGTATTAGCGGTGTTGAACCTTCGGGTTCTGCTACCAGAGTTAGTTAATTAGTAAGATGGATCTTAGGGAAACAGGTTGTGAGGATGGGAGGTGGATGGAACTGGCTCAGGATCGTGTCCAAAGACGGGTTTTGTTATTAGCGGTGCTGAACCGTCGGGTTCTGCTACCTGAGATTTAATTGGTCAGGGGTTCAATCAGTTACTTAGTTAATATCTGTGTATGAAAATGGCCTTCCTGAAAGTAACTTCATGAATATCCCTTAATTACACCATCATGTTATGAGCAGCGACATACGAGGTTGTCCCCACACTCATGGTGAAGATGCTATTGCGAGGATACAAGGGACAGTAATAGGATTTAAGTTTTCCTGAAATAAACTGTATTCATTTCAATTGGCCTGAACTAATTCCAAATGCGTGATCCTGTATAAGAGTGACAGAATTTTAGCTAGGTTATCCAAATAGCAGAGAACTTTCTGAACAGCTGAGATCGACGCTACAGCTCAGGGAGAGCTTTGGCCTCCTGAACAATCTGCCCCCCTTCCTCTTTATTCTTCATCTTTACGTCGGTTTCCGTTCAATCCATCCATCTGAGACTGATCGTCTGGTTTCTGATCAATTTAGTTTTTACGGTGTGAGGTTGCTAGCCTCACGCCTAACCCCCAACCTGGCTCCTACCCCTTGACCTGTCCGGCATGGGTGACTACCAGTAGCTACGCTACCGCCCGCATAGCTCTCAGGGTCTCAGGAGCACCCAACCCCCCCCCACCACATCAAGGTAGAGACATCATTGGTGGGGGACCAACTGCCGCTAGTTCAATGAAAGACCCTAAATCACAGTTATGGCTAGCTACTGAGTTATAGCTCCGAACTAATTCTATCGCGGATGTCCACACTTTACAAATCACTACATGCTAAGTCTTCTCCAGGCTGCAGTGTCTTTACTAGACGTTTCCTGGCAACGGATTCTAACAGTGGAGAGTCTTCAGCTTCACGCGCTCAGGTCCTCTCTTCACAGACTCCCGTACAGATCTGGTCCCTTCCTTGTAATATATCGACACGGACCACGTAGAAAACACAGTTCTTTTTTTATTGTGTTCGTGTCTGTTGCTGCGGGAACGTGTTTATCGAGCCGTTAACCAGAAATGGTCCTTGCATATCCTCCCATTGCGCGGTCGTCGCATAGTAACTGCTCTACACGCTACAATATCAAAGTGTGACTAACGCTGATTGGTTAACTGTGAACACGTCACAAACACTGCTGCTGTTTTCGAAGAGGGAGGATGACCACGGTGCGTTAGTGGATTCCACACACTGTAGACTGCCATAACCCTTGTCTCCCAGAGCGTCGGTATCTTGGGATGTCATCAAGCACCTCTGTGCATATAACGTGGGTTATCGCGCTCCCCCTGATGACCCCCGAGTTCATTAAGTCACGGAAGTGAGACCCGTGTGATAATTTCCCGGCGCTGATTCCAGTAGCAGGTCACTGAAGAACACAGCGCCCACTCGCTCGTTCGTTCAATTAGGTAAATGAGGCCCGACATGGACAAGGGGGTGCCCAAAATAAGGAGTGCTTGTAGGAAATGTAACCTCATTCCGTTGGAGAGGCTTAGTCTATAGAGTGACCGTACATACATCACAGAGTGGAAGCGACATAATGTTGGTCTTCTAGCGCCTACGTGTACTTCAAGACAGCTCGTTAGTAAGACAAAGGCGTATGGGGGTCGTAGGCGTTAAGCATTTTCAAACTCAGCGTTACAGAAGTGAGTGGTCAATTCCAGATAATTTGTTGTCCGGCCTCACAACATCTGTCTCTAAGATCACTTTTAATATCGCATTGGTTCTAAACCTTCTATTGGCGTTACAGTATCAGTTTCCTAACAAACACTTTGTGCTCATTTATGTTCCACAGTCAAAAAAAAAATGTGAAGCATATCGCAACGACCTCAATTCATCCAGCAACCTCCTCGCTATGCAATATACTAAGTTTATACAGAGTGATTTCTTTAAAAGGAAAACACATGGTTCGATCCCGGGTCTGGTAAATTGGGATTTGTGGTGGACAAAGTGACGCTGGGGCAGGTTTTCTCCGAAAACTTCAGTTTCCCCTGCCAATCTTCATTCCACCAATTGCTCCACAATCAGCCTCACCTATCAACTGGGGCTTGTACAGTAGGCCAGAAGTGGCCGCAGTACAAGGGACTTAGTCTCTCCCCACTAGCAATAAAAAAAGACATTCTTACGAATGGTTCACCAGAACAGTCTAAGCCGTCTAACACATGACGTTATTAATATTTCTAACATCGCGTTTTTTAAATCACCCTGTAACTTAAAGAGCCGGGGTAGCGTAGTCGGTATACTGACTGGCTACGAGTTGGACGAACGAGGGGTTGGAGTTCGAGTCCCGGTAGAATCAAGAATTTTCTTTTTTCCACGTCATCCAGGCCGGCTCTGGGATCCACCCAACCTCCTATCCAATGTTTACCGGGCTCTTTCCCGGGGGTAAAGTGGCTGCGGCGTGAAGCTGACCACTCACCTCCAACAGTGCCGATGTCAAGAAAGTGTGGATTTAAACATCCACTCCACCATACGCCTTCATGATGTAGTGCTTAATTAGTTAAGCACAGGGAGAACTTAACCTTTTTACCTTGCATTTTCACTCGAACACTTTGGATTCAGATATTCCCTGAACTTTGTTCTGAAACACTTGGTATATTCAAGGCACTGGGAACAATCACAAATGAATTTCAAATCAGACTTCATAGTCCTTCTCAACAAAAAAAAAACGCTCCTCTGACACAATAATAATATAGAATA
>NW_019743147.1:2486294-2516612 GCF_002891405.2 Cryptotermes secundus | reverse complement strand
TGCCCTAATCCTTCCAGCCGCAATATGGCCCTGGGGTCGACTCAGCCTCTAACAGAAATGAGTACCAGGAATATTCCTGGGGGTAAAGGGCGGCCGGCGAGTAAGGCTAACAACCTCACCGCCATCTGTGAGCCGTTGTCTAGAAAATGTTGGAGCCCCAACGTCTCACAGCCCTATGGGCCTCCACGGCCTGTTACAGAAATAGCTTTACTTTCTTTACTTTTATCTGCGAATGAGCTCTGTTGGGAAATGTAACAAATTCCTTCCGTCCTTAAGTGACAGTATCGTTATCTTACCAANGGGCTGGACGACCGAGGGGTCGGAGTTCGAGTGCCAGTGGAGGCAAGAATTTACACTTCGCCACGTCGTCCAGACCGGTTCTGGGGTCCACCCTGCCTCCTATCCAATCGATGCCGGGAGCTCTTTATCCGGAGTAAAGCGGCCGGGACGTGAAGCTGAGCAATCACCTGGAACTAGCGTCGAGATAAAGAACACCTGGATCTATGCATCCACTTCCCCATACATCTTCATGGAGTAGTGCTTAATTAGTTAAGCACAGGGAATTTGACCTTTTTTTACTCCAGAATTTGAGTACGTATATTTCTCTATTCTTCAATAACCTCCAAATTACAGAAATTTTCACTGTGATAAATCTGAGATCCCCACTTCGGTGACTATCAAGACTAAGGTCTTCTGGAATTGTAGTTCAGTAGACCGGTACCACGTTTCATGTGATATTCCAGAATTTCACTGAAATGAATATCAAGGAAATGATATGACGCCGTGCATTTCGGTAGACTGGTACCAAGTTCCATGTGAGATTTCGGAATTTCACTGCAATGAGTATCAAGGCCACGACCTTCTGGGATGTGATGCCGTGTACTTTGGTATATAGACACCAACGTCCCATGCGAGTTTTGAGATCCTCACTGCAATCAGTGTGAAAAGTATTGTCTTCCGAAAGTGACGCCGTGTAGTTTGGTATACAGACATAAAAGGTCTTCTGGGACCGTGACCTTGAGATATAAGCCTCGACTTTCCATCGAAAAATACGTAATGGAGCCTTGGTATCGCAGAGAACACAGCCTGAAGAACACTGAGAGTTACATGACGACGCCAAGAACCGCGTGTCTCATCTAGAAGGTGAGGTAAAGCCTTCCATGCGCTTAACCAATTAAGCATTACACCATGAAGACGTATGGGGGAGTGGGTGTATAGATCCAAGTTTCCTCGACTTTGGCACTAGTTGGTGAGTTGAGAGCTTCACGCCCTGGCCTCTTTACTCCCGGAGAAAGACTCCTCCAGTATCCATTGGATAATAGGCTGGGCGGGCCCCAGAACCGGTCTGTGAGGTCAGCTAAATTCGAAAAATTCCTTATCCCCTCATGCATCTCTGTCACTTCACGTTTGGCCCCGTGACCAGAATCTTGGGGTGAAGGACAACCCCTGTCATAAAAGCACGTGGCGATATTTACATGGTTTAACCCTCAGATGCTATTAAAGTTTAAGGTCTTTGAGGTTTCCAAACCTGAGCCTTCTATATTTACGTCATGCCCCTTCCTTCTTAAAGAACAACATCTGTGTAAAGTAATAAAACAATTTTGCGGCATCTTTTTGACTTTCAACACTGAAAGCTGGTTTCCTTGTCGGTTATGATACGTGGGGTGAATGTGTGGGCATCTGTATTGCCCCGTGCCCCAACAAAAATATGAAAGTTTTCGTTTATGGTGAGTTTAGAATGTCTCGCGAAATTCGTTTTATTCCTCGGGTCTTTGCCACAAAACCTTACCCCTACAAATTTTTTCTCTCCTTCCTTTTCCATTTCATCTTCTTTTTCTTTCTTTTAAGTCTTCTCTCTTTCCTGCCTTCCTTTCCTTGTACTTTCCTTCTTTTCATCATTTTTCTTCCCTACTTCCTTGCAGTTCCGGTCTTCTCCTTTTTATTCTTATCGTCTTCCCTTCTTCCCTTCTTGCATCTCCTCATTCTTTCTCCATGTGTATTCCTTTTCCTTCCCTTTCATTCTTTTGTTTCCTTGCATCTTGTATTATCTTCTTATTCGTCTCTCCTTCCTTGTACCTTCCTTTATCCTTCCCATTCTTTTCAATTTCCTCTCTTTTCTTGTACATTATTTTTCTTCTTTTTTAGTCTTCCATCCTTCCTAAGTTCCTTTCCTTGTATTTTCCTTCTTTTCATTTTTTCCTCTCTCTTGTGTTGCCCTTCCGTTCTTCTCCATTGTATTCTTACCTCCTTTCTTCCCTTCCTTCTATCTTCTTTCTTGCTTATTATCATTCATTCTCCTCCCTCTTTCTCGTTACACCTTCTTTTTCCTTCTCTTCATTCCTTTCTCATTCCTTTCTTTCCTTGTATTTTTATCTTTCGTCCCACTGTTCTCTCTTTCTGTGTGTCTTCATTTCTCCTTTACTTGTCTCCTTGTACCAGCGCACCTGCCCCGCAACCAATCCATGCAATTTACGTGTATAGCAATTGCATACAGAACTGTTTGTGACGGCGAACATAAGCATTACGTACAGAATTTGTAACAAACGGATAGAAGCTGTACGGCTGTAGGCCTACCGTCTAGGTGCACATCTCTCAGCTGATACAGTAGGCCACGACGTACCGCGGGGAAGAGGGGGCGAACTGCTGATTCACGCGACTGTATATTAAAGCACGACTGACGGTCGAGTGATCGCGTCATGACTGCGCCATCCTGTGTTAGTCAGACCGTTGCGAACTTGACAAACACAAGGCTCATGTCTCGGAACCGAGTTCGAAACCTCCGCAACCTGGGGAACCAACACAGAACAAGCTGGTCTAGAGACAAAGCTCCAGACTTTTATTCGGGAGGTATTCAGTTCACATCTCGGCCAGGACACCGGATATGAAGTGTTTCGTGGTTTTCCTTCAGTCCCTCAAAGAAAATACAAGAATAATACTACTGCCCTTTCCTTCCTAATCCGTTCCAATTCATCATTCATCTATCATCATTCGACTCCATATAGTCTCGATTTTAAAATCGTCGTTAAATATCCGACGAAAATAGAAACAGGTGTGATAACCACTACAGCAAAACGTCCAACTTTACTTCACCTTAGGGCTAAAATACATATGACACTGACTTCATGAGAAGAATATTGTAATATCAGATAGTCACTCAGCGAAGAAATTCTCCCTTCATGGATCCTAGACGGTTTGCGGCTTACAATAACTAAACTACAAAGCGTCGAATTGAAGAAACATAGGTAAGGTAAAGTTATAAGCACAATAGACCACTGTAGGTCGCGGTGCAAGGGCCGAGAAGGTCTAGCCCTCATACAAGTTAATGTTATCCCGTTAACAGTCCATGGAGGCCCATGGGGTTGTGAGTCGTCGAGGCTCCCACATTTTCCTCTAGAAAATTGGCTCACAGATGGCGGTGAGGTTGTCAACCTTAAGCTCCAGCCGTCATTTACCTCAGGAAGATCCCTGGTACTTATTTCTGTTAGAGACTGAGTAGACCCCAGGGCCACAGTGCGGCTGGAAGGATTAGGTCAATTGAAAAACCCAGTGACCTCATTGGGAGACGAGCCCCCAAAATTTCGGCTTGCAACATAGTGCTTCAACCAACTACACTACCGCGTGCCCCCAGTAGAATATAAACGAATATAAGCTCTGGATTTTGGCAGTCGTGGCCTAATGGAAGTACTATCACAGCATTTCCTGATGGAGCTGAGGAAAACCACGAAAAATCTCGGTCAGGAATGCAGGTTTGCTGGCCTATATTCGAAGCAAGCACCTGCAGGATGCGTAAATCGAGAACATTGCCGCTACACTAAACCCGTTGAGTTGGATCCCAAATGTTCATTAATGTCTTCACAACAGCCGGCTATTGAGCCCTGCCCTCAGCTAGATTAATCCAATCCAGACTCCCGAACGTTATTCCTTTGTGACACATTTTCCTGCGAGGTTCTTACTTTTCGAGTTAGCCACTATACGAGGAAGAGTCAGTAGACAGATCACAACTGGTTGTAAAACCTAAAACTTGTGATATCGGAACCTGAAATAAAAAAAAAACTTATTTATCGACATATCCTCCACCAACATTGATACACATCTCTGTACCAGTGCGTCGAAACCCGCTGCGTAGAATCTTTTCTGACTCTTCTCTCAACCACTTCTGCCACAAAGCTGGAACAGCTTTACGCGGCAAACACTTTTCACCGTAAACAGGAAACATATTTTTATCAGCATCCACCCCCAGAAAAGAGCACAACAGAACGCTGCTCTTCGTAGCATACTCAAACACTTGCGCCATTTTGACTACTGAAACCAGCGTCTGAACATTCGCATGTGCGTCTGCTACATAGACTCTCATGAAGCTGAACTATGCTGCTACCTAGTGATACAGGTGGAAAACTTATTTACGTCCATTACAGTTGTTTAACTTCAATCTGTGACCTATTTACTGACTCTCCCTCTTGGATCAGTGTCTACTGCGTTGCAAAACGTTCTTTTCAGGTTAGAAACCTGTGGCAGGTTCCTCTGAAACTCTGCGAAATATTTATTAGTGTACACGGCGTCACATCGCACAATAAATCGATTTTTATTTCAATGTTGTCCTTCCATTTACGGCCATATTTTTACGATAAAACGCTGGAGATGTGAGTGTTAAGATAACTCCACTCTAAGCTCCTAGTTACATGGAGCATTGATTACAAAAACGAAATTATTCAGTCCATGCCTGTGTCAGCCTGAGAACAGTCTAGAGCAGCGATATTACTTATAGACCGTGCTTGCGAACAATAGGCTTCCTGCAGGTCACCGCCCTTATGTCTTTCTTGTGCCCTCTCCCCATACAAAGTTCACCCTCACTTGCAAACCCCCAATATCTGCAAGTAAAGTAAGGACTTAGCAGATCAAAATTGCTTCTCAATCATATACAACATCAGCAGCCCTGACGTCATATGTATGCAGATGAAACGGGGGATGAAGAGGGTGGGTACAGCATCCACTGCACACATCTGTGTGGCTTGCATCAGATTAAAATCGAGGCCATCCCTTGCATTAGTGTTTTTTTTAGCCAGACCATTCGACCAAACCTCAGCGTAGGCACTGCCCTGCTATTATTTTCGCGTTTTTCCATCTCTGTCAGTCATATCACAACCCCTCTAACACCCCCTCACACCCCTGCTGAGCTGTGTACATACACCATAGTGGAGGCCAGTTGCTGAAGAGCTGTACACATAATGGGCGATGCTGGCAAATGCAATTGTTCCCCTGTACTCGTAAAATTATAAGGATTTTAAAAATATCCCCACTTCATATTTTTTTACTAATTTTCTAATTAGACGCCTGTTGTTATTTTAAAGGCGATGTACGTTTAAACTGGTTTACGTTTTCCGTTGTTTAATAACGTTCTACAGAGCTCCCCAAAAGAAGTGTACGATTTCATATTACTCTTTTAAACATCGACAACAGAGATACTTAGGGATTCTCACGACTGCCACCTGCTACGCAACCCCATGTAGTCTGTTACATCATTACCGACGTTTCGGCGAGAAGTACTCTCTCAGTCATCAGGGTACAAGGGTGTGTCAGATCACACAACGTCACGGCGCAGGGGACACTAAACTTTAGAAATCACCACAAGTTATGAAAGGTTAGGTGATCCGGTGTAGCACAGCGACTGCCTACGGACTGGACGACCGAGGAGTCGGGGTTCGATTCCTGGCAGGTACAAGAGATTTTACTTACCATAATATCCAGACTCACTTGGGGCCCACCCAGCCTCCAATCCAAAGAGTACTGGGGGTTGTTTCTCTGGAGATAAAGCGGACAGAGCGTGAAGTTGAACATTCACCTCCATCTGAGGTCAAGAATCGTGGAGCTATACCTCCACCACCCCAAGCTTTCATTACATTGTACGTACTTTATAAAATAATTAAGTACAGGGGTAATGTTAGGTTATATAAAAAATACAGAGTTTAATTATTAATAAATCCTTGAAGCATAATCCATTTTTATAAACTGAGAATTACTTAGCTAGTCAAGAAATTCTTAACGTTTTTATGGGACCCGAAAGTTCATTAATGTGCTCAAGAAAGCCCGCAACTTGTTCATATCCTCAGCCAGTCAACTCCAATCCACATCCTTTAACTTTAATGTTCAGTTTAATAGTATCCTCCCATCTACGCCAAGGTCTTCCAAGTGACTCCTTCCTTTCAGTTTTTCGGACTATATTTCGCATGCATCACTTGCCTCTCGCAGTAACTCTCTGGTAGCTTCGAAGATGGAACCTGCAAAGTGGCTGTCCGACATAGAGCCAGAGACTTTCCATAACATATTTACTCATACACTGCGATACAAATGCCACATTTGGCATTGTCAAGGGCGCAACGTCCTTAAACATGTAAGATTTGAGGTTTTTTCATCGTCCTTAAACAGCTTCCTATAATATTTTCCTAATAAAATTCAAACCCAGGACTCTGTTGTTAGCCTCGCTCACACAAAGATCCGCTCTTAGCCGACCTCCTCGTGGTTCCTGGCTTACCCACATTACCACATGGGGTCGAGGTGCCCCACAAAACCCCCGGATCCCCCTCCTCACAAAAAACTCTCATACTAACCCTCAATACCATAATCCCAACCAACTCACATCCGCAACCAAAAACTCACCCCCGACCCTCTCTCTCACTACCACCCTTCTTTCACTCTTTTATATAAAACATCCCTACCCATTCTCTATCCTATCCCCTGATGTATTCAACCCCTCTAACCATCCATTAGTACAGAACCTTACAAAGTGAAGTAACTCTATATATTCACGGCGACACACTTGTTAAAGTTCTGTGTACTTTCATATAAAACACTATGCAGCACCTTCCGTAACGCTGCCATGAACACTCTAGCTGTACATAAGGAATCATTTCCGTTTTTAACTTCGGAATTTCTTCCAAAGCACACCTACACTGTGCGCCTGAAATATATTTTGGGGTTAGATTTGAGGTGCTCTCAGCGATGACTATGAAGAATACGATCTTATGGGTTGTGACGCCGTGTGGACTGGAGAATGTTTCTGAGGAACATATCGCCTCCATCTTCAGGGTCGGAAAGTCAGAGAAAAAAGAATCCAGCAATAAGTACGCTGCAAAATGATGCCTATTACTGATTTCTTGTATGTCTTACTCGTCTGTCTTGAAGATGCAGACGATAAGTTCCTCCGAAACATCTGTGGACTTCTGTCGAACTACGTGGCGTTGTAACCAATCAGAAGTTGCATTATCATCGGATAGCGACTGTCTTGTTACTTCATCATTAGGAAGTTACTAGATCTTATGTTCAACACATGATTGGAGCCAAAATGTCCATACCGGAAAATTCGCTGAACAATGGACGTTTACCTGTTCAAGCTATGACGTACCCTCAAAGATGTATCAGACAGACAGTATTCTCTGGCGCAAGTTAAACTTTATCCGACCTCTCGTTTTTTTTTTGTCCTGTATTCTCTCGCGCAAGTTAAACTTTATCCGACCTCTCGTTTTTTTTTGTCCTTGGCACTACAGCCCCAGTGGGCCTAGGCCTACCTCCATGAACTTCTCCGTTCACTTCAGTCCGACCTCTCATTGCCCCCAGCAAAAATATCAAAATCATGGGCTTTATCGTGAGAGGCTTCAGAAGGATGTTCGTTCTTAAATTGTCATTCCCCTCAAACACGACCCGGTTTTTTTTTTNTTTTTTTTTTTTAGAATAGTAAGAT
Source organism: Cryptotermes secundus (assembly GCF_002891405.2). NCBI lineage: Eukaryota > Metazoa > Arthropoda > Insecta > Blattodea > Kalotermitidae > Cryptotermes > Cryptotermes secundus. The sequence goes on along the minus strand of NW_019743147.1, from coordinate 2,508,877 downwards.
GTATACATTTCAGGAATAGATTCAATCTCATTCAAGCATCAATGGCTCTACAGCCCTTTGTTAGGACCTTGCCGCTTTCTCAGTTTCGTAATCCTATACACAGCCGGTAGGACTGTAAGGGGGATCAGCCCGTCGCAAGGCGCCTATCTACACATAGACATGCATACCTCGAGTGGGATTCGAAACCACGATCCCAGTGATTGAGCGAGCGAAGACGGTTCATGCGTGGCCACTGCGACAGGCAGATGGAGTCTCACCCTACTCATATTACGAAAATAGCAGCCACAAATCAATTATTTGGATCAAATTTTATATTTTTACACATTGTTAGGCAACGGTTAGCTGAACATGTTCCCGAGCGTTACGCTGTCAACCAGAATAGACGTCCGTTACTGGACAAGGGGTTTGGTTACCACGTCACTACAGGCGTATCCGTCACAACGCAGACATCAACAGCAGTACTGAAACACTTGAAGGCCGTGATTTCTATACGATTCTCCGGCATTTTATGAAAGGACGTACATTCATCAATATTCGAGTAGATGCATGCAAATGCAGCACCCAGTGCCTGGGGGTATAACTGGGTCATCCTGTTCCTGGGGGATATAACTACGGAGACCTGGCCCTCCGCTTTGGGGTGTCTCGAATCTGAGACAGTAAAATGTGGTCATGAGTCCCGCGGTACTCAGACCTGAGAATGACTGCGCTAGCGAGGCCCATCAGCGATTGTAAACTACAGATCCATCCTCTAGTCAGAGAGTATGTTACATAAGGATTATGAATCTCGAGGGGCTTGGCGCCAAGACGAACTGATTGGTGACAAACCGCCAGTCGTACAGTACTTTTGACTCTGAATATTTAGGTATTCAATGGTTGAGGTCTTACCAGCAAGGACTAAGCCAACAGAAGTCGTTACAAAGAAGCGCAATGTCTGAGCAGTTATAATCAACTGCAATTGTAATAGAGGCGTCCATTGAAGCGAATCATCAAATCTAGAACCCACAATTATTAGTCACGCTAACCCCGAATACGTGACAGTATTTTAAGAGGTGCAATGAAGCCTCCATAAATAAACCACCTACTGCTCGCGTGTAAGGAAATGGAAACTTGGGGGGGGGGTGCATTGAATACTTTCCGTGTCGGTCTGAATTGGTTACATAACGACGATGTAAGTATCGGGAAGATATAGCGACAATAAACGTGTTACCGCGTGTAAGACGTAGGGAGCAAATTAGTTAATGTAGCCATACTTTCCTTCCAGATCGTAAAGCTGAACTGAGTAAAATTCAAATGGGCTTTGAAATAATTCCACCCTCCGTTTTGAGAAAGTGTGAGTCGCTGAGATGATCAAGAACATGGGTCCATTACAGTTCTCTAAGAAGTCCTCTACTTTACTCCTTCCTGAGGTATCTCTTCTTTTTCCCTGAAGATGGAGGCAAAAAATTCCCCGAACCGTTGGTTCCTATCCAACAAATTATATTCAAGATTACCTTAATCTTGAGAACTGGGCGGTGAGAACCTGAAATCTTACACACTTCAGCTCAGCCAACTTTTCTTTCTAAGTTCACCAAAGAGGTTTCTCCCGTTGTTTCCCAACCAAAGTCTGGCATGATTTCTTATATCTCACATACGTGCTAAATTTTCCAACCATCTCATCATCCTGGATTTCATAACCCTCAAGATATACTGTAAGACAGAAAAGGTAAAATTTTCCCTGGACCTCATTAAGCACCACGCCATAAAGATGTATGAGTGAGTGGAGGTATAGCTCCAAGCATTCTTAGCCTCGGTACTTAATGGATGTGAATGGTCAGCTTTAGCCCCCTGAAGAAGAGCCTCAGGTACCCTAGAACCGGGCTGGACGCTGTAGAGAAGTTAAAAAATCTTGCCCCTGCCGGAAATTGAACCCCAATTCCCCGACCATCCAGCTCGTAGCCAGTCTGTATACCCACTGAGCTATCCTGGCTCCAAAAGACAAGGTAAAAGTTAAAGCTATGCCTGTAACAGGCCATGGAAGCCCATACGGTTGTGAGACGTCGAGGCTCCCACATTTTCTAGAAAATAAGCTCACAGATGGCGGTGAGCTTGTCAGCCTTATGCGCCGACCACCCTTTAACCCCAGGAAGATTCCTAGTACTACTTTCTGTTGGAGGCTTGGTCGATCCCAGGGGAATGTTGCGACTGGGAGGATTAGCGAATTGAAAAATATAATGATCTCCTCGGGAATCGAACCTGCGACCTTCTGACTTGTAGCATAGTGCCTCATCCAACTATGCTACTGCGCCAAAGACACAGTAAGGAGCACAAAGCGTGAAGTTCTTTATTAAATAATTTTCTTTCTGCTTCTTTTGTTCGTCTCTCTTGGGTACGGATACTGTACTTAGCAATTTGACCATAGCCTCTTAATCTGTTTCTTGGACATTACAGTGAAAGATCAAGTTTCACATAGTTTATAAAAAAAATATTTGTATATGGGTGTTTTGCCTCAGCAGGGGGGAATGAATTCTGTTGCATGGCTCCATAAGTTAACATTTATAACAATTGGGAGCATGCTGCAGCGTAGTTGGTTGAGGCACTATGCTACAAGCGGAAGGTCACGGTTCGATTCTCGATAAGATCATTGGATTTTTCAATTTGTCTAATCCTTCCAGCCGCACTATGGCGCTGGGGTCGACTCAGCCTCTAACAGAAATGAGTACCAGGAATCTTCCTGGGGGTAAAGGGCTGCCGGCGCACAAGGCTGACAACATCAACGCCATCTGAGAGCCGATTGTCTAGAAAATGTGGGCCTCCACAGCCTGTTAGAGGGGATAGGTTTACTCTATTGTACATTTTTACTATATATACGTAAATTTTCGCAAGAGGCCCTGTGTGGACAACAATGCACTCTCTAGTATCTGAGGTCTCACAGCGGTCGTCATGAAGAATGCTTTCTTCTGAGATATAGCCCGTTCAGACAACCGACGTTTCGGAGGAAGCTATCTCCATCTTCAGGATTGAAGTCTAAGCCAGCAAGAAACCAGCATGAAACAGACACCAGTTAGAGAGCAGAGCTGTGCTTGCTTCCTGCTGACGAAATATTCAGCGCATCAACAATACACTCGCATCGGCAACAAATGGGCATGAAGCCCAAAGCGGACAAAAAACTCAAATAACTTTTTTTCTGGAAAATACGCCAGCTTATCTACTCCGGGTTTCCAGTAATTTCCACTTTGTTTCCTCCAAATAAAAAGCTGACTGTGGCTTATCTGTTTCGAAGAACACTCCACAAGCTGCTGACAGTACTGAAGTCCCCAACTCTTAGTCTGCAAGTGCAAGTCGTACAGTATTTCCGGATTTCCTCTCCGTGGGCCGCGTTTGGTACCACAAAACAGTCGAGAACCATACATACATACATATGGAGGGTACAACACCCCTGAAATAAATTGTAGCCCCAGGGAGGGGTGGGGTTGGGGGATTGTCACTCTGCTTTGTTATAAGGAGGGATGTCTCAATCATACGCCTGGCATTCGCACACAACAGGATCTTTTGAAAGCTCATATTAGACATCACAGAATGTTCAAAAAGTTCATATACGATACACTTCGAACCAAATAATCTGGAACACTGACAATTCATATAGATTAGCTGAATGCGTGGAAGAAACTCCGTCCATTATTGGAACGTGGGTGCGTCGTCATCAGGCAGTGACGTAGACCATGACGTCATCGTTAGAAAGTTAGTGGGGGTACGCATGACGTAGTTGGTTGAGTCACTATGCTATAAGCCGGAAGGTCGCAGGTTCGATTTCCGATGAGGTCACTGGAATTTTCAATTGATCTAACCCTTCCAGTCGCACTATGGTCCTGGGGTCGGCTCATCCTCTAACAGAAATGAGTACCAGGAACCTTCCTGGAGGTAAAGGGCGGCCGGGGCGTAAGACTGACAACCTGACCGCCATTTGTGGGTCGATTTTCTAGAAAATGTGGGAGCCTCGACGTCTCACAATCCTATGGGATTCAACGGCCTGTTACAGGGACAGCTTTAACTTTACCTTTTATTACATAATTAGTATATTCTATTTTCAACATACCGTATTTACGCATGTATAGGCCGCACATTTTTTGCCAAAAATTCAAGAGGAAAACTGGGGTGCGGTTTATATTCGAAATATTCGAAATCACACTTCATTTAAAAAAATTAACGTTGCCAAATTTCGGAATAATTTCTACTCCTGAAATAATATTCCAAGAAAATTATTTTTTCTATAATTTCTGTCTGAAAATTGTGCTGCGGCCTATACACGCACGCGGCCTATACATGCGTAAATACGGTAGTTCCGTCATTCATACTTCGACAATAAATCCAGACATAGACCTATTTACGCAAGACCTTCCTTCCGTAAGGTTGCCTACACAAGGTATATGTTACAGGCTGCTTCATAGAGTAAATGGGCTTTAATGGCAAGCATATAAGCGATAACAAAAAGTGGATCGAGAATAGCTCAGTTAGTATGGCGACGGTCTACAGACTGGACGGCCGGCATTCGATTCCCCTCAGAGGAAAGTCATTTTTCTCTTCTCACAGCATCCAAATCGACGCTGGGGTCCAATCAGTCTCCATTCCAAAGGATATCTTGGGTTCCTTTTCCCCCCGGGAAGAGGCTAAAACGGGCGGGGAGTGAGACTGACCACTCGCCTCCATCTAGTGTGGAGGCCAAGAATGTTGGAGCTGTACGTCAACTCCCCATACGTCTTCACGGCGCGGTGCTTAATTAAATAAGCGTGGGGACAATTTTACTATTTCTTTTACTTTTTATTAAAAAAGGGTGACAACAACATTAATAATATTTCCTAATTTGGTAAGGTATGAAATCAGTTAGGCTGATTCCTGTAGAATGCAACTTCAACACAAATAATGCATACAAAATATTAGTAGGAAAAACACAAAGGGAAACCCTACTTCAGAAGTTCAGGCGTAAATGACAGGTCAACGTTTAATCGAACCTTACGGGAACAGATTCGAGGTTATCACAGTGCTGACACTGAAGAATGACGTCTTCTTGGTTGTGGCACCGTGTACATCTTGTGTGAACCGACGTTTCGGAGGAACGTATCGCCTCCAGTCTGCAGCCACCTGCTAACGCTGGTTCCTCGCTCGCGGATATTTCTATCCTGAAGATGGAGGCGATTTTTCCTCCGAAACGTCGGTTCACGCAAGATGTACACTGCGCCACATCCCACAAAACGGTATTCTTTCTATAGGAACAGGTTCTGAAAAATGTGAACCTTGATTCATCTGTCTCGGGAGAGAATTCTGTGGCAGGTTACTGACAAAGACTTATTCTTCCACCTCGATGACGGAGACAATAAGTTCTTCCGAAACGTCGGTAGATTTCTACCAAACTGCAAGTCATCATAATAAAGAAGACATTATTGTTGATGAGACACGATGATGGAAATGAGAAACAGGCAGACGTGACGCAAGATACAGCACAGACCTGAAGTACAGATTTTAATGCGTATGGGATTAGTCACGAATCCCCCTTTTAGAGCCGGTGCCGCGACACCGCCAATTTCTCATTTCAGATACGTACACAGCGACGACTGAGGGGTGCGTGAATTATATCTGCCAGACGGGGTGCAAACTAAGCGTAGCATTCGATAGAAACTGTATTAATAACATCTTATTCTCATCCGCCAGTTGAGTCAGTACCCTTCTGCTGACAGCCATGCAGATACATTGAAAATCAAAAAGCGTGTCTAAACATTAGGGCGGGGGGGAGGGAGGCCGCCGCGTATGTGCGCTTGTTAGTAAGTCAGAGCAACAGAGGAATAAGGGGAAATAATTGATAAGTGATCCTCAAGCCTTTTGGAAAGTGAGGGCATTTTAAGGTCACAGAAACTATGGTTATCCCATGTCACAAATATCTATCCGTACAGATATGCATCCAAATATCCACAACCGATTTACACGTATCTATCCATCCAAACATCTGTGATCTATTGGTCTACCTATTCATCTATCTACAATTTATTTTCTATCTGTCCATCCACGCATTTATCTCTCTTCTATGTATGGGTCTTCTACGTCCGTATCTATTTATCTATCCATCTATCCTTCCTTCTATTCAAATATCTACACTCTATTTTCCTATCTATTCATCCAGCTATTTTCTATGTATTAACCCATTCCATCAAAATGTCTAAAATCTATTTCTTTAGCTACCCATCCATCTCACCAAAAAACTGCAATCTATCTGTCTATCTATCCATCTATTGACAATATACACGTATACTCAATTATTTAATTATTGGCTTGTTAATTATGGTCTGAAACCAATCTACTGAGGACAATAGTTCCCCCCCACCAAAAAACTACGTGGCTTGAGTCCGCAAGCGAATTATACCGACCGAGCACAGTACTGGCCCTAAGAGAAAATAAGTAATAGGATATTGAAGAAAATTACGCAGTGAAAAGCGTCACAATTTGTAATCTTCGCCTAGTATTACTAGGATAGTAATACCAAGAAGGATAGGACATACAGAACATGTGGAAAAGATTAGAAATGCAAACAAAATTTTAGTCGGAAAATGTAAAGGGAAGAGACAATTTATATGACTCAAAAGAATTGGTAAGGATGATATTAAAATGGGTCATAAATAAATAGGCTGTAGTTTCGAATAAACTGTCTCAGGATAGCGTCCAATAGCCATTGGACCCTATGAAATTTCTGGTCCCTTAAAATGCAGGATATATTTTGACTAGCTCAGCGTGTATCAGGTTCTCAAGCACTGAAAATATACTTGAATCGCTGTTGCATGAAGTTATTAACGCAGTTCTCTCTCGCTGCTGGCTGCAGTGAGCTGAGATGTGCTGTTACATCTACATGTAGCCCTAGGGTTAATGTATAACCAAAAATCACACGCTACTTACATAAAGTTGTAACTACAAGACAGCGACATAAAACGAGTCAAGTTGCCATAGCAAAACGGATCTTGGCTGTTACTTTAGTAACGAGCCTATCCTCATAACCGGTGACTTCAACATGTTAATCTCGTGTTGGGGAGGGAGGCAAACAAAATGTTAAAGCTGTAAAAATTATAATGAAGGCTCAGCGTTTTGTCTACAACTGTGCAGACTACACGTCCCCACAGAGGTATACAGCGTCCAATTGATTTTCATTTCTTTATGCATGGCTTGGGAGAAGAAAGTACTGTATAGAATTAATGTACACCACAGCCGCCTGTCTTTCCGCTGTGTTTCATCTCCGAAACTACTAAATGGTTTTTACATTTCGTACTGATGAGCTACGGGGGTATGCGGTAGCGTAGTTGGTTGAGGCACTATGCTACAAGCCAGAAGGTCACGGGTTCGAATCCCGATGAGATGGATTTTTTTTTTTCAATTTACGTAATCCTTCCAGCCGCATTTTGGCCCTGGGATAGACTAAGCCTCTAAGGAATATTCCCTGTGGGTAAATGGCGGCCGACTCGTAAGGCTAACAAACTCACCTCCATCTGTGAGCCGACTGTCTAGAAAATGTGGGAGCCTCGACATCTCACAACCCTATGGGCCTCCACAATCTGATACAGGATAACTTTACGTTTTTTTTTTTAACTTTTGTTGATGAGCTACATAAAAATGTGGTCGAATTCAATTTTATTTTCAATTTAAAGTTCTTACAGATGTTTCTGTGAAGATTCATGTCTTTTTTTTATTGCTAGTGGGGTGGGAGTAAGTCTCTTGTACTGCGGCCACTTCTGGTCTATTGTACCAGCCCCAGATGATAGGTGAGAGTGATTATGGAGCAATTGGTGGAATGAAGATTGTCAGGGGAAACCGAAGTATTCGGAGAAAACGTGCCCCAGCGCCACTTTGTCCACCACAAATCCCACTCTACCAGACCAGGGATCGAACCCGAGCAGCCGCGATGGGAAGCCAGCGACTAACCGCTTGAGCTATGGCGCGGCCAGATTCATGTCTTACGGGACATGATATCCTGTAGTCCAGTAAAATTCAACTGATATCTCGGGCTAAAATCTCGCCTCCATCTTCAAGGTCAAGTAGTAAACCAAGGAGGGAACCAGTATAAACCAAGCAACAAATTACGTACTAGGCTACACAGATGCCGGTCACGGTAGCCGAGCAGTCTAAGGCATACACTGTTTTCGCTCGCTCGGAAGCCGGGATTGTGGGTTAGAATCCCACTCAGGGCATGGATGTTTGTGTGCGTTTTTCTGTGTTTGTCTACAGGTAGAGGCCTTGCGACGAGCTGATCACTCGTCCAAGGAGTCCTACCGTATGTGTAAGATCGAGAAAAACCGAAGTGAACGGAGCAGTTCATGGAGGTAGGCCTAGGCCCAGTGGGGCTATAGTACCAAGGAAAAAAAAATTCTACACAGGTAAAACCCGGGATAGTGCAGTCGGTATACTGACAGGCTACGGGCTGGATGACCGAGGGGTCGTAATTCGAGTACCGGCAGGGTCAAGAATTTTCACTTGTCCATATCGTCCAGACCAGATCTTGGGTCCATCCGGCCTCCTATTCATTGGGTACCGGGGCCTCTTTCCCCAGGATTAAAGCGGCCGGGGTGTGAAGCTGTCCACTCACCTCAAACTAGTACCGAGGTCAAGAAAATGTGGATCTATACACCCACTCTCCCATACGCCTTCATGGTGTAGTGCTTAATAAGTTAAGCACAGGGACAGCTTTTCTTTTTACACCGCTAACTGACGTTGCGTGTTAACTTTAAATCAATATCTACATCATAAAAACATCAAAGTAAATAAGGTATAGAAAATCGCAAAGACCGTAACATAACGGGAAGATATACATGCTCAATGAAGCACACACTTGAATTCTGGTTTTCAATATTTTGTTTGTTTCTAGGTGCCTTCGCAAAACTGTTGAAATAGCCTATACTATTCCTGGGCTTAACTAATTAAGCACTAGGCCATGAAGACGTATGGGGGAGTGGATGTCTATATCCACGCTTTCTTGACCTCTGCACTGGTTAGAGAGTGGTCAGTTTCGCCCCCCTGACGCTTTACCCCCGGGGAGAAAGCTCTCTGTACGATTTGGTTATAAAGCTGACTGGGCCCCAGAGCCGATCTGGACGAAGTGGAAAAATGAAGTATTTTATTACCGCACTTAAATCAGGGAAGGAGTGAAAGTAGGTGGTGGGAGCTACAGTTAAACACCTGCTCCCCTTACCTATCTACTTTGCACACCTCCCCTTCATCATCACCAACAGCAAACGGACAAAGTAAAGACAGAGACGGGCAGAGAGAGAGAGGGTGTAGAAAGAACGAAAGTCAAAATTCATGTGGCAACTGGTCGGAATGGGGGAAGATACAAAAACGGTGATTGGTTGGAAAGGATATGTGTTCATCCTTTCCTTGACCCGACTTCAGTAAATTTATTTTGTAACTTATTTCCTTATTTTACATGTCTATACACATACGTCGCCGAACTATGGAAAAAGAGAATGATGATGTTTCAGATTATCATGTTTATTTATGTTCTGACTGTTGCAAAAGGGGTTTTACCCGGCACTGAATTGGTGACTACCGAATAAGCGGAAAAGTAAAAATTCGACTTCAAATTGAATGACGTTTTTGCATATTGTTTGATAGCTACGTTCAGACACGTTTGCTAACATAAAGTTCACAGAATAGTTGTGAGTATGGGGCATTCAGTCGAATGGTTCCTCGATCATTTGGTCCGAAGTTCATTCCTTCATTCAGCATGACACTAGTCAATTCGTCCATTCACTAAGCAGTCACAAGTCATTCGGTCAGCCGACTAGCCGATCATTAGATCAGCACCTCGGTGTTAATCGATCGGTCATTAATAATTTCGTTGCCAATTAGTCGGTCATTAGGTCAGTCACCCGGTTAGCAAGTCAAGAGATCAATATTTCTGTCTACTGCTAGGTCTGCTATTTAAAGTCAATACCGTTACTCGTAAGGGTGACTATAGACGGGGTCTGGATTGGTGAATAGATTTATTATCCACTTACAGGTCCTAACTACAAACAACAATAACACTATGGCTAAGTTACACAATTTACAGTTCACTGCAACAGAGTCGAGTGTTCTCAGTGTGTTACTTGACGTTTCCTGGTAACGGCTCCAACAATGGCTGTTCCTCTGCTGCCAGCTCAAGTCTTCTGTTCACAGCCTTCCGTACAGAACTAACTAGGTCTGAAAGTGCAAGTCACATTGAGACTGACGGTCAGTCAGTAAGTCTTGGTGACAAACCCCATCTGGGGCTCATGACCAGATATTTATTACTGTGTGACAGTTACTGTCTTGTTTCTGTGGGGTGCCCTCTATGACGAGAGGACGGAACTGTCTTTTATATATGTTGCTGGCCCTTGCCAGAGCAGTTTTTCTCGGGTCCGAGTCCCTTGGGATTCGCGACTATTTCTGACTAGGTCTAACTGTGTTCCTTGCTTATAACACCTCGGCACATACCACACAAGAAACATAACACTTCCATTGTTCTAGTCCAACTGTTGCATTATTAATAATCTGCTGCCTGGCAACGGGACGTGTTTACTGATTCTTTGCCCAGAAACGGCCCTGGTATATCCTCCCATCTCCCGGTCGTTGCATAGCAACTGTTTTACACGACACAATATTAAAGTGATTCTTGAAGAACTTTCATGGCTAAGCATGTAAAGTTGGTTACGGACATAAATGATAAAAGATTCTGTAGCAAACTCGTTCCACTGCCTATTATTAAAGATTTATTCTGCCGCGGATTCCCCCTCTCACACACGCATTAAAATCAGTGTCAACTTCCTTGCAAACTCCTCCCCTCTCTCCTGCTCTCTCCCTCTTAATGCCAGTAAATTACTCCATCTCTTTCCCTCTCTTTGTCCGAAAGAGGGTGCGTAGTTCATATGGGAAACTTGTTCCATAACGTGGATCTATACATCCACTCCTCCATACGTCTTCATAACGTAGTATTTAATGAGTTAAACACACGAACAACTTTAAACTTTTACCTTTAAGTTTCGAATAGGCAGTTCCTGACTGACACCATAGAATTGAGCCCTTCTTGAAAAGCCACCAGTCGCTCACCTACTCAAGAATATCCCAACATTTTAAGGAGCCCGAATGTTCATTATCGTGTTCAAAAGAGCCCACAACTGGTTCCTATCCTGCCCCAGAATACTCATATCTTAGCACTCTATCCTGTTTCTATAAATTCCAATTTGATACTGTGGCGTACAGACCTGTTGCTAAGCAGCGACTCTGTAAACAGCGACCGTTGCTATGCAGCTACTCTGTAAACACGTTCCCGTTGCTAGGCAGCAGATTTTTAATAATGCAACAGTTGGACGCAACAACACAAGAGCCGTGTTTTCTATATGGTCCGTGTCGAGATGTTATAAACAAGGGACAAAGTCTGTTGATAAGTTCAGCTTAGTTCTGCACGGGGGGCTGTGAAGCTAGGACGTGAGCGCGTGAAGTTGAAGACTCTACACCATTAGAAGCCGTTGCCAGGGAACGGCTGATGAAGACACAGCAAGCTTGAAAAAGGCTTAGCGGGTGCTGTGGTGAGTCGAGATTAGCGGCGGAGCTGTAATTGCTAGTAATTCAGAGTCATGTGTATAGGTGATCAATAAATCGATTCACCAATCCAACCTCCGTCCATAGTCACCCCTCATTCTAATTCGCTTAGTGGGGGCTGGAGTCCAACTGGGACCACTCGGCACTGCGGCCACTGATTGGCCTATTGTAGCCTGCCCCGGGTGATTATGATGATGTAGAATTTGGTGGAATGAAGATTGGCAGGGGAAACCGAAGTACTCGGAGAAAACCCGCCCCAACGCAACTTTGTCCACCATAAATCCCACTTGACCAGACCCGGGGTCGAACCCGGGCCGCCGCGATGGGAAGGCAGCCACTAACAGCTTGAACTATGCCACGGCCTAACCCTTCATACTACATGACAACATAATGTCATGCTACATACTCCACCTACTACTAGGTCTTCCTACTCGTTTCTTTTCCCACCAAAATTCCATTTGAATTCCTCTTTTCTCCCATGCAACAGGTACATTATACTTTTCAAAACTTCCTAATTTTTAGAATTAAAAATAGAAATACGTATGCTCATAGACTGCACTTATGTTCAGCAACAACTGTAACCACAACTAAGGTGTAACATGTGACTTCGTGGGTACAAGCTGCTTGGTGTCCTAATATTTATTTTGGTTAATAACACGCAAAAGAGCTGCACGAATTCCTTGACCAGTATTTAAGAATCTTTTTTATCTTGGGCCAATATATTTGATGAATATGAACATTTGATGGTAGCCTATGTGAAGGTTTGGATGATATCGATCGTGGCCTATTTAAAGTACTATCTCCGACATTTGCCTTGTTGAATTTAAAAGCATCACATGATGCAAACAGAATATCTCCTGAATTCTGGCCAAAACTTTTACCGTTACATTATCCTGCCCGGTAGTACAACATAAAGGAATTTTAAGTCAGGTTTTTTTATTGCTTAGTCCCTTGTACTGCGGCCACTTCTGGCCTAAATTACCAGCCCCAGATGATAGGTGAGGGTGATTGTGGAGCAATTGGTGGAATGAAGATTGGCAAGGGAAACGGAAGTACTCGGAGAAAACCTGCCTCAGCGCCACTTTGTCCACCACATATCCCACTTGTCCATACCCGGGATCGAACCCGCATCGCCGCGGTGGAAAGCCAGCGACTAACCGCTTGAGCTATGGCGCGGCTCTTAAGTCAGGTTAGTCGGTATCCTAGTGAGCTGGGATAGCTCAGTCGGTGTAGTGACTGGCTACTGGCTGGACGACAGAGGGGTCGAAGTTCGAGTCCCAGTATGGTCAAGCATTTTCTCTTCTCCATGTCGTCCAGACCGGCTCTGGGGTCCACCCATCCTCCTATCCAATGAGTACCGGGAACTCTTTCCCAGTGGGTAAAGCGGCCGGGGCGTGAAGCCGACCACTCACCTCCAACTAGTGCTGAGATGAAAAAAATATGGGTCTATACATCCACTCCCCCATAAGCGTTCATGGTGTAGTGCTTAATTAGTTAAGAACAGGAACAACTTTAGTTTGTATCCTAGTCGGAAAATAAATCGGACTGCTGAGCTAGCCCGGCCGTCTGTTAACTGCCCCGTGTCACATGCCAAGATGGCTGCAGTTACCAAATGTTTGCTCCGCGGGGAAATGACGCGAGAACAGTCAGACCACCTTTTGTCCGGCGCGGCATGGGACGACAGCCACCTGCCCCCAACAAGACGCTGAAAGGTCGCCAACGTCTCTATTTCGAGACAGACCTGGTAGATACTATATTACTGATAACGATGTTGGAGCAACAGTGGGCTAACTACCTTAACGCCGTGGTTCGTGTTCCAGACATCCGAAATTCGATCCCTTGAATCCTATCGAACTGGTGACCACCTTATTCGCATTTCCACTCACAACTATGAATTCTACGTCTTTAGCCAGCTTTCCTAAAGTAGGCTTATGCGATCTCCATCCCGTCTGTGCATTTCCCTCTATATTAACCTTTGAATGCCTGAACAAATCTTAATGACAATTGGTATGTATATCGTGGCACCCGAGCCAATCTCAACGGCGTACTTCATAAATCCCTCCCATCAGTCTGTGTCTCTAGATTTGTATCCCTATCGTTGCTAGGCAACAGCTCGGTAAAAATGTTACCGCTGCAACGAATGCATACCTAACATTAAAATAATTGTTGGACGCGTCGTTTTCTAAGAGGTACGCGTGGCATCAAAGGAAAGTCTGTGTGTCTGTGTATCCCCCTATCGTTGCTAGGTAACAACTCGGTAAAGACTTTCCCGTGGCAACAAAGAATTTTTGCAAGCGTCGTTTTCTATACGGTTCGTATCGTATTACCCTTCTATTCCTCCAGTCAGCTACCAGCATAGTACAGCAATACATCCACAATCTATGCATTTGTAAGCTCTGTATTTTATACAGCTTGTAATAACCTACAACAGAATCTAGTGAGACTTTAGAAAATTCACTCCATTCGCTTTAGTTCAACTCCCGAAACAGTCCCTTTTTTACAGAAATATCTACTTAAATAACACATGTTTTTTATCTATCGAAATCTAATGTTATTACTTCGATGTGGCTCCCGACTTAGATAATATATTTTTATTTATGCAAACTTAAATTGGTATCCTGTAATCTGATTCTGCAGTCTGCAAGGCTACCTCGGGTCTTCGGACCATTCTCATTGCATTTTCCAACGCTTCACATGTCCCACTTTAAAGCAAGGCGAAGACTTAATCGACTTCATTCCTTCGATATGGCATTGGTCGCATAGAAAACTAAAAAAACTGAGGGGTTACACGGACAACAAGGTGAACTCGTAAGCCTCCGATTGTTTTCTCAAAATAAACGAAGTAGGCTAAAACATACAAACAAGAATAACTTTGTATCTTAAGGCTTATATCTTCTGTGACATAAGGCCATATAATGCGTTAAAATTTGACTGACGCTTCGGAGGAACAAGTCAACTCCATTTTCAGGATTGAAGAGTAAATTAAACAAAAAAAAACAGACCGCGTCATAGCTCAAGCGGTTAGTCGCTTGCTTTTCATCGCGGCGGTCCGGGTTCGATCCCGGGGTCTGGTCAAGTGGGATTTGTGGTGGACAAAGTGGCGTTTTCTCCGCCGGGGCAGGCTACAATAGGCCAATTAGTGGCCGCCGTGCCGAGTGGACCCAGTTAGACTCCACCCCCCAATTAACGAATTAAAAAAATAATTAATTAAACCGTCTATTTCGTGTTGGTTTCCTGCTTGGATTTTTTTCAGCACTGAAAACGGATGTGATATATTTCTCCGGTATATCGGTTGATTTTCACCGGAATACACGGCGTTATTTCCCGGAAAACAAGGCTCTTTCTTAACCAACGCTGTGAGAATCTCAGATCACACAACTTCGCGTTTAGCTTGTACAGCTACTTGTACATGTACTGTGCTTACAAGTGACTCGATACTTTCAATTCCGAGAGTATTTCCAGAACATACAATGCACGATAACTGACCTTCGAAGCCTGCTACAATAAGTTATTCTGTTCCTGGTCTGTGACTAGATGTGCATGAATTCCGAAGGCTTTTCCTATGCACAAGACTGCCTCTGTGGTCTAGTGGTCAGAGTTCCTGGCTACAGATCCAAAGGCCCCTGGTTCGATTCCCGGAGCTACCAGATTTTCTGAGAAGTAGTGGGTCTGGAACGGGGTCCACTCAGCCTCATGAGGATAACTTAAGAGCTATTTCAAGGAAATAGCGGCTCCGGTTTAGAAAACAGATATTAACAGCCATGGGGATCCGTTGCGCTGAGCACGTGACACCTATCAGCAAAAGTTGGCACTAACTTTGCCTACAAGCGGCGGTTGCACTTTCGGTATAGTTCGCTTGCGGAATACAGACCACGGAATTTAGATTTTTTTAATTACTATGCACACAATTTAAAAGTTCACTACACACTTGTCTCAAAATATGTTCATATTTTCATGCCCCCAAATTTTCAAATTTTTATTTGTCGACAGTTACCCTTTATAAATTCGTTATCTTAATCGTTCATACATGAAAACAAACACGGATAAGAAGATTCATGGGGTGGAGAGGTGAACCCGGTCGGACACGTTTCGAATTCTAGTGTCTCAGTAATAGAAAGTAGCTGCCTGCTGGGTGAATTGCATTAACCTTTCTGGACCGGTGCCTGTTACCCGATTCATTGATGCAGAAGGGACCCCAGATCTTGAGCTGAAGAGGAGAGGAATCTATATGGAAGAAAGAACCAGAAAAACGAGATGAGGACCGAACAAAAGTTTTGTTGGGATTTCTTTATAATGTTTTGAGGTTATGGAAGGGCAAGAAACCAAACACATGAAAGGTAACCAACAGCAGCAAAGCTCTACAAACCACAGTAGCGGAAACGTTATTGTGGAAGGTGAGAACTAGTGTTCGGGGTTGGTGATCAGTGGCGTGCAACACATTTGAATTAACTATAATACTATCAGAAGTAAAAGAAAAGCCTGGATGGTTCAGTTTGTATAACTACGGGTTACGGGCTGGACAGCTGGAGTTCTATTCCCGACATAGGCAAGTTTTTTTATGTTGTGCAAAGCGTCCTGGCCTGCTCCAGTGGCCACTAAGCTTCCTAGCCGATGGATGCCGAGGGCTCTTTCTAACGGGATAAAGAGGCCAGGGCGTGAAGTTGACCACTCATCTCCATCTAGTGTCGGGGTCAAGGATGACTGAACTATGATCCCACTCCCCAGTATGTCTTAGCGGAGTAGTGCTTAATTAATTAACCACAATGACAAATTTACTTTTTACTAGCATAAGTAGGTTACATGGTCTCCACACGCGTGTTATGAAAGTTTTTTAATACCAGTCCCGAGCATGGGGGCTCTTTCGGAGGACTTAAAGGTCCGGATTCGTGAAGGCGACTACTTCCCTTGATCTAATGCCTTGAATTATAATTCAAGGCATTAGAAGTATAATTATACTTCCACTCTTGCGTATGTCTTCATGGCATATCACAGGAATAGCTTTACATTTTAATATCTGCCCTTTCTTATTTCTGGCTGTGAATCCAGCCCCCAATCACAGTGGCCGCGTGGTCTAAGGTAAGAACTGTCTTCGCCCACTCGAACGCTGAGGTCATGGGTTCGAATCCCACTCGAGGCATGGATATTTGTGTGCGTTTATTCTGTGTTTGTGTTGTCCTGTGTGTACGTAGCGCCCTTGCGGCGGACTGATCCCCAGTCCAAGGAGTCCTGCCGAATATGTATAAAAGGTTGTTTTCCTTATGCTTGACTAATTAAGCACTACATTTTCTTGACTTCTGCACTAGTTAGAGGTGAGTGGTCAGCTTTGCCCCCGGGGAAACAGCCCCCGGTACCCATTGGATAGGAGGTTGGATGAATCCCAGAGCTGGTCTGGACGACGTGGAGAAGTGAGAATTCTTGACCCCACCGGGACTCGAACTACAGAATATAGGATAGGATAGTATAGGATTACGAGAATGGAAAAGTGATTAGGGCCCAACGAACGGTCGTAGGCCCAGCTGATTGAAATATTGCAACTAACATTTTCTAAACACGAATTTTACCAGAAATTCAGTCTTAACTAAAATGATATTGGCAGTTCCGTATAAGCCTAATAATCGGAACAAAGACACAAACTGTTTGAGACTGCTTAACAAAATTAACACTGGCGTCAGCACCGTCTCCAAAGCGTTGATACATGTTGGGTCTGAGAATCACGGCCGTGACTACGGAGAGCAAGTTCTTTTGGTTTGTGATGCCGTGTAGTCGAAAAGTCATCCAAACAAAAAAACAGCAAAATTAAGTTACCGTCTACTTCTGCTGGTTTCCTCAAGCGTCTAGATGGGGGGTAATTCTTCCTAAACTTTGGTTTTCCTTCAAACAACTTTACAACCCATAAGAACGTACTCTTCATTAATACGAGTATATAGGAAATGACTGTATAAGGGATGTGCCTTTCTCGACCTTTGCACCGCGACCTACAGTGATCTATTGTGCTTAGCAAAATATGTACGTAAAGTAATAGTATCTCTGTAACAGACCGTGGAGGCTCATGGGGTTGTGAGACGTCGAGGCTCGCACATTCTCTAGATAATTATCTAGAGAATGTGCGAGCCTCGACGTCTCACAACCCCATGAGCCTCCACGGTCTGTTACAGAGATACTATTACTTTACGTACATATTTTGCTAAGCACAATAGATCACTGTATATCACTGATTATAATCAGTTCACAGATGACGGTGACGTCAGCCTTACAGCCTTACGCGCCGGCCGCCCTTTGCCCCCGAGGAAGATTCCTAGATTCCTGGTACTCATTTCTGTTAGAGGCTGAGTACATCAGGGCCATAGTGCGGCTGGAAGGTTTAGGTCAACCGAAAAAAAAAACAAAGGACGTCAACGGGAATCGAACTTGCAACCTTCCAGCTTGCAGCATAGTGTCTCATCCAACTACGCTACCGCGTTCTCCCTCATTAATATGTGGTATGACATATTTCAGTTATTAGTAAATGCATATAAAATTAAATCTGACTTTGGTAAACATCTTGGAATTGAGACACTTCAAGTAGAACTTCTGTTGATCAAGAGGTTTGGTACGGTGGTAACAATTTAGACGCATATTCGGGACGTGCTCGGTTTGAATCTCGATCGAGACATTGTTTATCCTGATTGAAATTTTCGTGGCTTTCCTCGGTTCATTCAGGCAAAATCTGGGACAATATCTTCATTATTCAATGATCGTTTCCTTTCATATCCTTTACAATTCATCATTTATCAGCCACCCTACCATTCGACGCTATATAGTCTTAACTACTGACAGCGTCGTTAAATAACCGACAGAAGCATGGAAGGGGAAAATATTTGTTATACTTCCACTCATGTGCAGGTTAGGAACTGCACGCCACTGATCCGCCTGTCAGTGTCGAGAAGCATTTCAAACTGTCTGTGTAACTATCACATATAAATACAAGCGATAATTCAAATTCAGGCTATAGAACCTTGCAATTCTGTTTGGCGGTGAAGTGCCTTCAATGCCTCCAATGCAGCAAGAAATCACACGTGTCGATTTGACATCTGTTGCAGGAACAGAAATGACGCAGATGTGACGTTTCATTTGTCATCTTTCCAGTCTGTTCCTGTCACCGGTATAAAAAACGGGTATCACGACTATAACGCAGAGGTGGACACGTCTCTGCAACTAGAGCATGCGCCTTGCTGCTCAGAGACCCGAGTTCATTCCCATTAAGGATTTCTGTTGTAATTGTTTCCGAGTCCTCATACATTACTTTAATGCAACAAGGCATACAGAATTCATACACATAAAGTAGGCATATAATTCAGAAATGGATTAATTACCGAAAAATATTTCAATCCTCGTTATCATACCGTCTTCTTCGTTTATTTCCCTCGTTCCTTTTAATTAGTTTCCTTCCGACCTTTTAATTCTTCAGTTCCCTCTTCGTTCATTCTTCCACCTTCACGATATCAGAGTTTGTTCCCCGACAGGGGCAAGAAATTTCTCTCTTCATAATGTCCAGACCAGCTAAGGGGCCCAAACAGAGCCCTATACAATAGGCACCGGGAGCTCTTTCCCCCAATGCCGAGGTAAGGAAATGAGGAGCTATATCACAACACCTCCGTACGCCTTCATGGCGTGGTGCTTAATTAATTAAACCCAGGGATAAATTTACCTTTATCTACTGTTCGTAGGTTGATTAAATCAAGGATAATATTATTAGGTCGTGTTTCATGTGAGGAGACTGGAAATTAAACACAAAGTTTAGAAGTGTAGAAGGAAAAGTAATATTAAAATGTATTGTAGGTAAGATTATTATCTTCTGATATGTGACGCTGTGTAATCTGATAGATCTTTACAGTAACTTAAGAGTAATAATCTGTATCCTCTTGAGGGACCTGAAGATGGAAGCAGTATGCACCTCCGAAGCATCGATGAAGACGTAACAGAGTGCACTGCGTCACATCTCAGAAGATGGTAATCTTCATAGTCATCGGCGTGAAAATCTCAAACGTAAAAGAAATTTGCCGAAATATCAGAGACTGAATCGAATTGCGTGAGGTCACAGTTCAGTGACGTGCTTTTAGGGACACTGGGCTCAGTGAAAGAAAATAAATTTAAAACAGGTGAAGAACTATCAGCTTCTATTGAAATATTTTCTAATATCGAAGCAGTTAACTTAGTACTTTAAGAAAGAGTATCCGAGCGGGTAAGCTTAGCGGCAACTCTTAGAGTGATCGGTTCGAATCGCCGGCTATCCTGAGCGAAATTTTGCATGGTCTTCCTCAGTCCCTGCACGCAGTTAATGACCCTTCCAGTTGACACTGTTAAATCAGTAGACAGTGACGCAGAACAATTAACCAAAAACAGAATCAGGGATACTCCGTGGCCTGTAGTCCGCAAGTGAACTATATTGACCGAGCGACCGCCGCTTGTCGGCGAAGTTAGTGCCAACTTTTTGCGGATAGACGGTGCCTCTTAGTCACCGCAACGGATCCCCACGGCCGTTAATCCCGGTTTTCTAGACCGGAGCCGCTATTTCCTTGAAACAGCTCCTCAGTTATCTTCACGAGGCTGAGTGGACCCGTTCCAGGCCCACTACTTCTCAGAAAATCTGTGCCCAGGAACTCTGACCATTAGACCACAGAGGCGTCGATTCAGGAGTACACTCTTTCTAAAAATCAAATTTGGAAACGAAATCTCAACTCAAATATCTTTCCTTCTTCTTGGATTATAATTGTTTTTATTTTTTATTTTTTTCCAGACCGTAGACACACAGGGTGGTTCTAAATTATTGTCGGGGTCTGTGTGTCCTATAAACGGAACACCAGACAATAATGTTGAATCACACTCTATAACGTGCAGTTGAAATTGCAGTTACGATTATAAATGGTTTTATTAACTAACTGACTCCATGGATCTGAGTTCGTCTTAAGGCGCGTCCACATTACTGGTGCTCATGCTCGTAAATCTTCGTCCACACTACTTCAATTGCTCGCCAGGCTTCGGCGCGTGAGGATCCGTATATTTACTCGTAGTGTGTATAGGCTGTAGTCGTATTTTGATTTATTGGCTATAGTTTTTAAATTAAAAATTTTTAATTTGCTTGTCTCGTGACTTGTCATATCGTCCAAATTATTCGCGAGCATAGCGAGTCACACGAGCACGAGCACGAGCACGAGTAATGTGGACGCGCCTTTAAGGAGCTGCCATTAGATTAGCTACTGAAGACTTTCCGAACATTTTATGGAACCCGAATTTTCATTACAGTGTTCACAAAAGCCCTCCACTGTGGTTATTTTACTTGCAATTGTTATCAGTGAACCTACCCTATAAAGACTCCATACGTCCAATGTTCCAATCCTGACGTCGCTTTCCTCAGCTTATGTCGTTTTTACTTCCAGATTTAAAAGTTAGTGGTTTCTGTGCCATAAAGAAGCTATTTCCAGCCATTTATCGTAAGGTTTGAAGCAGAGTATTTCGCCCTCATCGGCCACTGCGCAAACAAAGTGTCAAACATTTTTCCGACTGAAGTGGCGGGGCTGCAACATTAGATTTACTGGGAACTACCTGCAGCTGGACAATGGAAATGTCAACTCTCAAGCAGCCATTACGTCTGTAAGTAATTTATCTGACTCTTCTGTACATTTGCGGTCTGTTTCGCTGGAATTCTGTCTTCTTTCAGGGGCAAGGACGGACTCAATTTGACACAGAGCAGCAGAAGCTGCAGACAGGGAAGATCTCCTTACTGCTTATATATAGTTCTAGGAGAAGCTGTAACATTACCGACCGTTCATCCATCAACTTTATCATCACCGTAAGGTGGCTCAGTCGGTAACGATTCTAACTTGTAACCCTATTCTGGAGGTTGACAACTATCAGAACTGAGGTTTACCTTATTCCCTCCACGAAAAGTGCCAGGATAGTACCTTAAATTTAGGCCCCGACCACTTCCTCCTACATCCTCTCCAATTCAGTATCAATAATTTGATCCGTGTAGCCTGAAATACGAGTATGGATAGCGCTGTACAACAAATTGGAGTCATCTAGTATTTTTTTATTGCTAGTGGGGTGGGACTAAGTCCCTTGTACTGCGGCCACTTCCGGCCTATTGTACCAGCCCCAAATGATAGGTGAGGGTGATTGTGGAGCAATTTGTGGAATGGAGATTGGCAGGGGAAACCGAAGTACTCGGAGAAAATCTGCCCCAGCGCCACTTTGTCCACCACAAATCCCACTTGACCAGACCCCGGAAACGAACCAGGGCAGGCGCGGTGGGAAGCCAGCGACTAACCGCTTGAGCTATGATGCGGAAAATCATCTAGTAAGATGGCGCAAGTGGTACAGAATTCTTGTTTGCATTCAGGAGGTGTCTGGATCGAACCTCGGTTGGGCCATCGATTACGCAAATCGAGGTCTGTCGTGAATTATCTACCTCTCTCGTTGCAAACGCCGGACTAGAACATGTACCTTAAGCTTAGCCCATAACTGTCTCCTTCCAAATTCTTTGTAATTCATTATTCACAATCACGAAAGTATTTGATGCTGTATAATATGAGTTACCGATGGTAATATGAAGTAACGTTGTCCCCGTGCTTAACTAATTACGTACTACGCCATGAAGGTGTATGGGGGAGTGAATGTATAGATCCACGTGTTCTTGACATCGGCAATCGTTGGATGTGCCTTACTCGTTGGATGTGCCTTACTCTCCAGTAAAGCCCCATCCAATAGGAGGCTGGATGAGCCTCGGAACTGGTCCGGAAGACATAAAGTGGGGAAAAATCCTGCCCCTACCGGGATTCGAACTCCGAGCCCTCGGCCGTCCAGCATGTAGTCAGTCGCTATACCGACGGTGCTATCCCGTTTCCTGTGAGTTATTCGCAGCATCGTTGAATAAATTGTAGATGAACAAATCAGTATGAATTGATCTCATTTTATGCCCAAATCAGAAATTAGGATTTCCCTTTCAGATCAAGTAATCAGATAGCGGCAAATGAAACGTG
>NW_019743147.1:2469453-2486262 GCF_002891405.2 Cryptotermes secundus | reverse complement strand
AAAAAGGGGGGGGGGGGGGGGGGTGTAAGCCAGCCAGGCCCCTGCCACTCCCGCGGATCTTTTTAACATTCTCAAAATTGATGAAAGAAGCACATCACCAAATATACAAACAAAACAAACGCTGTGGTTTTAGTCTGCAAGCGAACTATATTAATATAAAATATTAGAGGTATTAAAATAATGTATTCTCCCATCATCAATACCGTAGGCGACTGGTGAAATCGGTCTTACAATACTCAAACTTCGGTCTGCAAGCAATTTTCTGGATGTGTCCCTTTGGAAAATGTCCCCCCCCCCACCCATTGGGATAATTCTTGCCGGTTTCCATGGTGAATGTGTATAAATATTAAAAAGGCAAAACTATCACTGTAACAGGCCGTGAAAGCCCATATTGTGAGACGTCGAGGCTCCCACATTGTCTTAACAGTGCGCTCACAGATGGCGGTGATGTTGGTCAACCTTACGCGCTGGCCGACCTCTACCCCCCAGGAAAGATTCCTGGTACTCATTTCTGTTAGAGGCTAAGTCGACCCCGGGGCCGTATTGCGGCTGGAAAGATTAGGTAAATTGAAAGGAATCTACCTCATCGGGACTCAAAACCGTGACCTTCCGGCTTGTAGCACAGTGCCTCAACCAACTACGCTACCGCGTGCCCCCCATGGTGGATCTGCCTTAACATAATTAGCTTCACAACAAAAGAGATAAATTTATTGAACAAACGAATGATACTGGCACTGCGTAATTATGCCCTAACTGTACATACAAATACATAGAGTACAGTCCGCAACAAAACGCAACTAAACTTGACACAGTGCTCGGATCTTGTTTGTGACGTCAGAAGTAGGCAGTGACATCTGTGCAGCTCTCCCCTCACCACACAGTTCCGCGCGAACAAAAGAGCAGAGCATTGCGAGGTTTTTCAGGAACAAAAGCCTGTAGCCTATAGCAATGGCCATTCATTAGACCAGTAGTGACAAGACTACGGGGAGAACTGAACACACCGCACATGGTGACGTGTTTCCGGTGGCTATGTGGGGTCTCTGCAAAAATAAAAAATAATAGTCACTAGCTTCAACTAAGAAATTTCAGGCAGTTACAATTGCCTGAAAAGACAGAAATGGTTCAGTTATGACTGGATTTAATTAAACAGCGTGCTATGAAGATGAATAAGGGCCTGGAGGTGTAGATCCACCGTTCTTAACCTAGATGGCGGTAAATGGTCAGCTTCACGCCTCGATCGTTTTGTTCCAGAATACTGAGCCCCGGTGCATATTGGAACGGACGCCATTTTCTGCATTTTGTGCACACCTGTGACCATATTCTGAATCCAGCTTGGCAAAGCCTGTGATGATAGCCTAGCTTAACTGTTATGATCTCGCAGAGTGAAAGAGTTACATTTCTAGAAATTCACATGAAAGTTCTGAAATTGTGAAGCGCCGTCTTTCACAAATTATGTGGTCAGGACTTTGAACAAGTTCATCACTCACTACAGATGGCCGGCCGACCACTTCGCTCTTCATCATGAACATCTGTTCGCCCATCTCTGAACATTTTACACCATTGCCTTGGGTTTCTTCACTAATTACATTTAAGCCGTAAACTGCCGCGCATAATTCAAGATAGATTTCCACACCACTCATGTTTCTAGCACGAAGAAAGCGGGTAACAAGCGTGAATTTCAAAGCTGGCTGGATTGTCAATCGCAGGACACATCATAACTCATTCTGTAGAGACAAGAACAAACCCTAGGTGATCATTTATGTGATGGTTTACAAGGGAATGAGTCATATGATGCTACTTCACATGCGCGAGCTCTCCCCCACTCCTACATTACTTGCCTAAAATAAACGGAGGTTACTTTCCGAATAGCCCTCGTATTTCGATAAAATTCGATTTAATAATATGCTTACATGTATGCTTATTTTTCTCAAGTGACTTCTTCTTTATGACATTTCCTGCCAAAATTATGCATCTATTTCAAATTCTTTCTAATGTGCTACATGTCCGCCCCATCTCATTCAATATAACTAATTTCATTAAATCAAAAGCAGCCGGAATAGCTCAGTAAGTAGAGCGACAGACTGTACAACCGAGGAATCTGGGTTTGAATTTCTCTTCTTCAAAGCTTTCAGACTCACACAACCAACCCAGACTCGTATCAAGAGGGTATATGGGGTCTAATCCCTGGGAGTAAAATGACCAAGGCGTGAATCTGACCACTCACTTCCATTTCATTTTCATTGGCACTACAGCCGCAGTGGGCCTAGGCCTACCCCCATGAACTTCTCCGTTCACTTCGGTTTTTCTAGATCTTACACATTCGGTAGGACTCCTTGGGCGGGTGATCAGCTCGTCGCAAGGCCTCTACCTGTACACAAACACAGAAAAACGCACACAAACATCCATGCCTTGAGTGGGATTCGAACCCACGATCCCGGTTTCCGAGCGAGCGAAGACAGTGCATGTCTTAGACCGCTCGGCTACCGTGACCGGCCTTCCATTTATTACTGAGATAATTTATGGGTGGAACTATATCTCGACTCCCCTATACATCACTATATGGGCTTAATTAATTAGTCCTCCCCCCCAAAGGTGTCTCCACCTTGTCGTGGTGGTGGGGCTTGCGTGACTCTGTGACCTGCAGAGCTATGCCGGCTGTAGTTTAACTACCGGTAGGGTCACCCATGCTGGAAAAGTCAAAGGGTAGAGTCCAGACTAAGAGAGATGCCCTGGTCCTCCAGGTTTGGAGTTGGGAATGAGGCTAAGAACCTCATCCTGTAAAAAGAATTTTCTTCAGAAACCTAACAACCAGCCTCGGGTCACCTTGAGTGGACCCATTCCTATGGCAGCACGCATTGGTTGTGGAGACTGGTTGTAGAGGAGGTCAAGGCTCACCCAGGGCTGTAGCGCTGAGTGGTAGGTAGGTACATAATTAATTAATTAATCACAGGGACAATTTAATCTTTATTTTAAATTATGCCAGAAATTATGAATCTGTGTCATGTACAGTCAGTGATTAAATATATAAATCGAACAGAGAAATTTTCCTCACTATTTCCTACACTGTGTCCAGAGGGCATACAAATATCTTGTGCTCTGTTTCATAGTCGACATGCCCCACGACGCCATATCAAGCCGCTCCGTCACCTGAACCATTGTCAGCAATTTCAATGGACGTATGATGAATCACTATCACCATGGCAACGCGTCACAGCATTGTCCACCCCTGCTAGGGAGGGAGGAAACAGTATCATGAGTGTTTGGTTCTGTCAGATAGCAGCTAAAGATGTGCACCCACCCCACCTGCTTGTTCTTTTCTATTCTCCTCCCTCGCCCCTACCTTCCTCTCTGGTTACGAAAGAGGAAGCCGGATGGAAATGGGATCCATCTTTCTCCCGGATGACTTGATTCCTATCGCACGGTCTCCTGCATCTCATCCCGGGTTCGAATGCCATTCCCCGCACAAACGACGCACTGAACCACGTACATGGAGGGACCCGGATGTCAGCAATGTGCCGCATCGCCTCATTTCAGGCCATGAGCCCTTCTCCAGAAGCCGCGAGTTGTGCAGGTTTTTCAACTTTGTATGCAACCTGAAGGTTCATTACAGTGTTCACAAGAGCCATCAACTGATCCCCACTCTTATCCAACATCCTTTTTAATATAATCAATCCACTTACGTCTTTGTCTTTCTAGTAGTCTCTTTCCTTCTGGCTTTCCCACCAAAATCCTATATGCATTCCCATTGTCTCTGGTGTGTGCTACATGACCTATCTATCTCATCCTCCTTGACTTGATCATTCTAATTGTATTTGATGAATAGTGTAAGTCAAGAAGCTCCTCATTACGCAATTTTCTCAAATATCCTGTCCCCTCATCTCTCTTCGGTCCAAATATTCTCCTCAACGCCCTCTTCTCAAACACCTTTCAATCTGTGTTCCTCCCTTAATGTCAGAGACCAAGTTTAGTTCTGTATATTCAAATTCATCTGTTTTTAGACATCAGATGAGAAGACCAAGGGCTCTGGACATTACCCAAATCCAATCTCTTATGGTGAAAAACAAAATTAAGGCCAGGAGAATGTATTTACATTCCAGCTCCTGTGTGAATGCAAGTCTATCATGGTCAGTTAGTGGCGTAGACCGTTACATCCTCCTTTGTTAACTTACTGGGGTCTTTTCCTGCTGAATAATTTTGCCTGTGGTTCTGTATGGGTGTGAAGCTTGGTCCCTGACATTGAGGATCATAGACTGAGGGTGTTTGAGAACAGGGTGTTGAGGAGAATATTTGGACCGAAGAGGGATGAAGTGACAAGAGGTTGGAGAAAACTGTATAATGAGGAACTTCGTAACTTGTACTCTTCTCCAAGTATAATTAGGATGATCAAGTTAAGGAGGATGAGATGGGCAGGTCATCTAGCACACATGAGGGAGAAGATGAATGTATATAGGATTTTGTTGGGAAAACCAGAAGGAAATAGTCTACTATGAAGACCAAGTTGTAGGTGGGTGGATAATATTTTCACCTGTAAGAGTGAGTAGAGACGGGGTTCGGATTAGTAATTGGTTTATTAACAACTAACAGATTGTAACTGTAATTAGTGGTAACAATCTTACGGTAACGATAGTACTTCGTAACTACGAACAAAAATAACACATAAAGTCTTCAACTATTCAACTGCCTTGAACGACGTCTTCCTGTCGAAAATCCTGTCGAAGATTTTCATTGCTTCCTATATGGTCTCGGCACGGTCAACACAGAAAACACAGCCCCTCTACTTTTGTAGAGACGTGTTTTCCTCGTCGTTGCATAGCAAAGGTCGCGGCACGGACCGCATAGAAAACGCTGTACTTCTATTGTTGCGTGCTTGTGTGTTGCGGACATTACGTAGCAACGGCCGATGTTTACAAATCACTGCTTATTAACGGGTTTATACGCCACAATATTAAAATTGATCTTAGTTAGGCTGTGGTGTTATGGACTGGATTCAGCTGGCTCAGTGTGGGGACCAATGGAGGGCTCTTCTGAACAAGGTATTGAAACTTCGGGGTTCACAAAATTTTGAAGCAATTCTTGAATGGCTGAGCGACTAGTGGTTTCTCAAGACAAGTTCTATTCCCAACATACTTACGTTATTCATAAGCTTGTGGGAAATTCAGACTTACTTAAACATAACTTTTTCCTCCGTGAGGTTGCCCATACAACGTGCAACTTAAGACGTCTTAGAGTAGATGGACTTTACTTGCCCCTTAGCTTGACTGCCCTCTCAGCACCTTGACCTCCTTTACTACAGACGCTCATTCTTCTTTGTTATTTGCCTTCTGCCTCCATCCTTTCGCTTTCAACCCTTGTAAATCATGTTCTACATCTTTAGTTATCTCAATCTGGGTCTCCACACTTTTACAGAACAACATAGACCACATTTGAGAGTCCAAGCTTCGGGTAAAAAGGTAAAGCTATCCCTGTCACAGGCTGTGGAGGCCCGTAAGATTGTGAGACTTCCATTTTCTACACAGTTGGCTCAAAGATGGCAGTGAGATTGTCAGTCTTACGCGTCAGCCGGCCGCCCTTTACCCCCAGGAAGATTCCTGGTACTCATTTCTGTTAGAAGCTGAGTCGAACCCAAGGCCACAGTGCGCCTGGAAGGATTAGGTAAATTGAAACATCCAATAATATCATCGGGAATGGAACCCGTGACCTTCCGGCTTGCAGCATAGTGCATCAACCAACTATGCTACCGCTTGGCATGCCCTGGGTAAGCAACCATATTAAAGAAAACCCCTGTGTATTCAATGAGATGTGAGTTATGACGTTTTTGGTTCCCATCCTAGTTGAAAATAGAATCTAGTAACTTTGTAATGATGACGTAATGATTTAAGTCACCCTGTGATAATGATGTACACTCAAAGATGATTTAGATATAGAATAAACGAAGGTAAATTCTGAGACTGGGTGCCAGTAAATTGAAAATATGAGTATACGGAAGAGGAGTTATAAGAGGTGCTCGTGACACGTAATTATATTAATAATTATAATATATTATATATAATTATATTATATTATTATATTAATATTTATATGAAACATAAAGAGTCTTTTAAGATGCTACTAATCAAATGCAGATGGCCAAGAAACTTCCCAGCTCTCATGCAACCTTAAAATCCATTAACATTTCAAAAGAATCTACTACTGAATTCTATTATGAGCCAGTTTAATCCACTATATATATTCACACATTATTTCTCTAAGATTAGTTTTCAGCCAGTATTTTCAAGTCCTACGTATTTTTTGTGTATCAACGTGTATAAAATTTCTCGCCCATCTCATACTTCGGACGATCACTTTAATAATATCACGTGAGGAATATGAGTAAACAGCTGCTCAGTGTTCTATTTCCTCCATTATGTTGTTATTTACTCTCCTTATGATCCTAATCTTATTAGAAACTTTTGTTGTTATTATTATAATCATCGTTTTATTGATTTTTATCATTATCATTAGGTGCACGCAAAAGTTAAATTACTCTATATACCGCGACGCCTCGAAGACATAGGGTAGCAGAGGGGTAAGTTGCATATTTTAAAATCTTCCAAATTGTGGATGGCTTGACGATTCGGTTACATTTACCCAGAACAAAAGAGTTGCCGGAAATAGTCTGTTATTGCTGTTATTATTATTATTATTATTATTATTATTATTAATATTAGTGGG
This sequence comes from Cryptotermes secundus, assembly GCF_002891405.2. Classification (NCBI taxonomy): domain Eukaryota; kingdom Metazoa; phylum Arthropoda; class Insecta; order Blattodea; family Kalotermitidae; genus Cryptotermes; species Cryptotermes secundus. The sequence goes on along the minus strand of NW_019743147.1, from coordinate 2,479,551 downwards.
GCATATATTTCACCACACGCGCTATATATGCATATCATTACGGCCTTAAAATCAAACAAAATAAGATGGGTGGGGAGCAACTTATATTACAGAGAGGAATACAAGAAATTCATGAAGGGAAGAAATTACTGAAATCCTAGGCATGGATAGAATGATAATATTAAAATTTGGATCTTGGGAGATAGTGTGTGAGATTGTGGACTGAATTCATCTGGTTCAGGATATGATCCAGCGGCGGGCTATTGTGAACACGGTAATGAACATCAGAGCCCCATAAAAGAAGAGAAGAATTGGCCAGTTGAACTTACTAACTAACTAACTAACTAACTAACTAATTCCATGGAGCTCAGGCCTTCTTAAAAGCCACCAGTCGCTCAGCTACTCAAGAACTTCCCATTTTACGGAACCCGAAGTTTCAGTACCGTGTTTACAAGAGCACTCCACTTGTTCCTATCCTGAGCCAGATTAATCCGGTCCACTCCGCACAATCCTATCTCTCTAAGATCCATTTTAATATGATAATCCCATCTACGTCTAGTCTTCCTAGTGGTCTCTTTCCTTCTGGCTTTCCCACCAAAACACTGTATGCATTTCTCTTCCCCCGTGCGTGCTATATGCTGTCAATCTGAAGGACTTAATGTGTTAGTCATTTAAAAAGGTAAGTTTCGAAACCGCGACCAGGCTGCAGTTCCAGCAGACGCAGCCAAGTGTTGCAGGGGATGCTTCTGCAACCCGCTGTCCCGCTGTTAAGTGTCAGTGGGCTGGTGGCTTGGTATCGCGAAGCCTCGGCGAGGTCGAGGATTTGGTGCGGGATTTCAAACCGTAGAACATAACTTGTGTGGGATTTTATATAGTGGCATTGGCATCAAGGAGCCCAATCTCGCGAGAAAGAGAGAATCGGTTAACTTTATAGAGAGAAGTTTTGCCTGGAATCGCTTAGATATTGGAACCAGATTCTGTTCAGCATCTCTTGCGTAGACAGACGACTGCAGGTGCAGGGCACAAGCTGCAAGCTGAAAGAAATTGGATGATGGCAAGCCGGAAGTAGGAGCTTCTTGAGATCTGCCTTAACTCCATCAACAAATTGTCCTACTAAGGAGGTTCGCAATGCGGTAAACCCTCTCTAAACCGGTTACAGTTAATCCAATTTTCGGATAATCCGGATCGAAATAAGAAAAATAAAAATGCTGTTTACAATTGAGTACATACTTTACAGGACACATGGCATTTAGGAAGGCAGATGAGACAAAACTTGAGACAGTTTCTTCAAACATGCGTTATTACGTTCAAAAACAAGTAAAACTTATGAGTCTACAAAAAAAATAATAAAGGTATCCCTGTAACAGGCCTTGGAGGCCCATAGGGTTGTGAGATTTTGAGGCTCCCACGTTTTCTCTAGACAATCGGTTCAAGATAGCGGTAAGTTTGTCAGCCTTACACACCGGCCGCCCTTTAGCCCCAGGAATATTCCCAGAATATTTCTGCTACTCATTTCTGTTAGAGGCTTAGTCGACCCCAGGGACATAGTGCGGCTGGAAGGATTAGGTAAATTGAAAAAAATTCAATGACCGCATCGGGATTCGATCCAGCGACCTTCCAGCTTGTAGCATAGTACCTCAACCAACTACGCTACCGCGTGCCCCAAAATATACACATATGAGGCGGATATTGCAATCAGTGAAGTAGGTCAAACGGGACAGCTAACTTTGAATCTAAGTAATAAAATTAGTTATTTCCCTGTCTTTATTTTCAAAGGACCATTCTCCTCGTAGAAGAACGACCCCGGTACCTCGAATGTATGAGGGGTATGCCCTCTCGGCGGCCGCAACGCGACCTACAGAGGTCTATTGTGCTTACCTCGGTACCTTAGTATCCCTGATAGTATTATTTCTTCATCTTTACACTTAAATCATTTACACACACTTGGAAGACCTCAGCATAGATGGGCAGATACAGTATTAAAATGGGTCTTAATGAAACAGGGTATGCAGGCGCAAACTGGATTCAACTGGCTTAGAAGAAAGAGTAATGGCGAGTGGTAATAAACATAGTAATGAATTTTCGATTTTTATAAATCGGAGAGTTTCTTGACTAACTGAGCCACTATTAGCTTCTCAATAAAGATAAAAATCCCAGGAATGGAATTTATATGACTCCAAAGAAAAACAACACACCAGAATGACATTTTTTTTTTGTCGAAAGTAGAAATGGATAATTTTCTTTCATCACGTTTTTCCCAAGGCAAAAGCAGACCCTAACTATCTATAATGCGTCTTATATTTCCCTCTTCATTTTTTGGGGGGTTGAATTTTGAACTAAACGTCAATAAATGACCCGCTGCGATGGGTCAGCTTTACAAGTCATGACAACAGTTCCGATGTGTCAGTCAGTTGCCTGTCGAACTACAACTTCAGGACGAATATCGTCAAAAACACGCACAACAATAGCAGTGAGTGACAAAGAAGTCAAGATCTGGGTCGACCCAATCCTGCAGGGGTAGCCAAGCTAGTCTTGTGGAGTCATCAAAGAGTACACACGGACCTATAGGGCCGCAGGGGGCAGCTTTCGTGAGGAAAAGGTAAATTTGTCCCTGTATATAACAAACTAGGACCACCTCTGTGGTCCAGTGGTCAGAGTTCCTAGAAACATATCCAGAGGTACCGGGTTCCATTCCCGGCGCTACCAGATTTTATAAGAAGTAGTGGGTCTGAAACGGGGTCCACTCAGCCTCGTGAAGATAACTGTGGAGCTATTTCAAGGAAATAGAGGCTCCGGTCTAGAAAGCCGAAATTAACGGCAGTGGGATTCGTTGCGCTGACCACGCGACACCATCTATCCGCTAAGGTTGGCATTAACTTCACCGACAAGCGGAGGTCGGTACAGATCGCTTGCGGACTCAAGCCACGGAGTTTGTTCTTTGTGCGTTGAACAAATTAAGCACTACGCCGTGAAGAAGTGTGGGGTATCGGATCTGTGTTTCTTTATTTCTGGAGCAATAAATATATATATATATATATCCCCCTCGTTGGTGTCTCCACCTTATCGTGGTGAGGGGGTTTGAGTATGCCAAGGACCCTGAGAGCTATACCAGCGGTAGCGTAGCTACTGGCAGGGCCTCCCTTGCTGGACAGGTCAAAGGGTAGGCATCAGACGAAGAGAGACACCGAAAACTGATGTCGGAAGCAGCGTCATCAGTAGCGACTTGAAGCACAGAACAAATGATGCTCGAGATGGTTCAAGTTCGTATAGCAACAGGCGTGACCAGAGTGGTTTGAACGGCTGTTGTACTGCGATGTGGAAAGCAAATGGAAAAACTACCACATTATCACTATTCCTGGATAGTCTCTTTGCAAAAACAGAAGATCGCATTAAGTGGAGAAACTGTTTTGGAAGAGACTGTGGACCTGTCATCTGACAGATTACTGATGAATGAATATCGTAATGGCTGGGCTAGCTCAACCTCTATAACGACGGGATACGGGCTGGACGACCGGGGTTCGATCTCGCGAAGAGGCAAGAGACTTTTCTCTATACAAAAGCGTACAGGAGTGCTGTGAGGTCCACCCAACAAAGGGTATTGGGGGCAAAGCGGCCGTGGCGTGAAGCTGATCATCACATCTCAACCTTCTGCCTACGTCCGCAATAGCAGAGCTATACTTCTACTCACCGTATGTCTTCGCGGCATGGTGTTAAGCACAGGGACAAATTTACCTTACCCTTTTACGTATATGCGCTTCATTTTATGGCACCGTCAGTGTCTGAACTCTATAGCGTAGAAAGATGGAAAGCCCGGGAAAAAACGAAGTCAAAGGATTTGAAAAGAAGCAGTTGCGGCCGTATGGAGTTATCATCTCTGCATTTCCTGGAGGCACTGAGAAAACCACGAAAAATATCAAGTCAGGATATCTGCTGTCCCGGTAGAATGATACTGTACAGGGAATTGAAATGGAAGCTTAAGAATAATTTTACTTTTCTAACTTTACCGACTTTCTGAAGTACACAAGCACAATGACTGTATTTAGCCCATTCTAACAGTCCACCCCTAACCCGAGGAAGGAAAGATAACCAGTTTCCGAAACATTGTGTTATTTTATATTCTTTAGAATACCGAAGGATGGACAAAATCCAAGAAGCCAGTAATCCCGATTATTACACACCATTGTCAGAATCCACCAGAATCTACCCTTATATACACCAAATTCTTTATTAGAAATATTCTTTGCCTAACCCGCTGAGAACCTATACGTGCCTCACTTTCTGAAGACGCCCTGTTCTTGTCACCCCTGGCCCACTTCGTGTGTTGTGCATACTGTCAGCAAGATGGCGTCCTGCAACATGTAACGTCCGGCTAATGTAGTGATCCTCAGTAGCGTGGCGAAGTACGCATTGTACGCAAGCGTACAGAAGTTTTGTGTTCAAGGAGACAGTTTTACAGCAGTCATGATGGCATTGTGTCCTGCTCCCAGGAGAACATTTATCACTTCTCCTTCCAAGTAAAAATGATCTAGAATCTTACATAAATGGGACTAGCTCAGAATATCCCTTCTTTACATCCCGAAATAATCTTCGTACATTTCCAGAGACTTATATCTCTCTCTTGTAACTAACAACTTAACTGACAAACTCAGGAATAAGTCATTTCACACTTACTTGGTCTTCATTAAACATATGAAGCGTGACTGAATGAACGAGAGTGTTAATTAACCCCGTCTATACACACGCATAAACATCAAAACACATTGGATCTCCATTACAAACACTAACTGGGTAATGCGGGTTGGGAAAGTGAAAGGTATCAGTACAGACAAAAATGTTCCTGTTGTGTGGCGGGAAAGCCGGAAGGAAAGGAGACCTCTGGGAAGACCAAGACGTAGGTGGGTGGACAATATTATAATATATCTTAAGAGAGATAGGCTGGGATATTATGGATTGGACTGATCTGGTTGAGGATAGGCATCAGCGGAGGGCTCTTGTAAACACGGTAAACCTTCGGGTTCCATAAAATGCTGGGAAATTCTTGAGTAACTGACAATTGGCAGCTTCTGAAGAAAGGCTCAGCTTCATGAGTGACCATAAGTGGTTACTTAATTAAGGTTCACGAGACTAAGTCATATGGAGGAGTGGAGGTACAACCACGTGCATTCTTAACCGTGACACTAGACAGAAATAAGCACTCAGCTTCACCCCCTCAAAAAACGTCCTCCAGTACCCACGGCATATGAGTCTGGATGGGTTGCAGAGCCGATCTTGAAAGTGTGGAGAAGAGACAAATCTTTTCCTCCGAGGGAATCGAATCCTGGTTCCCTAGTCCTCCTGTAGGGAACCGACCGAACTTTTCCTGCTACCTTAGGAAAGTAAGTGCTCTTTATTGCGAGAATATTACTGCACATAAAATATGTATAAATGTACACTGTAGGCAAATCGCAAACATATTGAATACGTATGAACGCAAATTCTTTTGAATAATATATAAGAATTCAGTTCGTACCTCGCAGGAAACGCATTACGTCTCCGCTACAAAGCCCAACCGGTTAATGCTGTTTAGGGAAACAGTTGCTGTTTATTATGAAAGGCATATAAATGTGAGAGAAAGAAAGAAAGAAAGAAAGAAAGGCATGCAGAACACACAGATATATAAAGATATATAATTCGTACCTCACAGGAAACACATTACGTCCCCGCTACAAAGCCCAACCGGTTAGTGCTGTTTAGGGAAACAGTCGCTGCTTGCTGTGAGAACCATACGGAGCAAAGATACACTCTGTGGGCAGGATGCAGAGTTTCAGTACCTTAAAGTAGGTAGTACAAAATGTAACAACTAGTCTTTAAATAGTTAAATAAGGTGGAATATAGTCACTAATCTTCTTTAAACGATTAAGATTTATATATGCCATTAAACTTATACCAGCCGGTCACGGTAGCCGAGCGGTCTAAGGCATGTACTGTCTTCGCTCGCTTGGAAACTGGGATCGTGGGTTCGAATCCCACTCAGGGCATGGATGTTTAGTTTGTGTGTGTGCGTTTTTCTGTGTTTGTGAACAGGTAAAGGCCTTGCGACGAGGTGATCACCCGCCCAAGGAGTCCTACCGAATGTGTAAGATCGAGACAACCCGAAGTGAACGGAGAAGTTCATCGAGGTAGGCCTAGGCCCACTGGGGCTGTAGTGCCAAGGAAAAACAAAAAAGCTTATACCATGTGATTCGGTCTAATATATATATATATATGGATGGGCTGATTGACACAACGTAATCACACAAGTAACACTTAGTGTCCTGGAAGTAACCAACTTCATGGACCTGAGCGCTTGTTGAGAAACCGGCAGTTGTGCAGGTACTCAAGAACTTCCCAGCATTCTATGGAATCAGAAGGTTCACTACCGTCTTCACAAGAGCCCTCCACTGGTCCCTATCCTGAGCCAGATTGATCAGAGTCCATATCACTACATCCTATTTCTCTAATATCCATTTTAATATTATCCACCCACCTACGTCTTGGTCTTCCTGGTGATTTCTTTCCGCTTTACCATCAATATCCTATATGCATTCTCCTTCTTCTTTCCCATGCGTGTTACATGCCCTGTCCATCACATCCTTCTTGACTTGACCATTCTAATGATGACGTAAAGTTGCCTCTGTGCTTAACTAATTATGGACTACGCCATGAAGGCCTATGGGGGAGTGGATGTATAGATCCACATTTTCTTGACGTCGACACTAGTTGCAGGTGAGTGGTCAGATTCACGCCCCGGCCACTTTAACCCCGCGGAAAGAGTCTTCGGTACTCATTGGATAGGAGGTTGAGTGAACCTCAGAGCCGGTCTGGACAAGGAGGAGTGTAAATTCTTGCCCCCACCGGGACTCGAACGCCGACCCCTTGGTCGTCCAGCCCGTAGCCAGTCGCTATACCGACTGAGCTATCCCGGCTCTTCTTCTAATTCTACTTGGGTACAACAAAATGTTACTCTGCCCGTCCAGTTGTTTCCAAATGGCGCACTACGTTGATACTATGGAGTGTACCCTTCATAGCTGCAACACCAAGAACATCAGAAAAGAAAGTATGTTGGGCACCTTGTGAACCGTGATTTATTACACCATCCCCCTCAGACCTGCTTTCCTTCAAAACTTCAATTGCTCGTGTTTTACCCTACCACTGAAGGGACGACACCCTGCTATGATTATTACACCCACAATATCTACCACCCCTACACTAATCATTACAAGAAGTTACCCTACCTTAGTCAGGCAATTCGTTTCACCCCCCGACACGAACACCCCCTGGTGTCAGTTCTCATGAAACTCCTTGTGACATGCAAAACAAAACAAAGTTACAATAGACATTTTGAGGGATGAGGCTGCATTCAACAGTAGCTATTCTGGTAATTGTAAATATACTGTTTGGAGAAACATGCGTCAGACTGCAAGGAGAAATAATGACATTCGCTCCGTCCATTTAACTTCTTTCCCAGGCACTAAGAAGTTATTTTAGTATTTATGTTTACTGGCCTTAAAGTGGTTCTTTCGACAGCCCATAAGTAACCTTACGCACTTACTACTCCCGCGCAATTGATATTAGTGAGCGGCATACAATGCGAGAAGCCACACTTGAGGTTATCACAGCGGTAACTACGAAAATGTGATGTGATTTCGTGTAACCAGGCAGATTGGTACCAGCGAAGTTATAAGCACAGTGACTATAAAAATTACAGTCTTCTGGGACGTGAGCCGTGTAGGCAGGTATTCACTCCCTAAAATATTGTGATGTGTATATCCATTGCTAGGCAACGACTCGGAAAATACATTTCCGCGGAAGCAAACGCTCAACAATAGAACGTCCGTTGTTAGGGACCGGATCAGTAAATACGCCTCCTTGACAATAGAGACCGTGTTTTCTGCGTGGTCCGTGCAAAGTGGTTATAAGGAAGAGTTCCGAAGTTGGCAGTAGTAATCGGACAAGGTGAAGCCCGACACAGAAAATATAAGAGGCTTAAACTTGGCGGCGGTCAGGCATACTACCGTTCAAGTGACTAGACTGCCGTGGTAGCGAATACTACTAGAAATAGGGCATAATCTGCTGTGCCGAGCCTGGATTGACAGAGGCCTTGTATATATTGTACATAGAAATAGGAATTAAGGTTAAATTGTAAATATATGTAAATACTGACAATGGACTTACTAACAAAGACTATGACTGACAAATGACAGACCCGACCTCTCGTCAGAGAGGGCGCCCCAAATGAACAGGACAGTAACTTTCATATAAAGAAAAAAAATCTGGTCATGAGCCCCAGTCGGGGCTCGACACCAAGACAGACAGACTGACTGACCGTCAGTCGCAATGTGACTTTGACTTTGGCAGTAGTAGTCGAGTTCAATCGAGTTTCTAGACGCCAGCCTGCCAGGATACGAGCTTGGGAGCAGAGGAACTGAATTGAGTCGAGTCTTCGGAATTGGCAGTTGCAGGATAACGGCAAGAAAGGAATTAAGCTGTGCAAAGAAGACTTCGCGTGTGATCTGAAGTGACAGTGAGACTTATGAAATCCGTTGTCAGGATACGACTAGTGAAGACAGAGAACCCTAGTGCGTGTGTAACGGTGAACTGTAAAATGTGTAAATCAGCGATAGCGCTGTTATTGCTTGTAGTCCCGAGTGGAATATATAAATTGCAATAAATCCAATAATCCAATCCGAAATCTGTCTTACAAGTCACGCCCAACCCCCTTTAAATTGTGATATCTTTGAGAATACCTCGTAACTTTGACTACACGAGAAGTTTTCTGCGTGTTAAACCAGATCTTCGGTTTGATGTTTCTGCTTCCCATTTGCTAACCCCAGCATAATGATCACGTGACACTACACGCCACAGCATGAAGACGATGCGTCCGCAGAGATATCTTAGGCCGGTACGGATGGTTACCAGTGGTAACAGCGGTGGTAATTCTTAAGGTTACTGTAATCTGCGGTGTGACGATACATAAGCTGATAGATCGTTAACATAAAGCTGGAAGCAGCAACATCTTCCGAAATGTTGACGATGACCTACCAGAATACAGCGTGCAATACTCTACAAGTTCACAATCTTCACAGTGGTAAATTCAGTCAAGAAATTTCCTACTTTGTTGGACACGAGCGACAATTTTGCACTTACACTTACAGCAGAAACAACAGGTTGCTATAGAAACAGAAGACGAACATTTGCGGACCACAATACAGTAACCCATCGCTAATCAGGAATAACTTGGGGGTGGGGAGGTCATCCGGATTAAGCGATAATCCTGATTGGTGAAGCAAAAGGTAGTCCTAAAATACATAAATATTAGAACACAAATAAATAGAAAATTTAATGATATAAGTAGTGGTGAAGAAAATAAATAATAAAATATCACTGCAGAGCATTTATTTAAAAACAATAAAAAGACAATACATTTATTCATCGATAGAAGACTTAGAAGTTGTACTCGTTTCTGAACGTAATAATGCAGGTTTGAAGAAACTGTGAGCTTGTCTGAACAGACAAGTGACTTATCTGCCTTCCTAAATGCCATGTTTCCTTTTAAGATATGTACGCAACTGTGGACAGCATTTGTCATATTTCGATCCGGATTAACGATGATTGACTGTACTTCCTGACTTTGACTTTTCTGTTGTAAATTTCCTTGTCGGGACAGCGTAGTCAGTATAGCTACAGGCTACGGGCTGGATGACAGAATGGTCGGCGTTCGAGTCCTAGTAGGGTCAAGAAATTCCTCTTCTCCAAGTCGTTCAGACTAGTTCTGGGGCCCATCCAGCCTCCTATACAANGGGGGGGGGAGGTCTTTCCCGCGGGGTAAAGCGGCAGGGGCGTGAAGCTGACAGCTCACCTCCAACAAGTGACGAGGCCAAGAAAATGTGGATTTATATATCCAATCCCCATACGCCTTCATGACGTAACACTTAATTAGTTAAGCACAGGGACACCTTTACCTTTGTATTTTCTTGTTTGGTTATTCAGTGACACCTCATGACACGCGAAGGTTATAAATTTAAAAAAAAAATCTGCTCCCTGTGTTTAATTAAGAAGCAAGTCACGAAGACGCATGGAAGAGTGGAGGGGTACTTTCAC
>NW_019743147.1:2464204-2469369 GCF_002891405.2 Cryptotermes secundus | reverse complement strand
CAGAACCTTTCTTGAAATTTTGGAAAACAAAAAATTTCTACAACTGCCAGAAATGGAACCCCAATTCTTCCGTTATCCAGCCCGTAACCTAGACACTACAATGAAGATTATAGTTTTCTGCGTTGAAACGCCATGTACGTGTATTTCGGAGAAAGCCTGATGTTTCGGAGGAACATATCGCCTCCATCTTCAGGTTCGATCAAGTTGCCTCCTGTTTGTATTGGTTTCTTGTTTGACTTAAATTCGACTCCAAATATAAAGGCGACATGTTCCTGCGAAATGTCTCGCTCTTCAAACTCCGGGGCATTACAAACTAAAAGATCATATACCTCATTCTCACCGCAAGGAGAACCTTACAGCCGACACAGTCACCATAGTGACTGAGCTATAAGGCCCCTGTGTATGTTATAAAGATAGAGTTATGCCTGGAACAGGCCGCGGAGGCCCATAGGGTTGTGAGACGTCGAGACTCCCACATTTTCTAAACAATTAGCTCACAAATGGCGGTGAGTTTGTCAGCCTTGCGCGCCGTCTGGCTGTACTTTACCCCCAGGAAGATTCCTGGTAGTGTTTCTGTTAGAGGATGAGTCGACCCAAGGGCCATAGTGCGGCTGGAAAGGATTAGGTCAATTGAAAAATCCAATGACCTCACCGGGAATCGAACCCGCGACCTTCCGGTTTGGAGCATAGTGCCTCAACCAACGATGCTACCGTATGCCATCCCCTACGTAGGTTAAACAAAGTATTGTGGCAGAATAATAAGTGGAATTAATAAGAATTAATCGCCTGCTTCCCTTCAATACAAGTACGGCATAGAAAACGAAACATTAGGGGGAGGGGATATACAGACACTCAGACAGCAAGGTGATCTCATAAGCTTCCTTTCAATTTTCTTGAAAGTAAAGAAAGTAGGCTAATAAACTGGGAAATATGTATAAGAAAACGGTCGAGGGAAAGGTCCTTACTTAAAAGCAATGCGCAATAAACAGACAAGTGAAAGCGGAGGTAAAACTCCCAACTCTTGTATCTTCGGAGCCAAATTGAGGCGACATGTTAGGTTCATGACGCGGTATCCTCGAGGCAGATAACACGAGTGTCCATTTCTAAGGGAGGATAGCGCAGTTGGTAATAGCGACTGGCTACGGGCTGGATGGCCCAGGGATCGGAGTTCGAGTCCCAGCAAAGGCAAGATTTGGCTTCGCTCTAAGTCGTCCAGACCTGTTCTGAGGCCCACTCAGTCTTCTATCCAATGGGCCTTTACATGGGAGTAAGGCGGCCGGAGCGTGAAGCTGACCACTCACCTCCAACTAATGTTCAGGAAAAGAATACGTGGATGTATACATCCACTCCAACACACGTCTTAATGGCGTAGTGGTTAACAATTAAGCACAAAGAGAACTATATCTTTACCATTAACCGGTTTTAATAAGTCTATAGAGGAAAAAAGGCTTGTTACTATAGGATTCTGACGATGGTGTATAACACACTGATATGTTGGGTTTTTGGACTTTATCCATCGTCTTGGTTTTTAAGATAACAAATAAAAACACGACCCAGTGGGTCCAGTGATTGAGGCTAGCTCTTTCTAGGTGTTTTACCTCACCTGAGGACGGAAATAGATCCAGTTTCCGAAACGTCGTGTTTTTATTTGTTATCTTAAAAACCAGGACGATGGATAAAGTCCAAAAACCCAACATATCAGTGAAAAAAAAACTTGTTCGGACTTTGCAGCGAAGAATAATATAGCACATACCGGGAATCAAACCTCGTTCACATGGTCCGCAAAAAGGTAAAGCTATCCTTGGTAACAGGCCGTGGAGGTCCGGGTCGTGAGACGTCCGACGTTTCTCCCACGTTTTCTAGACAGTCAGCTCACAGATGGCGGTGAGGTTATAAGCCTTATGTGCCGGTTGCCCTTTACTCCCAGGAAGATTTCTGGTACTCATTTCTGTTGGAGGCTGAGTCGACCTCAGAACCATAGTGCGGCTGGAAGGGTTAGGTAAATTGAAAAAAAAAGACAATGATCTCATTGGGAATCGAACCCGTGACCTTCAGGCTTGTAGCGTGCACCTCGCATAGACCGTAACCAATCATTATTGGCCTCGAGAAACAGCGAAAACAAAACGATATCCTCCGTCAGGGTAGACCGAGACTCGAACCAGACGCGAAGGATATTTAATAACGCCTACGCAAGGCTTTGGAAGAAAGAAAAGAGGAAAGAGAATTTAAATGGCATTTGCCTCAACTCGGCTACCTTCCGGCGGAAATATGTCACCGGGGTTGCGTGTGGGCGAGAGGCTCAAGCGAAGGGACAAAATCTTCGCTGACTGTGCTCCAGCACGGCCCAGTTTTCTTGTTTATGTCAGTGCTTTGAGAGTGTGGGTTGGGGAGGGTCTGCAATAAACACAGATAGCTGCCACTATTAACCCCCCTCCCCACGCAACCCGCATCACATGTCTTCACATTACTGCCCAGAAATGAGAGTGAAATGTCTTGCTGCCAGGATTACACAGCAGCAAAGGTACATGAGAGGAAATGCGCAATCTACTCTTTGTGCCCTCATGGTCTCCGGCTGCTACTCAACTACACATTCATTAACGCCAGGATAAGGCGGCACCATAGCTTAAGCGGTTAGTTACTGGCTTCCCACTGGTCAAGCGGGATTTGTGGTGGACATAGTGGCGCTGGGGCGGGTTTTCTCCGAGTACTTCAGTTTCCCCTGCCATTCTTCATTCCACCAAATTCTCCATCATCATAACCACCCGGGGTAGGTACAAGAGGCCAATCAGTGGCCGCCGTGCTGAGTGGACCCAGCTAGATTCCACCCCCCACTAAGCGAAAAAAAAAAGACAGGTTACACATACAATTATTATTTTCTTACTGGCGCTACAATCCTGTGTGGGTATTGGCCTAACAGTAGATTTTTGGGGGTGGGGTTGTTAGCCCCAAGTCCAACCCCCAACATGGAGGATCAGGGCTATACTTCGTCTGACCAATAGCCCTTGACCTGCCTAGCATGAGTGGCCCTACCAGGAACTCACGCTCCCGCCAGCATAGCCCTTCGGGTTATTGGGACGCGCAAACCTCCTCTCCACGATAAGTCGAGTGTCTTCGAGAACAAATATAATTAACTAGAGTAATTCTAAGGAGCGACCGCCTCTGTGGTCTAGTGGTCAGAGTTCCTGGCTACAGATCCAGAGGTCTCGGCTGACGACGTGACAACCTCTATCCACTAAAGTTAGCACTAACTTCGCTGAAAAGCGGCGGACTTTCGGTCGGTATAGTTCGCTTGCGGACTACAGGCCATATGAAGATTTTTTAATTCGAAGGAGAACGATCAAGTCAAGGAGGATAAGATGGGAAGTACATATAACAAGCAAGGGGTTTTTGTGAGAAATTCAAAAGGGAAACAGACCGCTATGAAGATCTGGACGTCAGAGGATAATATTAAAATGCATCTTAGTGAGATAGGAGGGGATGGTATGGACTTGACTGATCTGATTCAAGACAGGGACCAGTGGGGAGGCTCTTATGAACACTGTAATGAACCTTCGGGTTCCATAAATTGTTGCGAAATTCTTGAGTAGCTGAGCAACTGGCGGGTTATCAAGAATCAATCGGCTTCATGCAGTTAGTCAGCTATATAATTCCAAGGAATTCCATTAGGAAGACCCAGATGTATGTGGAAAGATAATATTAAGAAGGAATTCCTACCCTTGTCGGAAATCGAACCCAGATTCCTCATAGGATCTGCCCTAGCCAGTCACTGTACTGATTCTGCTATCTCGGATCCATTGGTTACTGATGTGGTGGTACATATCTGTTTAACAGTTTTCATTTTCAGCCTAATTTACTCTGTATTTTGAAAAATTAAGAGGCTTATGAAATCAACTTTTTGTCCGTGTATCTGTGTATCCTTCCTTCTATTTTTTTCGTTTTAAATGTGGTCCGTATCGTATCAAATGAAAGCAGGCAATTAGTTCTTCTCAGAACTTCTTATTTAATTATACCCTTTTATTCGCACTCTTCCTCACTAATTCTCTCAATCCTCATTTTATGTCCTGATTACAAAAAAAAAAAAACAGCTTCGGAATTTTGACACCCTCTGATACGACCTTCATACCGAATTTTATGAAAATTTCTCCGTTAGCTCATTCGTTACAGAATAGAATACACATGCAAAGGCTCCTTATACATCTGCTGAAACATTTCTACCCTGTCCGGGATTCAATCCATGAGTCTTTCTCGGAAATCAGCGGAATTGGGGCTGGGGGAGTGCCAGATAACAGAATGTCCCCAAGGGGCAGGCAGTAAAGATAGCGACCCGCCGCTCACTTAGGGCTGAGGCCACCAAAGAGCAATCAGAGATAGGGATACCCCAGATGGTTGAGGTAGCCCAACATTGCTCTTTATGGGGCCATACAATCACGGGACCCCGCCAGTCCGCGCCATCAAACTTTATTTTGTTGGGAAATTCTCTTTTAGTCACAATGTAGACCCAATAAAACCCGTAGTGGCGAGTCCTCAAAGCGTGGCCATTTTCAGTTCAGCTCAGCCTGGGGGGGGAATCCTCCTCCTTCCGGCGAGCGCCCAAGTCCCACAGGCCTAGTTTCGAAACTCTTTAATGTCCGTTGAAATATTTATAGGGCAGTGGTAACGGCGTGTACCTCTTGCTTTAACACTAAACAACACGACACTTGATCAGTATAATTTATATACCGTATCTCCACTTTCCCATAAGTCATTATGACATGGTGCATAATTAATTGAATCCAGGGATAACTTCACTTTATTATTATTATTATTATTATTATTATTATTATTATTATTATTATATCATGTGGGGAGTTATGCTGATCATTCATCTACATCTGGTATCGAGGCCAAGAACAGTGGAGCTATACATCCATTTCTCCAATTGTCTTCATAGTGTGATGTTTAATTACGTACAGCTAAAATTTTAATTATTTTTTTCCCCTTGGCACTACAGCCCCAGTGGGCCTAAGCCTACCTCCATGAACTACTCCGTTCACTTCGGTTTTTCAAGATCTTACACATACGGTAGGACTCCTTGGGCGGGTGATCAGCTCGTCGCAAGGCCTCTACCTGTATACAAACACAGAAAAACGCACACGCACAAACTAAACATCCATGCCCTGAGTGGG
>NW_019743147.1:2456658-2464101 GCF_002891405.2 Cryptotermes secundus | reverse complement strand
ATATATATATAATAATGCGGCGTGTCGCCTAAATGCCGGACTATATGACGTCCATCGCTGCGCAACGGCTGCAATGGGAATGGGAATGGGCAATGAATACAGGGAAAGACAACTACGTAAGAAACTGCCTAGACAACAGAGACAAAATTGTTGAGTTCCCAAGGCAACAAATAGACCCGCTAACGAATATTCTAGCTAACATGCGAAACAGAACCCTTCGACAAAGTGTTCTCTCAGCGGTACGCCAAGAGCTACTTAAGATGGTAGAAGATGAGAGACCAGAGCAGTTCAGATCCGACGAGAGATCAGAGAAGAACCAAGGGCAAAGGCACTCCACCGAGAATATTGTGGAAGAGTGAATAGCCGTTGAAGACGAAACTCAGAGAGACGACGGGCCAATCAGGTCGCTTGGTCTGAAAGGGTGTTAATTCAGAGTGATTGTAATTGTGAGTGTAAACGAGTAGCTGTCCAATAAAGAGNTACACGAACTCCGCATTCGCATGGGAAAAAATAGTAAAATTGGTGAAGATGACAGATTTACCGTACATTAATTTGTGGTGACAGAAGAAGGGATGATGACCTTGACCGGTCAAAACAAATATTCCGGTGATATATGAATATGATTACTGTGTTTCTGGGTATATACACAGACCTGTTTTAAAAAACATGAACATTCTATTATATTTCTTAAACTTAAACTCCTTGGTTTTAGTCCGCAATCGACCTATACCGACCGAGCGACCGCCGCTTATGGGCGAAGTTAGTGCCAACATTTGTGGATAGAGAGTGTCACGTGGTCAGCGCAACGGATCCGTTAATCTCGGTTATATAGACCGAAGCCGCTATTTCCTTGACATAGCTGTTCAATTATCCTCACGAGGTTGAGTATAGCCCGTTCCAGACCCACTACTTCTCAGAAAATCTGGTAGCGCCGGGAATCGAACCCGGGACCTCTGGATCTGTAACCAGGAACTCTGACCACTAGACCACAGAGGCGGTCCATCCTCTGTATATTTTTTAATAAATAAAAACATGTTGATTCTAATTCTGTTTTCTTTTTAGGCTTCCGTTACTCAGCTTTAATCCGGTCCTGAGCCTCATCTCGGTAGCCCTGAAATTCTGCGCAACTGGCAGCTCACAGACTGCAGCTGTCACATCGCAGTCATGCATACAAGCTGGGCACAGATACCAGCATTAAAAAAAAAAAAAGTAATTCCAGAAAAACTCTAAAGCTACCGCTAGGTGAGCACATCCATAAAATTCAGCAACTGTCTTCACTAGCCTCAAAACTGACCCATCATAATCCCGACTAGTGACGTAATAAAGAACGGTCCCCTTGCACCTCCTCCTCAATGCGCCCTACACCGTTATGGCAAGGTGCGTGAAATTATACCACAACTCCCCCCCCCCTCCTGCACCTAACAGACATAGGATTGATATCCGCGCTGGTAGCGAGCTACAAGGGCTCAAATGTCATCAGATTCAATACACAGAGTCACTCACAGAATATTGCACGTGGAGAACTTCCGCACATTCTTAGCGATTCGAGTGCTCTCTGAAGATGGCGTCAGGCGTTGTCTGCAAGTACTACTTTCGATTATTCTTTTCCGCCGTCCAAATTTATAAACTCTTTCAATTCCGATTTGAAAAAAAATCGACAAAATAATTAGCAAGATAAATATGAATAATGAAAGTAAGGACTTGGAAGTAGGCGCCTGTAACTTAATTTTATAGATTGTCACATATACGGGGTAAACGTGACTAATAATATCGGGTTCTGGATTTATTTACAATTACAGTCAACTACAACAGCTCACACTCAATGACTGAAGACGACTCGCTCCATTCCTCACTGGACCACGAGTGTCTTCTCTTCCACTGTGACGAATGTCAAATCTCTCGCGACTGAAATCTCCTGGACTGATCTAACTGTCACGCGGCCCAAATATAAGTCACGATGTCGAACAGTCAACTGTCCTCTGTTATTCTGTTTGTTACCACGGAAATCTTATGTTTGGCAACTTGCTTCTTAACAACGACTCGTTCAATGCTATTTGTTGTAATGGGAAAGTGAATTCCGAGCCGTTGCTCAGCAATGGACGTCCGCTGTGGTTCAACTATTCCGGCTTTCAGCCGTCATGTCAATATATTATAAGGTCACTGGCATGGGAAAACTAGAAAGATAAGAAATATTTTGCACAAAACAGCTAGTAATCAGACCGAGATTCGAACCTAGTACTTCACAAGCTATGAAACTCGTTACTGCGACACATAATTCATTTCTTCTCCTTAGCCGCTGCAGATTCCTTCTTCAGTTTCATCTGTCATGAACCTAACCTATCATTCGATGAAACATAAGGCTATACCTGAAACATAGTCGTCAAAAATCATGTTGGTTTCTGGTAGCAAACAGAAGCATGATCTCTCTTCGGAAGGCATGTAAATATCAATAGTTCTCTGTTCGATTTAAGTAAAATTAACGACACATCTGTTGTTCGTGTCACTTTTGCACCCACAATCGATCAACTGACCAAATGTTAACAGTTATCTTAGATAACAAAAACATCTGAAGTCAAAATCGTTAATTTTACTGATGAAAGGCCAACATTTTCGTCTGAATGCAACACTACAACTCTGCAGTTACTGCTGTCAGGAAGATAGCTGTTAACATTTTTTCTGGCTACACATAAAATCTCAGTTGAATCCGTAACCCCTGGTTTTTCTATAAAAGCGGACATAGTAACGGACTTCAGGGAACGAACATGTATATTGAGGCGGATAAACCCGTTACAGAAACTGATAATGTTGGGCTCTTGCGAGTTTATAACGCAAAGAAAGGCTAACAAAAATATATACACAAAATTTTATTTTGAAAGTATGCACACCAATAAATATTCTTACGCACTTGCGCTCCTGCAAGGGGCCCAGGATTTTTATACAAATAAAAACTGTATTTGAAGAAATGTGAACTGGGATAGCTAAGTCGATATAGCTACTGGCTACTGGCTGGACGTCCAAGGGATCGGATTTCGAGTCCAGGTGGGGTCAAGAATTTTCACTTCTCCATGTCGTCCAGACGGGCTCTGGGATCTCTTTCCCCGGGTTAAAGCGGCCGGGGCGTTAAGCTGAGCACTCACCTCCAGCTAGTGCCGAGGACAAGAAAATGTTGATCTACACATCCACTCCCCCATTCGCCTTTATGGCATAGTGCTTAATTAGTTAGGCACAAGGACAACTTTACCTTTTTTACCTGAAGAAATAAGGACATGAGCTTTTTTATTGCTAGTGGGGTGGTACTAAGTCCCTTGTACTGCGGCCACTTCTGGCCTATTGTACCAGCCCCAGATGATAGGTGAGAGTGATTGTGCAGCAATTGGTGGAATGAAGATTGGCAGGGGAAACCAAAGTACTAGGAGAAACCCTGCCCCAGCGACACTTTGTCAACCACAAATTCCATTTGACCAGACCCGGGATCGAACCCGGGCCGCCGGGGTGGGAAGCCAGCGACTAACCGCTTGAGCTGTGGCGCTTACCACATATTAATACAAATATTTAGAAGTATTTAAAAATATTCTTCTGTCCTGAATACTCTAGGACGATCAATGAGGGAACCCATAACCTAAACGGCTTAAACACAAGCTCTAAGATAAATTTTCTGGTCCCTTTTCCCTTCTTCGAAAACTCACTGACGTCCAGGGAAAAAATGATGGCGGCGCACGAGCTTGGGAAGGCAGGTGGTGGGAATAGAATTGTCTGCAGACGATCTCCTACTGGCAATATTTGGCTTCATAGCAGTGCTGAACCTTCGGGTTCCGCTACTGTATTTTGTTATCTGCTGTCTTCCAGAGTATGCCACCGTACCGTATGGTAGATATATATTGTGACATGACGCCTGAAAGCCGCAGTAGTGGGGCCAAAATAGACGTTCACTGCTAAGAAATGACTACGTGAACACGTTCCCACTTCAACGAAGAAACAAGAACAATTGAGGTACTCCTTGGCTATAACGATGGGAACGGTGTTTTCTGCTGGATTCGCCCCGAGTCTATATAACGGGGATCCAAGGCGAGCTTAATTAGAAGAATTGATGGATTCTCTTAACACGACCCTCTAAGAAGAATGAGAACAGTTGCAACGAGTTCAGTTAAGATTTGAAAGCCAGCCTGTGAAGAGAAGACTTCATATGTGCTGCAGTTAACAGTGAGACTGGTATAATTACTGTCTTAAAATCCGTTGCCAGGACACGACCAGCGAAGACCGAGAAACCTAGCGTGTGTGTGATGATGACCAGTAAAATGTGTAGATCAGTGATAGCGCTGTACCACTTGTAGTCCCGAGTTGAGTGTATAAGTATAACAAATCCAATCATCCAATCCAAACACAGTCAATAGTCACTCCAACAAGTGACAGTATATACATGTGTCGGACGAATACACTGCCTCCTTCTTCAGGGTACGTTCCTCAGAAACTCTGATATAATGGGTAACTTTTTTGTGAGTTATTTTACGACTTTACTCTCCCTTTGCTTTGAACTGTAAATTAATAACAATCTCCTTTAGGGCATTTATTTCAAATGTAAACAGTTACACGATTTTAGCCATGCTGCCAGATAACATGTTTCTAACTTCCTGCTGAATATGTAGCAAGTTCTGTAACAATAGCATTGAGACGGACGAAAAGGTCTTATCTGACCTGTGAAGGAGGATGTTCACCGTCACTCATATCCGTGTATAATTGAGGTACAAAGGGTATGGAGCACTACCTCCATGCCCTCTGCACTCTATGCTGTGGTAGACCGTGAATTGGCAGAGGGACAGCCCTCCCTTCGCACTGACAAGAGCCTGTTCACCTCCTTCTTCACACGTCACCAGTGAAGTTAATGGAACAATACGACCCACGATTGGCCAGCGGAACGTCTGATTGGTATTCCCCTGCGCTCCATCCGCCGTACTGCAATCATGCCACAGTTCGGACCACACACAGTCCCGTAATTCCTTCAGAAACGAACAGGTTTGCAGAACTGAGCGCAGAGATTCCATTTCTTCGGGACGGTGGCTTATGGGTTGTAGCGCGCCATGTAATTTGGAGTCAGCCCGACGTTTCGGAGGAATATATCGCCCCTATCTATAAAATCGAAGAGTAAGAAGAAAAAAGTAAAGGTATGCTCCTCCGAAATATCGGGCTCTCTCTCCCTCTGAACTAAACGGAGTTAAAACCCTGAAAATCGCAGTTTTCTCAGAATGTGGAGACTTTTTACGGCCTACATTTGTTGAAACATAAATTAAGAGGCTGAGACATTTATTTTGCTGTGAACAGATATATACAAGATCTTGCGATATTAATACGAGATCTGAGGTTTCCCAGGAGGTAAAGGGTCATATCGTGATCTCTTTCGACTATAACATTCTGTAGCCTGGTAGGTCCTTACCAATGTTTCGGTTTAAATTATTGCTTCCATCTTCAGACCGGTGTTTATCATTTTGTTTACATTTCTCCTTCATTCGAATAGACGTCATTCATAGCAATGTGTCCATGCAAAGTTCGTAATTTGTATTTATCATTATTTACGAGTCTTTTAACGATGCTTTCTGCATCAGAGCTTACACTACCACAGTCAATAATATTGTGGACTGCCCGCAAAGCGTCATTGCAGTGCATTACAACAGATATATTGAGGCACGATATGGTGCCCTGTCAGTTCATCTCTCGTCACAGCAAGAGGCAGTTGTGTGCAAACAGTGTAAGCAGAACTACGGCTTCTGTTGTGAACTGCAGTTAAATGCAAGTGGCGGAAATCGAAAATGTGGCAGTTTGAACAACGGGAAAACATCAAGTTCTGCCAGAAACCAGGCAAATCCCCTAGCGAAACGTTTGGCGTATGAAGAATCGGCTGTTGCTACACGACAACGCCCCTCCGCATCGCTCTGTTCTTGTCCAAGAGGATCTGGCAAGGCAACAGGTCACCGTTTTGCCACACCCTCCGCGCTCACCTGATCTCACACCGTGCGATTTCTTTCTCTTTCAACGCGTGAAAGCAAAGCTATGTGGTCGTAGATTTCAGTCGTCCGAGGAAGTCGTCAATGCCACAAGAGACGCCGTACGGGCATTTCCCGCCAATACGTTTCAGCAATGTTTTCGGCAGCTATATCAACGTTGGCGGGACACACGGTAACGTAGTCGGTTGAGGCACTATGCTACAAGCCGGGACGTCAAGGGTTCAAGTCCCGAAGAGGTCACCGGATTTTTTCAAGTGACCTAATCCTTCCGGCCGCACTATGGCCCTAGGGTCAACTCAGCCTCTAACAGAAATGAGTACCAGATATTAACTAAATAATTTTCCTGGGGAGTAAAGAGCGGCCGGCTCGTAAGGCTTACAACCTTACCGCCATCTTTAAACCGATTGTCTAGATAATGTGGGACCCTCAACGTCTCACACCCCTATCGTACAGGCATAGCTTTACTAACTTACTTTACTTTATAGCAACGTTGGCAGACTTGCATAGCGACCAACGGCAACTATTTTGAGGGCCGATGTGGATCTGTGTAAGTGTATGTGAATACCTTGTAATATGAAGCGATAAACCCAGAGTCCACGAACTTAATGACTGTACCACGTGTACCATCGAATGGTAGAATAAGTGAATAGTGAATTGGGAAGGACATGGAATGCAGAGGCCGTGAAGTAATTTGAGGTGTTAACCCGGTATTCGATGGAGCCGGGATAGCGCAGTCGGTATAGCGACTGGCTGGACGACTGAGGGGTCGGAGTTCCAGTTCCGGTAGGGTCAAGAATTCTCTCTTCTCCAAATCGTCCAAACCGGCTCTGGGGTCCACCCAACCTCTTATTCAGTGGACACCAGGGGCTATTTTCACGGGAGTAAAGAGGCCGGGGTGTGAAACTGACCACTCAACTCAAGTTTATGCTGAGGTCAAGAAAATGTGGATCTATACATTCACTCCCTCATACGCCTTCATGGCGTAATGCTTCATTAGCTAAGCACTTTGCCTTACCGGGCATTCCCTTGAAGGAATTGAGGAAACCATGAAAACCTCAAAGTAGCTTGTGTCTCGGGTTGGGATTCGAACCAGGCACCTCTCCAAAACAAGAGCATTACTTATCGAGCCAGCTTGCGCGGTAGATCAGTATCACAGACCTACTTGAGACCTCTCGGATCCCAATATTCGTTGCCCAGGATCTGGACAATAGGTCAGCAGTGAGCGGAGTCAAGTGGTTACCCATATCACAAAAGACCATTCTCAGTGTTGCTTAGCGTTTAAGAGTGGAGGTAATCGTTGACCCGTCTTACAAATAGTCGCCTGAGAATATACTTCATTTGTCGTATTTGCGAATCAAATACGAAATCTAACATCAAGAAGAGTTAGACAAATCTGGCAGGACATTAGATTTGCACACAGAATTACTGTGTGTGTGTGTGTGTGTGT
>NW_019743147.1:2446093-2456521 GCF_002891405.2 Cryptotermes secundus | reverse complement strand
CCCCCCCCCCCCATTGCTCGGAATTCTAAGTAATATAGGACACCCTAAGTAATAGAGGACACGGCGTTTCGGAAACTGAATCTGTTTCCATCTTCCTTTTTCACCTGAAGATGGAAACATATCCAGTTTCCGAAACGTCGTGTCCTCTATTACCTTGAATTGCGGACGATGGAAAAAGTCCAAAAACCTGGTAATTCTGTGTGTCATCCACCATCATCAGAACCCTTTAGAACCCATTATATTTGCAGTTTATCTACAAAAAATGAAATTATATAAATAAAAACTGTAATCTCGGCGCAATAAAGAATATAACTTGATGGCTAGCACATGCTGTCAATAGTAGATACAATTTGACTCAGAACAAATCAACTACGAATTCGAAACATATCAAATAAACATAAGCATAAATTTTATTCTCAATATCCTAAAGCAGCAATAACAATTTCTTAATGATCGTTTCAGTACAACATGATCAACAATGTATATTTCCATAATTAATTTCACTTCTCCACAGTCTTAATGTACAACACGCTAAATAAGTGCTGCAGCTACACTAAAAGTTTATGGAGTACGTTCTCATA
Source organism: Cryptotermes secundus (assembly GCF_002891405.2). NCBI lineage: Eukaryota > Metazoa > Arthropoda > Insecta > Blattodea > Kalotermitidae > Cryptotermes > Cryptotermes secundus. The sequence goes on along the minus strand of NW_019743147.1, from coordinate 2,455,940 downwards.
AACTCCATAAATGCAACAGAACGACATTAAGTTCCAGAACACTCTAAATATACAAAATAATGTAACGTCCTCTCCGCGTCAGTAGCAAAGTGTTCGCCGGAATGCCGATACATGCGCCACTTGACGACTCTAGGTAACAATCTACGAATGCACATTGCTAGTGTAATTTCAATAAAAGAAAGTAACAGCAATTTCTAATCAAACGAATAGGAAAGAAAGAAAATTAGATTTTATGTTCTCAGTGCTGTGACAATAAAAATTACTGTCCTCTCGAATGTGATGCCGTGTGGTCCGGTATAATTCCACCGATGTTTCGGAGGAACATAGCGTATTTCAGTTAACTTTAGGGCCTAAGAGTAAGCCAGACATGCTGAGAGAGTCAGATATAAGCTTGAAGAAGGGGCCCAGAGAGAATCAGGATGCTACCCCGTAACATAGATGAAGTTTACTGAACTAAATGGCGTGAGACGGTCATTGCTGTGAGAATCTCAGATAGAATTTGAATGTGTTCTATCCGAATACGAGGCCATAGCGATGCTACTCGTCAGTATTAGGAATAAAATAGTGATCAGTATTAAGTAACCTCCTGTAGGAGTACATGCGGTATCGTCCACACCATCTAGAGTCAGTCAGACGCCCGGCGTCGCCCGTTATCAAAACGACAAGAAATTCAAACCATGAACGAACACCACGGCCAGCCATGTATAATGCATATCTACTGGTCACTGCGCAATATTCTGACCCCAGCCATCATAAAATAGAACACCCTCCCCTACCCCCAAGAACAAAATGTAAGCATAGGAACAGAAAAAGATAACAATTCTTTTAGCTTCGTCCCAGTTTCGTATTACCGTAAACCCAAAATTAAGCCTCGCCCATAAATCTGATCGTACTTTATCTGTCATACTAATCTCCGTACAAAAGAAAAGCAAAAAGAATAGGGATTTGAATCACTATTTCTGGGTTCTCGGTTTCTCGGGGTCTCCGATAAAGATCTCCATATATCAGCCGGAGGCATGGACAGTGCGGCGCGGGAAAACGTATCTAATTGCTGGATAAAGCAGGACGGAATACAAGCTGCCACTTGGAAATGGACGTCGCCTATCTCTATAGAGTCAGAACTGCACCATCACTGCGACCCAATCATTCCAACAGCATTACAGTCCTGGGGTCGACTCAACCTCTAACAGAAATGAGTACCAGGAATATTCCTGGGGGGTAAAGCATGGCCGGCGCGTAAGGCTGACAAACTCACAAGCATACGTGAGCCGATTGTTCTAGAAAATGTGGAAGCCTCGATGTCTCACAAGCTTATGGGCCTCCAAGGGCTGTTACAGAAATAAAGTGAAGTTGTACCTGTGCTTAAGTAATTAAGTACTACGCCATGAAGGAGTATGGAGGAGTGGATGTATAGATCCGCATTTTCCTGACCTCGGCACTAGTTGGAGGTGAGTGTTCAGCTTCACGCCGTGATCGTTTTTCCCCCAGGAAAGAGTCTCCGGTACCCATCCGATAGGAGGTTGGGTGGGCCCCAGAGCCAGTCTGAACTATGTGGAGAAAAGAAAATTCTTGCCCCTTCGGGACTTGATCTCCGACTCCTCCGTCCTCCAGCCCGTAACCAGTCGCTATACCGACTGAGCTTTCCCGGATCCTTTTACTATCCATATAAGCGTACATGGGTTGAACTGGCTCGAGTTTTAAAAGTACATTAAGTTATGTAAGAGAAGAAAACGTCTAGAACAAATGAACAATTTTTCGATCAGCCAGTCTGCCCTTTATCAAATCGGTCTATGTTTCAGCAAGTCAGCCTGACGTCAGGCTGTTCTTCAGTAAGGCAGTCGGTTGTTCAGAATGTCAGCCGCTCTTTCAACCTGCATGTCAGTCGTTTGACAGCTTCTGTGATCTAGTAGTCAGAGTTCCTAGCAACAGACCCAGAAGTCCCGGGTTTGATTCCGGGCTCTACCAGATTTTCTGAGAAACTGTGGGTCTGGAACGGGGTCCACACAGACTCGTAATGATAATTGAAGAGCTATTTAAAGGGAAAGGCGGCTCCGGTCTAGAAAACCGAAATTAATGGCCGCGTGAAGTCGTTGCGCTGACTACGCGACACCCTCTATCGGCTAAAGTTGGCAATAAATTTTCCGACAAGCGGCGGTCGCTCGGTCGGTACAGTTCGCTTGTGGACTAAAACCACGGAGTTTGTTTTATTTATATCAGTCGTTTGGCCAGTCTGCCAATCGATGTCAGTCAATGGGTCGGTAGCTCAGTCATCAAACAGCCATCCGGCTATTCAGTTGTATTTTCAACCCGTCAGTCGTCAAACAGTCGGTGGTTCAGCCAGTTTGTCGGTTGGTAGGTTAGTCGGTCGGTCAAATCATCGGTCTTTCAGCCAGACAAGGAGCTTGTCGGCCGATAGGATGACGTTTTTTTTATTGTTGGTGGGGTGGGACTAAGTCCCTTGTACTGCGGCCACTTCTGGCCTATTGTACCAGCCCCAGATGATAGGTGAGGGTGATTGTGGAGCAATTGGTAGAATGAAGATTGGCAGGGGAAACCGAAGTACTCGGAGAAAACCTGCCACAGCGCCACTTTGTCCACACCAAATCCCACTTGACCAGACCAGGGATCGAACCCGGGCCGCCGCGGTGGGAAGCCAGCGACTAACCGCTTGAGCTATGGCGCGGCTTTAGGACGACGTCAGTTGAATGTTCTATATAAACTGTCCTTCCCATGCAACTTCTGGTTACTACAGGCCATGAGGCTTCCTATGTCTCTACAGTACAAAGCAAGCTACACAACTTCTGGTTACTGCGGGCTATGAGGCTTCCCAAGTCTCTACAGTACAAAGCAAGCCTCACAAAGACCCATAATAATATCAATAACGTCCCAACTGTTCCCCGGGACTAAAGCGAACTAAACGCGCAGGTTACAGCTCGCCTCTATCTAGGATCGAGGTTAGGAATGCATGGAGCTTGACTTCCACCCCCCCATGTATTCATAACGTGATACTTAGACACAGGGACGACTCTGATATCTCTACATTTATAGGCCTGTAGATCACTGAAAGCCGGTCACGGTAGCCGAGCGGTCTAAGGCATGTACTCTCTTCGCTCGCTCAGAACCCTGGATCGTGCGTTCAAGTCCCACACAAGGCATGGATGTTTGGTATGTGTATGTTTTTATTCTGTGTTTAGGTAGATGCTACAGATGGTAGGTCCTACCGTCTGTAAAATAATCATGAAACTGAAAAATCAGAGGCCATGGCCCAAGGGGGCTCTAGATCCAGTGAAAAAAAAAAAAAGTAATACTGCTCATGTTATTACTTATGCGTCACTTCATAAAGACATATGTGAAAGTAGAGGTACAGCTCCAGTGTTTTAAAATTTGATTATTAAATGAATTGTACGTAGTATGCTTCACGCTACGGCCGCTTTACGCTTGGGAAAACGCTCCCTGTATCTAGTGAATAGAGCCTGTCTGGACTACGCAAAGAAGAGAAGAAAATCCATACCTTCCTCGGAAATCGATCCCCCATCCCTCGGTCTTCCATCCCAGTCGCTATACTGACTGAGGTATCCGCAAAGCAATGCAGGAGGAACAAGGTATGCTTTTAGAAACTTTCTTTAAAAGAATTCCTGCAACTGGGCTCTTGAAAACAAGTCTGTTGCCCAGAAGGGATCAGGGCTGCCAGTCTGTCAGGCAGTTTTCCTTGTAGTCTAATCCTGTAATAATCAGTTTTCATGGCTCACTCAATCCTCCAACCGGAGAAAGGAAAGCGAGACAGCCGCGGTGAATAGGAAGCAAAGCTCAGTGCTTTTGTTGCACTTAATTCCAGCGATATTCAGTAATAAGACGGTCGGAACCTCTACCATGTGTTTAGCCCGAGGGAGAGGGGGTTTCAGTTCAGAAATAAGTGCGACCTGACTACGATTTCATGCTAAACCGGTGAGGGAACAAGTAAACTCCAACTGGCTACATAACACTTCAGAAGAATCCCCATGCACCGCAGAGGACCCATATATTGTTGTGGCAGTATTTCAGCCGCTTAGCATATACACGTATGCTGAAACCCATATAAATCTGGACTTGTATTCTAGAGCTGCTCGGTTCGATTCCTAGCCATAACACCGGCTACCCTGAATAAGATATTTTCGTGGTTTTCTCAGTCCCTGCAGATAGCAGAAAGCAAATTACAGACACCGGAATATACTCTTTTGTAAATAGGACCATCCAGCTCTGGAACCAACTGTCTTCAGATGCTTTAGGTACTCTGTCCTGTAAACCAAATAATTTTAGGAAAATGGTTAGGAAAGTGATAAATGAGGCGAAGTGAATGTGTGGGGGAAATCATCAAAAAAGTGAAGTAGAGTGAAGTGAAGTAAATCGTGGTGATGTGAAGGGAACGTAAGTGTAGTGAAGTGAAATGAGGTGAAAGTCATGGTGAAATGTGAGTGCATCAGTTCTTGACATTATGTATTTCATTACTGTTACTGTTTAGTGCATAGTAGGCTCAAGGGCGCACCATAGCTCAAGCGGTTAGTCGCTGGTTTCCCTCCGCGGCGGCCCGGATTCGATCCCGGGTCTGGTCAAGTGGGATTGGTGGTGGACAAAGTGGCGCTGGGGCAGGTTTTCTCCGAGTACTTCGGTTTCCCCTGCCAATCTTCATTCCACCAATTGCTCCACAATCACTCTCACCTATCATCTGGGGCTGGTACAATAGGCCAGAAGTGGCCGCAGTGCAAGGGACTTAGTCCCACCCCACTAGCAATAAAAAAGATACTTCATTTAAAAGCTGATATGTCTCAGTTAACAAATTTTCTCATTTTATAAAAGCCGAAGGTTTGTTACCGTAGTCATAAGAGCCCGGTGCTGAAATTTATCCCGAGCCAGATGACTCCAATCAACGCCCTCATGCACCGTTTCTCGTAATGCTATGTTTTAGTATTATGTTCGCATTTACGTCTTCTCGTTATAAGAAACTTACCGCAATATCAGCGTAACACCAGTTGAGACTTAGCCCAAACGTCCAGCTGTTTGTTATACAAAAGTTTGTACTATTAATTTCCCTCACTTTCTCCCGTATTTCTTTCTAGTCCAACGTGTTATCGAATGCTACGATGAGGCCATCATATAACGCCACCTCCCACGAATAACAAGCATGAGTAATCACATTTCACGTTTACATAAGCAAACAAACAAACCGCGTGGCCTGGAGTCTGCAAAGGAACTATACCGACCAAGCGACGCCGCTTGTCTGCGAAGTTAGTGTCAATTTTAGCGGATAGAGAGTGTCGCGTCGTCAGCGCAACGGATCCCGACGGCCGTTAATTTCGGTCTTCTAGACCGGAGCCGCTATTTCCTTGAAATAGTTCCTCAATTATCCTCACGAGACTGAGCGGAACCGTTCCAGACCTACTACTTCTCAGAAAATCTGGTAGCAAGTACCAGGAATTAAGTAAAAATAATTTTCCTGGGGAGCAAAGCGCGACCGGCGCGTAAAGCTGACAACCTTACCGCCATCTTTGAGCCGATTTTCTAGATAGTGTAGGACCCTCAACGTCTCACAACCCTATAGGCCTTCACGGGCTGGTACAGGGATAGCTTTACTTTTTGTTTTTGCTTTTACTTTTTCTTATATATATATAAGATCCTAACAGACATGTGAGGACCTTTTGCAATAATTAATTCTATTATGAATTATATGTAAAGATTCCACACTGACAGGTATTAAGAGCCGGGATAGCTCAGTCGGTATAGCGACTTGCTACGGGCTGGACGACCAAGGGGTCGGAGTTAGAGTCCCGGTGGGGTCAAGAATTTTCACTTCTCCATATCGTTCAGACCGGCTCTGGGGTCCACCAAACCTCCTATTCAATGGGTATATGGGGCTATTTCCCTGAGGGTAAAGCGACCGGGACGTGAAGCTGACCACTCACCTCCAACCAGTACCGAGGTCATGAACACTTGGGTCTATACATCCACTTCCCCACACACCTTACTGCTTAATTAGTTAGGTATAGGGACAACTTTACCTTTTACCTTTTACACTGACACATAATAGACAGATATCGGAGCGGATTTGGGTAATTATTCAATCTAGCGATTTCTCTCTTGAACAAAAGTATAAAGGATTTATCAACGTTAGCCATTTTCTTATATTGAATCAGAATAATATTTAGTATTCCTTTCAAACAAGAGGGATTTGTATAAGATCAATTTAAAATCTGAAAGTTGCACAGTGTCAGAGTTTACGCCTAGAATCCTAAGTGATGCTATATTATGCAAACCAATAATTACTGCAAGTGGATCACAAATGGGTGCACGATGTATAATTATATGTGGAGCAGAGCTGGAATACGCTGATTGTAATGGAATTATGTTGCGTGTATGTAACTGACTGTGCTATTTAATTGCTGCAGCCAGAAAATCAGGCTTTCGAATGAATGAATCACAAATTACGAGTAATACTAATTAATATATAGAGCGTGGCAACCAACCAGTGGGTGCTATGTTCACATTTCTAACATGCCTGTCAAACTATCAGTAAGACACCCTTAATTTATTCTCCGGAGGTTCCGAGTCAGTATTTCAGTCCCGAAACAGGATCTCTCGAAGTTTCTCCATATTGTACTCAGTACCTCCAGGCAAATGCTGATATAACAAAATCCGTGGCTTGAGTCCGCAAGCGAACTATACCGACCGAGCGACCGCCGCTTGTCGGCGAAGTTAGTGCCGACTTTAGCGGATACAAGGTGTCGCGTGGTCAGCGCAACGGATTCCCACGCCCGTTAATTTCGGTTTTCTAGACCGGAGCCGTTATTTCCTTCAAATAGCTCCTCAATTATCCTCACAAGGCTGAGTGGACCCCGTTCCAGACCCACTACTTCTCAGAAAATCTGGAAGCGCCGGGAATCGAACCCGGGACCTCAGAATCTGTAGCCAGGAACTCTGACTACTGGATCACAGACGTGGGCCAAATGCTGATATAATTCCTTAAATTAAGACACAATTTCTTTTACGCTTACTCCAGTTCATAAATAACAATTCCAGGCTATATAAACCTGTACAGTTGAAATAATGTCATTAAATAACACAAGGAACAAGTCATCCTATTGGACCTGCAACAGGTATAAATAGTTCTTTCCTTGTGGTCTCCTCAGTTCATTATTAGTTCACTTTCCTTATTTTTAAAACATAAAAAGAGACCTATGAGATCACCCCGCTGTCTGTGGCCCCCCCTAACGCCTGGAAGCTTGAAGGAAGTGGGTCTGACGTAGCCGGTGGACTATCACGGCCTTTTCCTTTAGGGACTGAGGAAAATGGGGAAAGAGTTCAGTTATAACAGCCTGTCCTGACCGAGATTCGAAACAAACACTTCCCGAATACATATCTGGAACACTACGCTACCCCACGCCTATCGGTGTCGTGTTCCCGAAACCTGCCAATTGGTTTATCTGGTGATAGACGAAAGAAAGTGAGTAAAACTGATAGGGGTGCACAAATTTGAGAACTATATGGCACGGGACAGAATTGTCCACCCCTGTTAAACGACGTTATTCATTATGTTTCAGTAAAACGGTTGCGGGTCTTTATGTGTGCCACGCATGGTGGAAGAACAAGGGATGTATCACAAAGCTCCGTTAAACAATACAAAGCTATTACAAAAGTGGATATTCCATTTTATTTCATTAACATTTCTATTATATTACATCACGATTTCTGACTAATTTACAATTTTAATTAAAATTTTCCTCTTATAAAATTAACTGATTTGTAATAATGATGGAGGGAAAATAATATGTTAGCAACATTTTCCTCTGCACGATGGTTACTACGTAAGTCCTATACAATACAAGTATTCGTACCAGCGTAAAAATAATTAACTCTCTGGCAGCAGAACCTGAAGTTTCAACACCGCTAATATCAAAGCCCGCCCCTGATGATACGGGGAACTTCATTTTTCAATAATACTATACCACTGTCACAAACCTGTAGAACCACAAAATACGGACAACTTCCTGAAACCATTTCCTTCGACCGTTGTAGCACCCCATAACCCGGCTCCAAGGGCCCTGTCTTACTTCCGCCTCTTCAACTACTGACCTTTCTCAGTGTTAGCCGACATTCACCCTTCGACATCAGAAGGGATGAAAACCGACTACAGAATAACTGTCCGTCTCAGCTCCTGCAAAGCCTACTGCTCTGCGCAACACAGGAGGCCGTGCTTACGAAAAAATTCCAGGAGACTTGAAATCTTTTCCGTTATACGTAACACAACTACACACTATGGCCTGGGGTCGACTCAGCCTCTAACAGAAATGAATACCAGGAATATTTCTGGGGGTAAAGCAGGGCCGGCGCGTAAAGCTGGCAACCTTATCCCCAACTGTGAGCCGATTGTTCTAGAGAATGTGGGAGTCTCGACCTCTCACAACCCTATGGGCCTTCACGGCCTGTTACAGGGATAGCTTTACTTTTTTTTTTACCTTTACGCACTTCATGAAATAAGAGAGAAAGCTGGCTTCTGACTTCTGCTCTGAAGGTGTTGGGTTCCAATCCCGACCGGGACACTGACTATCCTAACTGACGGTTTCCGTAGCTTTCCTGAACTCCTCCATTCGAATACCGGGAATGAACTTTAAATTATACCATGACCGCCTCCTTCCATATCCTTTCCAGTTTATTACTCGCTGATCACCCCACCGACATATCCTGGAGTAGAGGTAACTCTTCAGAGCTTGTATTCTGGAGGTACTGGTTTCGAATCTCGGCTGTTGTGATTGAAAATTGGAACATTCTACGTTCTTAGTGGGGTGAGACTGAGTCCACTTGGTACGGCGGCCACTACTGGCCTCTTGTACCAACTCCGGATGGTAGATGAGGGTGATTGTGGAGCAATTGGTGGAATAAAGATTTGGAGGGGAAACCGAAGTACTAGGAGAAAAACTACCCCTGTGCTACTTCGTCCATCACAAATCCCACATGATCTGACCTGGGCTGGAACCCGGGTGGCCGCAGTGTGAAGCCAGCGACTAACCGCCTGAGCTATGGCGCGGCCATTCTACGCTACATAGTATAGTGATTAAGAGCCTTGTGAAATAACCCATAAAGCGAATTCATAAGCTAAGCTTCCTAACATTCGATGCTGAGAGCATCGTTAAATAAACAACGCGCCAGTAAACAAGTAAAACTATCTACACAGAGGAAGAACCCATACTCTGCAGCAAGTGTTACAGCAGACGTATCATAGCTTTGCTTCGAATATCTTCCATCCCTTGGTCTTAATTAATTTAACAGTATGCCATTAAGCCGTATGGGAGCACTAGATGGACCTACGTAGTTAGCTTCACGCTCCTGCCGCTTTATCCCCAGGGAAATAGCCCACGGTACCTATTTAATAGCTGATCACGGTGGCCCTCGCGGTCTAAGTTATGAACTGTCTTGACTTGCTCGAACGCTTGGATCGTGGGTTCGAATCCCATTCAAAGATATGGATGTTTGTGTGTGCGTTTATTCTGTTTGTTATCCTGTGTGTAGGTAGCGGCCTTGCGACGGGCTGATCACTAGCCCAAGGAGTCCTACCGTCCGTGTAAAGAAGATTAAGGAACTGAAGAAGAGACCAGGGCCCAACAAAGGGCTGCAGAACCATTACGGAACTGAAGAAGAGACCAGGACCCAACAAAGGGCTGCAGAGCCATTACGGAACTGAAGAAGAGGCAAGAACCCAACAAAGGGCTGCAGAACCATTACGGAACTGAAGAAGAGACCAGGGCCCAACAAAGGGCTGCAGAACCATTACGGAACTGAAGAAGAGACCAGGGCCCAACAAAGGGCTGCATAACCATTG
>NW_019743147.1:2376707-2446017 GCF_002891405.2 Cryptotermes secundus | reverse complement strand
ATGAATGAATGAATGAATGAATGAATGAATGAATGAATGAACCTACTGGATAAGGGGCTGGTAGACAACAAGCCTTTATGAACACTATGGAGACGAGACAAATCTCCGGCTCCTAAACCGAATCGAACCCCATTTCCTGGTCTATGCAGCCCATAGCCCATCCTTGTACTGACTGAGCTAACCCGACTCCACTCAGCATCTACTCTACCCTTGTTATTATTGTACATTTAATGACTCGTACATTTCAAACAAGAAATGACGCAACGTATTGAACTAGAATTCTTAGTAGAGTCCCGGATAGCGTGCTCAAGCCTAAAGTGAGGGAGGGGGGTTCGTAACAAAAAGGGGTGGTCTGATGGTTTGGTTTTTGGTGTGGAGGCAGTGGTTTACATTTTGGCACGCAACCTATCGATTTTTTTCCTGCCCTTCCATTCTCCTTTCAGTGCTATTTTACCAGTGAACAAGAAGCAGGAAAGGAGACAGGGCAGTGAAATTCATAATACAAGACGCATAATAGGGACGCTGTCATGTTTGAGGAACATGACTACCGCTTTAATTCAGTATTCACGAAACATCTCAAAGCGAAACTTATCAGGCGGCGGAGCGTCTGAGTCATGAGAAACCGGCACCTGGCGCTGCTCTGTGGCCGTGCGTGTGTATGAGAGATTCCAAATCCTGGTTTACGAAATATGGGAATCTAATCGCCCCGTCATGTGATACGCTGCTTGTTCAGAACAGAAATACAGAAACTTCAGTTCATAACACTCTATTCTCCCCAGCAAGGAATTACAGCAAAACCAAAGTAGAAAATGGAGCTCGACAGGACAAAGAATTTTTTCCTTTACTGAGGGTCATTTAATATCGCTTTCAGTGACTACACTACAAAGCGTTGTAGGATTTGAGGATCTCACAGGGGTGGCTAGTAAGACTTCTATCTTCTCGGATGTAACGATGTGTGCTACAATTTTGCTGTAGAATATGCCATTAAGAAAGTCCAGGAAAACCAGGTGGGACTGAAATTAAATGTTGGTCTGCTGGCCTATGTTGATGATTTCAATATACTAGGTGATAATATAAACTCCGTGGCTTTAGTCCGCAAGTGAACTATACCGACCGAGCGACCGCCGCTTGTCGGCGAAGTTAGTGCTAACTTTCAAAAAATAACAATGGGTTATATTTAAAAATAAGATCTTTAATTCATATTTTGTAAACAAAATACTTCTAAGTATATGTTGCTGTCCGTCACCAAAATGCAGGGCAAAATCATGACATGAATAAAGATAGCTAACAAACCCTTTGAAATGTGGCACACTTCGGATATTTGAGAACGACAGCAACAAATCAGAATTTGATTCAGGAGGAAATTAAGAGAGGACTGAACTCGGGTAATGCTTGCTACCGTTCAGTCCAGAACCTTTTGTCTTCTTGTCTGCTGTTCAAAAGCGTAAAAATTAGAATATAAAAGGTACAATTTTGCCTGTGAGTCTGTATGGGTATGAAACTTGGTCTCTGATATTATGGGATTAGCATAGAGTGAGGGTGCTGAGGAGAATATTTGGACCGAAGAGAGATGAAGTGACAGGAGGTTGGAGAAAACTGCATAATTTGTACTCTTCGCCAAGCGTAATTAGAATAATCAAGTCAAGGAGGATGAGATGAGCAGGACACGTAGCATGAATGGAGGAGAAGAAGAATGCTTATAGGATATTAGTGGGAAAACCAGAAGGAAAGAGACGACTAGGAAGACTAACACGTAGGTGGGTGGATAATATTAAGATGGATCTTAGAGAGATAGGGTGGGGTCGTTTGGACTGGATTGATTTTGCTCAAGATAGGGACCAGTGGAGGGCTCTTGTGAACACGGTAACAAACTTTCGGGTTCCACAAGACGTTGGGAAGTTCTCGAGCAGCTGCACAACTGGCGGCTTCTCAAGATGGGCTCAGCTTCATGAAGTTAGTTTAGTTTGTTGAAAGTCAAGGGAAGATTCGGAGGAACATATGCCTCCACCATCATGGTGGAAGAATAAGACGAGCAAGACAGCAGCGTAAAAGATGACAAACAGATCAATCGGCTTCCATAAATTTCGGATTATGAAGGAAAGATGAGGGACATGGAAGACAGCAAGTCAACTCCCGCTGGCTGGCCCATAGGGCAGAACAAACCACCAGACGCCATTGGCCCTCCTACACAACCGAGCGAACCAATAGAAGACAAGAACAGGATAACCAGCATGGCCCTTAAAAGGGCCGGTTGTGCTGGGGTAGGAGAAGACAGGGCTTGGTGCGTGGGTCGCATGCATGAGGCAGAGCTGGCGAAGAGAAGCGCTGGATGGCTCAGGCACAGAAGAACTGGTGATGACTTGTCAGGAGGAGATCGTGGCCTATTCAAAATACTCTGGAGGGATTGAAGAATTCTCATTCAGGATAGCCGGTACCCCGAGTGAGATTCGAACCGAATACCTCACGGATAAGAGGGTAAGCAATCCGCTCGGTGACAAGACTTTGGTTGATTTGGTTACCATTATTTTTGTTTTCGTATGGTATACGTAGTTCAGCTGGGGGAGGATGGATACCTCAGTTGGTATATCGACGGATTAGAGGCTAAACTGTAAAAGGGCCAGAGTTCGAGTTCCGTGTAGGGGCAAGATTTTTCTCCTCTCCACGTCGTCTAGCCAGGTTTTGAGGCCCATCCAGCCTCCTACCAAATGGGTCTTTACCCTGGGGTAAAGCAGCCTGGGGGTGAAGCTGATCAATCACTTCCAATTACTGCCTGGGTCAAGAATACGTGGATTGATACATGCACTCCCCCATAAGCCTTCATGGCGTAGGGCTTAAATAGTTAAGCACAGAGAACTTTATAATTCGATTGGGGCCGAGTTGGACTGAACTGGATTTGTTCTGATCGAGCCACGTTTTGTTGAGTTGGTAGATCTGGTTTGGGTTTGGTTCTCTTGCTTTCGGTACAGTCCGGTTGAGTTAGTCTTGGTTAGGCTGGGTACGTTACGGTTTCGTTTTCGGTTGGACTGCACCTGATTTGGTCAACTCGATTTCGGTTGCTCTTCGTTTATATTGGTGTGTTCCAGATGCCATACGTCACAGATGATTTATCTAAGATCGGTTCTTATTGTCTTCCCACATATCCTTACATCTCTCGAATGATTTCTTCAATTGTAAGATTTCATTACACATTTTGTAGGCCTACGTATTTCTTCTGGCTTACGACGCCGTGTACCTTCTTCCATTCAAAAAATTTATTTTTTGTATTCATTTATTTAATTCTGGTCTTCTGGATTATAACATCGTGTAATCTTGTAGACAATTACAAAAGTTTCGGAGGGACATGTTGCCACCATCTTCATGGTATAAATCTAAAATACATTGCTCATTTCCTCCAAATGCATTACATATCACTCATATGATCGCCTTTATAATAACAGGTGAAGAGTGAGAATTTCGAAGCTTCCTGTCTAGTGAACTGTCCCAACTTGAGAGAGAATAGTTCAAATTTCTCTATAAATTAGGTCACTTTCCCTCACCAACTCTCAGGATTTTCGTTCCATTACGAACTCGTCAATTGTGCGCGTGCGCTTTCACCTTCAGTGTTATATAGCAGTCTATACAGTCAGGCCGTCTCGCTTCGCCTGTGACATAGGCTACAATAGATACGTATGTGGAGAAACATTCTTACCTGAACAGCAGGCCAGAATAGTCAACTTTCCCCTCTTAACACGAAAAATATATCACTTTTAAATTCAAAATTTCACAGTGAAAGCTGGTACTGTTAACACCACGTTACATTATTCATTTTCTGTCGTTTCGTTTACAGTACACGTATATATATATATATATATATATATATGTTTTGTTTTGATGTGGACCAGGGCGGTCTGCGCGAAAGGCTGACAACTTCACGCCATCTCTGAGCCGAATGTCTAAAGAAAATGTGGGAGCCTCGACGTCTCACATCCCTATAGGCCTCAACGGCCTGTTGTTTACTACACGACATCAGTAGTTCAGCCTGCGTAGCATTAGAATCATAAAACAACATGAATAGTGAACTGAAAGGATACGAAAGGAAGGGGTCATAATTGCAGGTACTATCCCAGAATTCTCTATGAGCTGGGATAGCTCAGTCGGTATAGTGACTAGGTTACGGGCTGGACGACCGGGATTCGGCAATGGAAAAACATTTTACTCTTCTAAATAGAGTCCAGACATATTCAATAGGTACCGGTGGTAAAGTTACCAGGGGAGTGACGCTGAACACCCATCTCAAACCAGTGCCAAGGTCAAGAATGGTGGAGCTGTATCTCTGTTCCCCCATAAGCCTTCATGGTGTTGTTAGCTAAACATAGCGACAAATTTTCCTTTACAAAAAAATCGTGGTTTTAGTCCGCAAGAGAATTATACCGACCGAGCAACTGCCACTTGTCAGCGAAGTTAGTGCGAACTTTAGCGGATAGAGGGTGTCGCGTAGACAGCGCAACGAATCCCCACGGCCGTAAATTTCGGTTTGCTAGACCGGAGCCACTACTTTGCCATTGAAGTAGCTCCTCAGTTATCCTCACGAGGATGAGTGGACCCCCTCCCAGAACCTCTACTTGTCAGGAAATCTGGTAGCGCCAGGAATCGAACTCGGACCTTTAGATCTGTAGCTAGGAACTCTGACCACTAGACCACAACTTCGATTTTTTCCTTCCCTTTCGCACACAAAAGTAGCCAATTTAAAATACGAGTTCAGAAAGAGAGTGAATATGCAGGACTGAGGGCTGGAGTAAGTCATGGAGCCATAAGCAAAGTGTGGGCAGATCGGTTATTGATTTCAGTGAGAAAACACAACAAGTAGCTGCACTGGGGAGGGTCAATTAATAATCTAAAAAGCTCTCTCCTTCGTGACACGACATACAGCGACATACAAGGATACAAGGATGAGGTCAACATCACAGAGAGGCCGGGCAGGAGGAACTAAATTGGGGCTCACTGTGTACACTGTTCACCAATTGAAATGCATGCATGTACAGCTCTCAGCATAAGTGATGAAACATCGAGAACGGAGAGAACAGGTACGCAGATGTATTCACACGGTCTCAAAGACGAACTCCACGGAAATAAATAGTTTAACGACACTGTATCCACTTACTTACTTACTTACTTACTTATGGAGCTGAGCTCATCTTGAGAAGCCGCCAATTCCGCAGCTACTCAAGAATTTCCCAGCATTTTATGGAACCCGAAGGTTCATTACCGTGTTCACAAGAGCCCTCCACTGGTCCCTATCCTGAGCCAGATTAATCCAATCCATACCATCCTATCCAATCTCTCTAAGATCCATTTTAATATTGTACACCCACCTACGCCTCGGTCTTCCCAGTGGTCTCTATCCTTCTGGCTTTCCCACCAATATCCTATAGGCATTCCTCGTCTCCCCCATTCGTGCTACATGCCCTGCCAACCTCATCCTCCTTGGCTTGATCATTCTAATTAAATTTGGAGAAGAGTACAAGTTATGAAGCTCGTCATTGTGCAGTTTTCCAAATACTCTCAGTGGCCGCGCGGTCTAAGGCATGAACCGTCTTCGCTCATTCGAACAATGGGATTGTGGGTTCGAATCCCACTCGAGGCATGGATGTCTGTGAGAAATTATTCTGTGTTTGGTTTCTGTGTGTAGGTAGCGGCCTTGTGACGGGCTCATCTCCCGTCCAAGGAGTCCTACCGGCTGTGTATAGATCGAGAAAATAAAAGAGCGGCCAAGGTCCACAAAGGCTGTAGATCCGTAGACAGACAGACAGACAGACAGACAGACAGAATATGTTTATGGTGTTAATTGTATATCTTCATATCCGTGGATACCGAATTCGAATTTCGGCAGGATTACCGGTTCTCAGTGCTTTTATAGTTATCTCAATTTCGGTACAAACTTTAAGTAGGAATGAGCTGCGATAGCTCAGTTAGTATAGTGACGGGTTACGGTCTGAACATCCTCTGTTTGATTCCCAAGAGGGGAACGGGACTGCCGATGCTTGAAAAGAGAACCACGCGGTAAACTTCTGTAACAAATATTATATTATATTTATTGTTGCTAGAATGCATACATGCTGATCTCCGTCTCGATCTGGAATTCCTGTTACATAACGTCGGGAGGGTCCGCCAAAGAAAGTCTTTGAATCACGTAACCAATTAAACGTCTATCACCCAGCGCTGGTTTGTTTCCAAGAATCTACCTCCAAGGACACGTGTTTACAGAGCCGTTGCTTAGCAGCGGGTGGTTTAGACTGCGACTGATGACTTCCGTGTCGGAGGTACGTTGTCGCCAACGGGCCCCGAACCAGTGGGCGTTGGAAATGCCGTGGTCCGCGCTGATCAGCTAGCGCTTGATTCAAGCTCTTGATTCCCACAGGAGTAAAAGAATTTTCTCTACAGCGGGGACAAAGCGACCGGGACGTGAAGCTGACCACTAACCCCCATCTAGTCTCGACGTCAAGAACGTTAGAGTTATACCTCCACTCCCCCATATGTCTACATGTCGCGGTGCTTAATTAAGCGTTGAGACAGCTTTATCTTAAGTAGAATGACCCGAGTAGCTCACTCAGTGTAGTTCCGGGCGACGAGATAACAGAGATGGGTTGGTTCATGGCGAGGACGGAAATATCTTTTTTTCCTCGAATACAGCCAGCTCTTGTTTGGGGCCCGTCTGCCCTCCTACCCAGTGGGTACCGAGCCTGTCTCCTTGAAGTAAAGCGGCCGGGCCGTGAAACTAACCACTCACCTCCATCTAGTGCCGAAAATTAAGAAAGACTTGAGCTATACGTCCATAAAATGATCCAGGCTGATATACTCCACCAATTAACGGAAAATACCGCTGTTTCCTTCGAATATTAGGCGGAGTATAGAAGGCGGTGTACTGTGGTCGGACTGGGAATTTAGAGGGTTGAAGTGAGTAAGAATTGAGAGGTCTGGAACTTGATTTGTGATGGTCACGGGTGGGTTTCAATGTCGGAGTTTGTAAACATGATAATGGATTAAGATTATTATCTGACGTTTCGGTAAGTAGGTACCAAAGTTTCGGTGGTGGCAATAGAGAATTTTTACCTCTATTTTCAAGACAGAACAATATGAAGATAGCTTGTCTCCACTAGATGTTGGTATTAAAAAAAAAAAAGTAAAGCTCTCCATATAACAGGCCGTGAAGGCCCATATGTTTGTGAGACATCGAGGCTCCCAAATTTTCTAGACATATAGTCCCAGATAGCGGTGAAGTTGTAAGCCTTAAGCGCCGACCGCCCTTTAGCCCTCAGAAGATTCCAGGCGCTCATTTCTGTTAGAGGTTGAGTCGACCCTAGGGCCATAGTGATGCTGGAGGGGTTAGCTCAATTGAAAAATCCAATGACCTCATCAGGAACCGAACCCGCGACCTTCCGGTTTGTGCATAGTGCCTCAACCAACTACTATACCGCGTGCCCCACTAAACGTTGACATACTTACTTACTTACTTACTCATAGAACTGAGCCCTTCTGGAGAATCCGCCAATTCTGCAGCTACTCAAGAATTTCCCAGCATTTTATGGAAACCGAAGGTTCATTACCGTGTTCACAAGAGCCCTCTATTGGTTCCTATCCTGAGCCAGAACTATCCAATCCATACCATCCCATCCTATCTCCGTAAGATCCATTCTAATATTGTCCACCTACTTACGCCTTGGTCTTCCCTGTGGTCTCTTTCCTTCTGGCTTTCCCACCAATATCCTATACGCACTCCTCTTCTCCCCATTCGTGCTACATGACCTGCCCACCTCATCCTTCTTGACTTGATCATTCTAATTATACTTGGAGAAGAGTACAAGTTATGAAGCTCCTCATTATGAAGTTTTCTCCAACCTCCTGTGACTTCGTCTCTCTTCGGTCCAAATATTCTCCTCAACACCCTGTTCTCAAACACCCTCAGTCTATGTTCCTCCCTTAATGTCAGAGACCAAGTTGCACACCCATACAGAACCACAGGCAAAATTATAGTTTTGTATATTCTAATTTTTATGTTTTTGGACAGCAGACGAGAAGACAAAAGGTTCTGGACTGAATGGTAGCAAGCATTGCCCGAGTTCAATCGCCTCTTAATTTCCTCCTGAATCAAGTTTCGATCTGTTATAGTTGTTCCCACATATCTGAACTGTGCCACTTTTTCAAAACATCTGTTTCCTATCTTTATGTCATGATTTTGCCCTGCATTTTGGTGACGAGACTGTAACATATAATTAGTTTTCTCTGTGTTTACTTCTAGACCAACCTCTTTACTTGCGTCAATTAACGTTTGTGTGTTTTTCTTTATGGTATCTACATTATCACCCAGTAGATTCACATCATCGGCGTAGACCAACAGCTGATGTGTCCCGTTTAATTTCAGTCCCTCCTGGTTTCCCTGGACCTTCCTAACGGCATGTTCTAAGGCAAAGTTGAAAATGAGTGGCGATAAAGCATCTTCTTGTTTTAGACCATTCTGGATAGGAAACTTATCAGACAAATGTTTACCTGTACGGATTTTACTATACGTTTCGTTTAAACACATTTCAATCATGTTTCATGGGTATCCCAAACTCTATTAGAACATTGTGTACAATGCTTCCCTCCTAACTGAATCGTTGACATATGTGTATAAAATTATACGGCGTCACAAATCAGAAGACCGTAATCTTCTGAGAACTTCAAATCTCCTTTGGTAAAGAAGATATTGATTCCATTAATTCGGAAACTTCTTGGGGCCAGGATGATGCAACCTGTACATCGACTGGCTGGACAGCAGGCGGGGCGACAGTTTTCTTGCCTCCACGACGGCGATACCGGTTCTGGGACACACCCAGCCGCCTATCCAAAGGGTACCAGGGTAAATCGGCCGGCAGTGACGCTGACGAAACAACTCCAACATTGCCGAGGTCAAGAATATGTGGACCTATATATTCACTTCCCCATACTCCTTTACGGCGTAGTGTTTAATCACTAGAATATCTTCACCTTATTTTGACCATGACTAGCTACTAGTAACTTCTCAATAAGTAGGTAGTTAAATTGCTAGTCGGTCGGATTGTTAACTGTGTAGCATCACAACCTTAATTAAGGGGTTAGCTAAGGTTTAAGTATAAATTCGGTTATTTTGTTTGATAGCTAGATTGCTAGTCGGTCAGATTAGTAGCGGTATATCGCCAAAACTAAACTCCATGGCTTGAGTCCGCAAGCGAACTCTACCGACCGAGCGACCACCGCTTGTCGGCGAAGTTAGTGCCAACTTTTGCGGATAGAGGGTGTTACGTGGTCAGCGCGACGAATCCCCACAGCTGTTAATCTCGGTTTTATAGATCGGAGACGCTATTTCCTTGAAATAGCTCCTCGGTTATCCTCACGAGACTGAGTGGACCCCGTTCTGGTAGAGCTGGGTATCGATCCCGGGACGTCTGGATCTGTAGCCAGAAACTCTGACCACTTGACCACAGATGCGGTCTGGTGTATCGCCAGAAGCTTACCTAAAACATGTTCTCTTCTAACAAGCAAAGAAGTTCATTTCCCCTTCCCAGAAGCTCCAGTAGCTGTATTGAGTACACTAGCAGATGTTCACAGAAGATTCTTTTATCGGGAGATTTGAATGAGGGAGATTACCTCCTGATCTTTCATCAAGCATTCAAGGTCCTTGTGTAATGGTACACCAAAAAAGATTTTAATCTTTTTCCCGGGACAGTGGATAACCTCCCAAATAAAAGAGGGGACCGTGCAGTTATCACAGAAGAACCATCTTTTCAGTGTCCTCTTTAGTATTGTGACATTCTGGAATTGTCACTGATACAGCACAAACAGGCCAGATAAATGTATGTTGGTTGGGGCACGGCAATTATTTACCCCGTCTAATTCTTGTTCCCTATTGTGTAGTCGGTTTCATGAGAAATTTTGAATGACTGCCCTTAATCTTCACCAGGAGGAGCTGTATTCTCAACAAGGCTGAGGGCCGTTGAGCACAGAGTATGGGACCCAATAAACCCCCCCCCCTCTGCCCATTCACGACCTCCATAAAAATTCTAAATCTGTGATGTTAAGGGAAGATATTTTCGAAGTAAGGGGAGGAGAATTGGATAGCTCCATGTTTTTGAGGGTTTTGGGTCTTTAAGAATGGGGACTTGAATTATATGAACGGTTGGCAGGCGTTTAACGGGTCACGTGCTATTTCCTTCATGCGACAAAAAAACGAGATTTACCTCCTGGACTGATAATAAATAAATTGTGTCTGACTGTGGCGGGGGGAGGGGGTGCTGCAGATGCCCACTCCGTCAGTTAGTGCACATATAAGGACCAAAACCGCAAGGCGTATGAAGAGTGAAGTAAATATGATGTCACTTCTAAGCGTGTGACTGTAGACGGTGTAAATATCGGTGAGTTGGATTTATTGATCACTTATACACACCACTCGAAACTACAAGGAAGTACAGCGCTATCGCTAATCTCCACAGTTCACAAGTCATCACAGCACCTGCTAAGCCTTTTCCAGCCTGCTGTGTCTTCATCAGAGGCTCCCTAGCAACGGCTTTAACAGCGAAGATTCTTCAGCTCTCCGAGCTCAGGTTCCATCTTCACAGCCTCCCGTGCAGAACTGAACTCTCAACTAACTGGTTCACCATAATTGTCTTCCTTATAAATCACTTTGCACGGACCAAGCAGAAAACACCTTTTCCCACAATAACTATTGTTGTGTGGGTATTCTTTGCCGCGGTGACGTGTTCACCGATCCGTTACCTAGCGACGGGTTGCATAACACAATTGTTTATCCGCCTATTGCATAGCAACGGCTGTACACGCTATATTTTCCACTTTGTTTGTTTCGAGGTATTTGCCTAGCAACCATGTGACTCCGTGTTATACAGTAAATCGTTATCAAGTTCTTAACGAAACCCACTGCCTCCATCTTCAGAGTAGCTGTAGGTCCCTCCGAAATACCACACAACACAAGAGTAATCTTTGGAGATAGCTCACTCGGTATAGCGACGGACTACAGGCTGGACGACCGGGGTCCATTCCCGGTAGGGGCAAAGAGATTTTTCTCTACTTCATGGCGTCCACACAGTCTCTAGGGCACAACCAGCACCTTATGCAATGGGTACCAGGGGTTCTTCCTGGGGATAAAAAAAAAACTAGGGTGTGAAGCTGACCACTCACCTCCAGTGCCGAGGCACACGAAAGGGGAGCTATAAATCAGTTCCCCCATACGCCTTAATGGAATAGTACTTAATTAATTAAGCATAGGGAAAACTCTAACTTTTAGGCTGTTAGGCAGCGCGAGTCTCAACCAATTTTGTGGGTGTTTAGGGGCTTGACATGAAAAGATTTACAACTTGACCTTGGCCAGACAATGTGATTCCATTGCACGCAACAAATTATTGTTCGCAGGGTCATTCCACCTAACTCTGACCTTCAGCACCAAGTGTCACAGGAGTACGAGGTCAACCTGCGCTCGGGGTCGTAGTCCTCTAGGGAGAGGTGCCGCTTGACGACAGGTTATGAGCAGGTCTCAAAAAGGGAAGACTAAATTACGTCGAGTTCAATATGCACTTCAAGAGCAAGTGCTCAAGTTTTGGAAAAAGATTTATCTATGTAGAAGAATTATATCTTGTGTATTCGGAAGAAAAGCCCGGCACAAACTGGAGAGGAGGCTGGATGGGCCCCAAAATCTTCTTTGATACTGCGGAGAAGAGAAATTCTCTGCCCCTGCCGGGAATCGATATCCAAAATTCCGATCGTAAAGCCAGTAGCCTAATCGATATAGTGACTGAACTTACTTAAGCTTAACATAAGCACACTAACCCTCGAACTAAGGCCACGCCATAGCTCAAGCGGTTAGTCGCTGGTTTCCCACCGCGGTGGACCGGGTTCGATCCCGGGTCTGGTCAAGTGGGATTTGTGGTGGAGAAAGTGGCGCTGGGGCAGGTTTCTCCGAGTACTTCGGTTTCCCCTGCCAATCATCATTCCACCAATTGCTCCACAATCACCCTCACATATCATCTGGGGCTGGTACAATAGGCCAGAAGTGGCCGCAGTACAAGGGACTTAGTCCCACCCCACTAGCATTAAAAAATACTTCGAACTAACTGCATGGAGCTGAGCCCTTCTTGTGCAGCCACTCAAGAACTTCCCAACATTTTAAGGAACCCTAAGGTTCATTACCGTGCTCACAACAGCCCTCCATTGGTCTCTATCCTAGGCCAGATTAATCCAGTCTATACCATCCTATCCTATCTCTCTAAGATCCATTTGAATATTATCCACCCACCTACATATTGGTCTTCCTACTGGTCTCTTTCTTCCTGGTTATGCCTCCAATATCCTATATGTATTCCTCTTTCCCCATTCGTGTTACATGCCTTGCCCATCTTATCCTCCTTGACTTGATCATTCTAATTATACTTGGCAAAGAACACAAGTTAAACCCCCGTAATAACATATCCAAATATAAGAGATCTCGGATATAACGGACAAAATCTAGTTGTGTACAATTACGAATTTTTAGATATGCTGAGACACTAAGAGCGTTTTGTAATTATAAAACACATTTAAAATAGAAAATAACCCCAATATAACAACACTTTGTGTTTCCATGTTATTGCCGGTGGTGCCTGTGTCCTATGATTATAGCGGACATCGGTGATAACGGACGCGCTGTCCTCTATGATGGTCTGTTATAAGGAGGTTCTCCTGTTGTTGATTAGTTACCCTTTCCAAGGACAAAAAAGTGTTCTGACGAGGTACATCAGTAAGGTAGCTTCTATCCAAAATCCGGCGCCATTTGTCACTCCTCCTCGAGGCATCTGAAATCCGCCACTGAGCAGCCGAATGAGACGTACTGGTGTGGAAAACTTGCAGATAGGCACGTCCTTGCGTCTGAAGACAGATGGCGCAGCAAGAGCACCGGAAGTTGCTGGACTTGCAGACCCATAAAGTTGGTGTGGACAGTGGATGGGTTGGGGGTTGAAGAACCCTCACCCCTCTAGCAGGGGGTTGCTTGATTAGACTGTAAACGTGAGATGATGAAGTGTAGTTGAACAATGAGAGTTGTTAGCTGCAATTGTGACTGTTTGCTCTTCACGAATTCGTCAGACCCAGGAAATAAAATTGGTGCAGCGCCAATGTTCGTTATTATATTTTGTATCAGAGTAGGAATCAGACACATCACAGTGACGACGTGGTTGCGTCTATGACATCTGCACTGAAACAAGAGGAACTTGATGACCTTTAACCCTCTTTGCAGCAGCCTGAAATTTATAAACAGTAGCAGCAATATTGCTGAAACTTCCATGAGCTCCATGCATAAAAACTACCTAGACAATGTCTCTCCCATTTCAAAACTGTTTTTTTTCCCCAGATAGAAACAAATTTCGTATGTCTTCGACTTTTGGTAACACGCCACGTACAAATATAAAAACTAAGTGCTTAATTAATTAAGCACCAAGCCATGAACATATAAGAGGGAGTGGAGGAGGTCCACAATTCCTGACCTCGGCACTAGATGGAGATCAGTGGTCAGCTTCACACCCCGACCGGTTTACCCATGGGGAGATCGGCCCCGCCATAGCTGTAATCGCTGGCTTTCCACCGCGGCGGCCCAGGTTCGATCCCGATTCTGGTCAATTGGGATTTGTGGTGGAAAAAGTGGCGCTGGGGCAGGTTTTCTCCGAGTACTTCGGTTTCCCCTGCCAATCTTCATTCCACCAATTGCTCCACAATCACCCTCACCTATCATCTGGGGTTGGTACAATAGGCCAGAAGTGGCCGCAGTACAATGGACTTAGTCCCACCCACGGGGAGAGACCCCTAGAACCCGCTGGATAGGAGACTTGGTGGGCTCCACAGCCTGAGTGCACTTGAATAGAGACTAATTTCTTGTCACTGCAGGGAATCTAACCCTGGCTGTCCAGCGCGTAGCTCGTCGCCCTATTATGTGAGCTATCCCGATTCCCATGCCAAGTAGAATACTGAAGGTTTTCAGACGTTTCGGCAAACCTTGTAGTTGTCATCTTCGTTGTATATGACTGGGAGTTTTCTTGTAGGACTTAACATATGTCTCGCATTACGCGGTGTGACATAGGTAAATTTGTAGTTGGATGGACATAGGAGAGGGATGCTAATCAATAGGGAGTGGTCACGTGTGAGTGATATGAGGTGAGTTGAAGTCCAGACGAGAATACAAAATGACTACTAAAACAAACTTCACCGTATATATACATAAAAGGTAAAAAAAAAGGTAAATTTGTCCCTCTGCTTAACTAATTAAGTCACTACGCCATGAGGACGAATGGGGGAGTGGATGTACTTGTATAGATCCACATTTTCTTGACCTCGGCATCAGCTGGAAGTGAGTGGTCAGCTTCACGCCCCTGCCGCTTTACCCCCGGGGAAAGAACTCCTGGCACCCATTGGATAGGAGGTTGGGTCGACGCCAGAGCCCGTCTGGAAGATGTGGAGAAGGAAAAATTCTTGACCCTACCGGGACTCGAACTCCGACGCTTTGGTCGTCCAGCCTGTACCGACTATGCTATCCCGGCTCTCGTCATAAATATATAACCTCAATAAATTGGAAGCTTCAAGAAAGAGAGGTAAGATATATTAACACTAAATTATTTAACATGAGCGGTCTAAGACATGCACTGTCTTCGCTCGCCCGGAAGCTGGGATCGTGGGTTCAAATCACACTCAGGGAATGGATGTTTGGTTTTATGTGTGTATGTGTGTTTTTCTGTGTTTGTGTACAGGTAGAGGCCTTGCGACGAGCTGATCACCAGCCCAAGGAGTCCTACCGAATGTGTAAGATCTAGTAAACCGAAGTGAAACGGAGAGTTCCATGGAGGTAGGCTAAGGCCCAAATTGGTGCTGTAGCGCCAAAGGAAAAAACGATGAAATCAGTACAAAAGACAATGGATGATGACAGCCAAAACAGGAATAACATCTGGATAGAAGGACTGAAAAAATAAAACCGAAACACATGATAAAAGATAAGCTAAAAAACGGAGAAGAAGAACCTTGGAAGAGATGGATTACATATGTGATGTCGGAACAGGTTTGATTTCTCATGCCATGAAGTTAAGAAGATAAAGATGATTAAGGAAAAAAGAAAAACCTTGATAAAATAGGCCTAAGAATTTGCGACGGAAGTTGCTCCTACCTACAGCAGGAAGTTCTTGCTTGCACCGTTAGGTGTCTATCCACTCACTACACAAAGATAACAATGGGAAGATGATCATAAATTATTAGAAACAACGGTATGAGAGCATGGCGACATATCCATTCTGGCGGCAGTCGCCTAAACATATAGAGGCAAAACAGGTAATGGTAAAGTT
Source organism: Cryptotermes secundus (assembly GCF_002891405.2). NCBI lineage: Eukaryota > Metazoa > Arthropoda > Insecta > Blattodea > Kalotermitidae > Cryptotermes > Cryptotermes secundus. Next base: position 2,430,658 of record NW_019743147.1, on the reverse strand, counting down.
GTCCCTGTGCTTAACTATTTAAGCACTAGGTCGTGAGGGTGTATGGGGAGTGGATGTATACATCCACATTTTCCTGACCTCGACATTAGCTGGAGGAGAGTGGTCAGCTTTACGCCCCGGCGGCTTTACCCTCAGGGAAAGAGCCCCCGTTACCCATTGGATATTAGCCTACCGGGACTCGAACTCCGGCCCCTCGATCGTCCAGCCCGTAGTCAGTCGCTATACCGACTGAGCTCTCCCGGTTCTTAAAGACATAGAGGTAAAAACACGAAACTCTTCAACTAGGATAGTCTGTAAGCCTAACTCGACCAAATCTGACCCACGAATCTCCAGAACATTACTCACACGAGCAACATGTAGAAGTGGTCATGGGAAGTTTACAACTGCGAGCATATGATTGCATGTAGGAAGACATAGAAGGAAGAGTTCAATTAGATTCGAAACGGAATTTTGGGCCAATCCTTGCAACGGTAAAAGAAGAAAATTGACCCGCGGTTTTTCGACTGTTTAACCCTTTAAATCACACGTATATACCATCAGCTTTAACCAATTAAATCTTTCCCGTACTCTCGTCAGAGAGGTCGCCTTATAAAGATAAGACTGTAATTGTCAACCAGTAATTAATATCTGGTCATGAGCACTAAATGGGGCTCGACACCGAGACTGACTGCCTGTCAATCGCAATGTGACACTCCACTCCACTTCACTCCACTCCATTAAAATTCCCGAGTTCTACCCACGCAGCGTACTTATGTGTTCCGCATGGTTCTCAGAATAAACAGCGACTGTTTCCTTAAACAGCATTAACCGGTTCGGCTTTGTAGCGGAGACGTAATGTGTTTCCTGTGAGGTACGAACTGGATGCTTTTGTACTATTTACAAGAGATTCAGTGTTTAAAAGTCACAGATGCCATCTAGTGACAATGTGACGCTCACCTGGTTGTTGTTACGAAACGCAGAACAGTCTCTGCAATTTGCCTTAAGAACCCAAACATCCTAATCTGAAGCTAGTAATTCTCACGATTACTTTTCACATGCTCTGAATTTAATTTACAGTACGGGGCCCATAACACAGCATGGTAGGACTGGATTTATCATTCTTTAATAAATTCATAAAATATCAGCAGCTCCACACAACGGCGAAAACACGAACTACTTGCTCATAGATGCGAGCCAATCAATGAAGCGACAAAAAAGAAAAAGCTTTAAAAGAAATCCCACAACGTATCACATGGCACTGTTCCTCGAACACGGGGGCGAAAAATAGGATTCCAAGGTTATGACAGTCCATAACTAATTAAGATATTTTCCGGTAAGAGGCAGTAAAAATTATATTTGCTAAGTCCGTAAATTTGCCGTGATTTTGGACAATTCACACTTCACAAATTCACAGACCACACGGTTATAATTACTTTAGTTTATTGTCGTAATACACCCTTTAACCCTTCACGCCCTCCTCGATTTTATTACCTGGTCATTTGCATATTAGATTAATTATTATAAGCTGGTATAGCACGGGTCGGCCTCTTCGGGAGGTACTCGGTTCTAAGCTCGGCCGGAACACATGGCATCCTGATGGAGCTACTTCGTGGATTTCCTCAGTCATTCCGTGAAAATTTCAAGATAGTATAACAGACCAGGCCACAATCTTTTCCCTCCACTTCCTTTCTAACTGACCACTCTGCAGTAATCGTACCACTGGACTTCATGTCGTCTAGATACTGAAAGGTTCGTAAAATAACCTACACATAATATCAAAACAAAAAAAAACTCCGTGACCTGTAGTCCTCAAGAAAACTATACGGACCAAGCGACCGCCGCTTGTCGGCAAAGTTAGCGCAAATTTTAGCGGATAGGTGTCGCGTGGTCAGCGCAACGAATCCCCACTGCTGTTAATTGCGTTTTTTTAGACCAGAGCTGCTATTTCCTTGAAGTAGCTCCTCAAATATCCTCACGAAGCTGAGTGGACCCCGTTCCAGACCCACTACTTCTCAGAAAATCTGGTAACGCCGGGAATCTAACCCGGACCTCTGGATCTATAGCCAGGAACTCTGACAACTAGACCACAGAAGAATATCAGATGCAAAACTCTCTGGTACTCGTACATCCATTATTATCTGTGGATACCGAGGGTAGACATTCTTCAGGGCTCTTTCTTCCCCCAACTCCCCTGACATCGCTATTGCTACGAATCACTTCCCATAACTAGTAATCCGTCTTTGTCAATTGGCGGGTCTAAACCAGCAGAATGGTTCCTGAACTGGGAGACTGTAGAAACAAGGAGTGATGGCAGGGTTCGAACCAGTGACCCTAAAGCCCGTTCAGCCTGGACCGATACTCAAAACATTAACGTAGACGAGTAAAAAATAAAGTTATTCCCGTAAGAGAATGTGGAGTTCCATAAGGTAGTGAGATGTTGAGGCTCCCACATTTTCTAGACAATCGGCTCACAGATGGCGGTGAAGTTGTCAGCTGGCTGGAAGAATTAAGTCAATTGAAAAATCCAATGATCTAATCGGGAATCGAAACCTACGACCTTCCAGTCTGTAGAAAGGTACCTGAAATAATGTTTCAGCAACTGCTGGCTTCTTCGTTATTGCTTGCTCAGTTCATAATTTTACCCTGATCATGGAGGCAGTTCGTTGGTCCCAAACGTCAGTAGATTTCTACCACACAACATGACATCACATGACAGAAGCAAATACTCTTCATAGTCACCAGCATGAAGAGCCAGGAGAGCGCAGTCGTATACCGACCGGCTACGGCCTGGACAACTAAGGGTACGGAGTTCGAGTCCAGGTAGAGGCAAGATTTTTCTCCTCTCCACGCCGTCCACACCGGCTCTGCTGCCCACCAAGCATCCTATGCAATGAGTACCGTAGGCAATTTCCCAGGGGTAAAGCGGCAGAGGCGTGAAGCTGATCACTCACCTCCAACTAGTGCCGAGGCCAAGAATGCGTGGATCTGTACAGCCACTCAACCATACATATTCATAGCGTAGTATTTAATTAGTTAAGCACAGGGACAACTTTACGTCTTTAATCGCCAAAATGGGATCTTTAAATCAAATTAATTCTTTGTTTCAAATAATTGTATTGGCTTTGGGAACAACCAGTATTGTTTCTGTAAACTAATCCCTGTGCTAAATTAAGCACTAACGTCCTGACCATATATGAGGTAATGGAGGTACGGCTCCATGCATTCTTGACATCGGTATTAGATGGAGTCGCGTGATCAGCTTCAAAATTCAGTTGCTTTATATCTCGGGAAACTGCTCTGTAGGATAGGAGGCTGGGTGGACCCCACAGCCGGTCTGAACATCATGCAGAGAAGAGAGATCTCGGTTTCCGCCGGAAATCGAACCCTGATTCCCCGGTGTTCAGCCCGTAGACTAGTAACTATACTGACAAAGCCTTGCAGTTCCTTTTGATTTCTGTATCGTTGATCATTCGTATATAAAAAAATATTAACAATTAAGAGAACTTATTTTTACCGTACAGACAGATCTCCTATTGCTTCATAATTCTAAACCGTCACACTATTGCAAATTTGAAAGTTCATAAACTTTGTACCTTGAAACCTTGAAAATTACACTCATTCGCCATCTAGCGAGAATGCAGCAAAGACTTGAATCCCGGATGCAATTATTGAACATGCCTGCCACCTACCGTCAGGCTCTGTAAGCTCTCACGTCGCTGTTCCAACTCAACTTCTGTAGCATTATGTGCCATCTTACGGTAGTATGGCGAAGTAGATCGATGACGTCTGTTGTAGAAATTTATGCTTTCCTCACGACAGCACTTGTCATTGGCTTCGATGTTCATTTATTGCAGGAAGAAGCTTTTTATGGTCAGTTTATGAACAGTACACGGCACATAGAATTCAGTTCCTTCTCTTGTTAATTATACAGAATATCTGAAATGTTTTAAAATAAAGTTACAGATTTGAATTCCTTTGACGTACTGGTTACTTATCACTCGGAAGACATAAGTTTTCTTTTTAATTCGCTTAGTGGGGGGTGGAGTCCAACTGGATCCACTCGGCACGGTGACCACTGATTGCCCTATTGTAGCCTGCCCCGGGTGATTATGATGATGGAGAATTTGGTGGACTGAAGATTGGCAGGGGAAACCGAAGTACAGGCTTAGTTGGAAAGATAATATTAAGTTGGATATTAAATGAATAGTATGGGAGTCTGTGGACTTCAGTAACCTGCTTCTGAATAAGGCCCAGTGGTGTGCTCTTGTAAACACGGCAATGAATCTTCGGGTTCCATAACATGTTGGGGTTGGCTTGAGTAGCTGAGCGACTGGTGGCTTCTGGCTTCTCAAAAAGTAGTTATAGTGGATCTCGACCCTTTCTGAGAGTGGCATTATTTCTGGTACAAGCACTCTCATTGTGGAAAACTGGACAATGCAGGGACGATTAGCAAACCAGAGAGAACGGTGAAGGTAAGAAAAGCTCTATATACCGTGATGATGGCCAAAATAAAGGGTCGAAACTTGTAGTAGGTAATACATTGTGGTGACAGAACAATAATAGATCATTTCACACACAATATAGAGAGGCACATAGACTGAGGGTGTTTGAGAACAGGGTGTTGAGGAGAATATTTGGACCGAAGAGAGATGAAGTGACAGAAGGTTGGAGAAATCTGCATTATGAGGAGCTTCATAACTTGTACTCTTCTCCAAATATAATTAGATTGATCAAGTCAAAGAGTATGAGGTGAGCAGGGCATGTAGCACGAATGTGGGAGACGAGGAATGCGTATAGGATATTGGTGGGAAAGCCAGAAGGAAAGAGACCACTGGGAAGACCAAGGCGTAGGTGGGTGGACAATATTAGAATGGATCTTAGGGAGATAGAATGGGATGTTATTGTTTGGATTGATCTGGCTCAGGATAGGGACTAGTGGAGGGCTGTTGTGAACACGGCAATGAACCTTCGGGTTCGATAAAATGCTGGGAAATTCTTGAGTAGCTGCAGAATTGGCGGCTCCTCAAGAAGGGCTCAACTCCACGAGTGAGTCACACAAAATATGGCACTAAAATATGTTTCTGGAATATGGTGCAATCCACGAGCCAAACTAATACTGTCAGCAGCGTAATATTTAAACGAAAAGAGAGTACGCCTCAACGTCACCGCTGCGTGAACCCCAGATCCAATAAATTTAAGTCAGTTTCTTGAAACGCATACAATGCGTTAACTTAACAGAAAATACAGAATGATTCTAAATTATTGTCGAAGTTTCCGTTAAAGGCTACAGGAACCCTGACAATAATATAGAATCACTATATATATATATATAGTGTATATATATATGTGTATATGTATATTCCAAAAATGTTGCCCGATGTGGGAGGAACTAGTAGGAGAATAGAAACAAGAAATGCATACCGAGCAGCATCATAGCTAACACTCCTTACCAGATATATGGTTGTTGAAATCAAGGAGGATGAGATAGGCAGAACGTGTAATACGCATGCTGAGATAACAAGGGCGATCACATTTTCTCTCGAAAACCCCAAGCAAGGAGACAACCTGGGAGAACTGGAAGTAGAAGGTACTACAATAGTAAGGCGGATCTTAAGGAAGTAGTGTGTGGGGAAATAGGCTAGGTAAAACCGACTGAGAACAGAACAAACTAGCAGATTACGATAGGTAATCCTTGACCAGTTCAGCGAGTATCAGCTTTTCGGGAATGAACCTGCACCTTAGATAGCAGGCTGATTATGTGCATTATGTACACTATATTGTAAAGGATTTGATCAACGAGTTGCCAGGCAACAGCTCTGTAGACAAGGTCCAACACGCAACGATAAAAGAATCTGTGCTTTCTGTAGATCCGACCGACGCTCCAATAGACTGGCTGGACAGCGATCACGTGATATGTTTACTGTAGTCCTATGTCCGTTCTGCGGCTATATAAGGGAGTGACAGAATTCATTAAGGGCAATTACGAATTACGTGTGCATAGTAGTGACAGAAGCACGCGAACAAGCAAGCGTGCAGTAAACTGGAGGAGTACAGAAGAGTATAGGAAGTAAGCCTGTGAAGATTTAACGTGTGATTTGAAGACTTTATGTGTGCTATGGTGCAGTGGTATCGGGAGTGTGTGATTTATGGAGACTTTGATCGTCCCAGTGTTAGAAATCCGTGAAGACTAGTGGAGATAAACTGAGAAGAGTAGTGTGGAGTGCTTTGTAGTGTGAAAATCAGTAAGTGTTATAATTAATTGTAGTTACTACCTGTAAGTAATCAATAAATCCAATTACCAATCCGAACCCCGTCTTTAATCACTGATACATGTGACAATATTTATCTTCGGTAGCAGAGAACAGAACCAGAAACTGGAATTCAGACCACGACATATGACACACTTCTGGAGGCTGAGTAGAAGACGGGATAGCACAGTCAGTATAGTGATTGACTACGGGTTTAACGCCTTAGAGGTCGGAGTCTGAGTCCCGGTAGGGCAAGATTTTCCACTTCTCCACGTCGTCCACACCGGTTTTGGGGCTCATTCCAGTCTCCTTATCCACTGGGTACCGGGGATTATTTCATAGGGGGTAAAGCGGCCGGGGATTGAAGCTGACCACCCTCCTCCATCTAGTGCCGCGATCAAGAATGACGGAGCTATACCTCCATTCTGCTATACGTTTTCATGACGTGGTGCTTAATTAGTTAAGCTCAGGGATAAATTTGTCTCCACCTGGAGACTGAGTTATAGATCCCGTAGCATTTTGACAGGAAGACTGCCGTCCCGGTTCCAGGACTATGCACCTATAACACCGGGTGGTTGACCGGTCCTCTACTGTACCCGCGTAAGCGCATTAATGAAGGGGTACTAAAGTTAGTTTATAGTTCATTATCGGACAGTAATAAGTGAAAGAGGTTTAGAGAAGGAACAGAGAGGCTTTAGAGAACTTGGACTAGGTACCGCGCCATTTTGTAGGGGTGACGTTAAATCCCGGGCAACACAACGCAGATTGTGAAACACAGAAGAAAGGGTGGAGAGGGGACTTCTGGGAAGTATTTCGATCATTTGAGCCCCTTTCTTATATCGTGCCCGCTGGATTCTTGTCACGGTTTATTTTGAAACGCTGCCAGTAGCTCAGACAGTACAGTTCCAAACAGTAGGATCACAAAAGAATAAAGAATTTGAAATGAATTGGAAGGAAGCTGTACTGACTTCATTTGAGATGCTATCTCGGAATGTCCCCCGTGTGGAGGCGGGTTAGAATACCTCCACCGCAGCCCTGCGAGTCGTAGGAGACGAAGTAAAGGGAACCCAGTGCCTGGGCCACCCTGTCACAGGGGGACACAAATAGAGACCAGGGGTTCCAGGTTGGGGGTTTGAGGCAAGGCTGATGACTTTGCTCTGTAAAAAAAAAAATATTACTGTCATGAAATTCAAAGAAATGAGAATCGGATTTAATTTGGCAGAAACTTCTAAAGAAGGCTAACTTCATGGAGCTGAGCCCTTCTTGGGAAGCCGCCAGTTGTGCAGCTACTCAAGAACTTCTCAATATTTTATGGAACTCGAAAGTTCATTACCGTATTCACAAGAGCTTCGCACTTCTAAAGAAGGCTATGGCTGAAAAAGAACTGTTTTACAAATGATGATGACCACGGAATTTGCCTGGCGGAACTTAAGAAAATCACGGAAATCTCAGAAGAGTCTATGTCCCAGCCGAGAGCAGAAATAATCATCTCCGAATTACAAGTCAGGAGCATCACCTCATGAAAGAACTTGCACAGTCCGTCTGTTTTTGCCACCTCAGATACAAAAATCCGGGAACTGTTCTGTAGTAAGAATTCTGCATTGGGATTTGTGGTGGACAAAGTGGCACTGGGGCAGGTTTTCTCGGAGTACTTCGGTTTCCCCTGCCAATCTTCATTCCACCAAATTCTCCTTCATCATAATCACCCGAGGCAGGTACAATAGGACGATCAGTGGCCGACGTGCCGAGTGGATCCAGCTGGACTTCACCCCAACTGTGCGAATTAAAAATATAAAAAAATTCTGCATGCACGCACGATGAAAAGTTACATGGTAAAGCAATTTTAGTTCACATAAGAAGTTAAGCTGAGAGCAATAACAAATCTGCATATGTGTATGAGTCAGGGAAAGAATGAACACGTGTGCTAAAAAAGAGTACAAGTCTACGGCCTGCCCTCCCCACCCTATCTACACTGCACACTTCCTTTCCGTCAACACCAATAACGGGACACTGCAAGAGGAGTGCCCGTAGACAAAACGAATGGAAGAACAAACTGAAATTAGTAGGAGCTGGGAACAATATGAGGAGGGTATCTGTGTGGCAGAACCTGTGTTCATTCTTTCACTGACCCGACTGTAACAGTTTTCATTGTCTTTTGAGTAGTGAGAATCCTGTCTCGCGTTTACTATTGCTTTTCCAGTGATGCAACGCCAGAACAAAAAGCAAAAGACTTGTGACTCGATATTTGTGGTCCGACCATGTGGAAGGCCATGATATTTACGGACGAATGACAGTTTAGTATGGCGATAACTGACATGAAGTTTACAAATGGGCACAATGAGAAAGAGTGTGGTGAACAGGTGGTTTTTTAGTATGCGAGTTCTAGGCATGCGTTCAGGTTAAGGATAAGGTGAAGAGGCGTATCCAGGAGAAAGAGAATATAGGAATGATTAAATTACACCTACATGAAAATATGCTCTGGAAATATGACTTAAGGTAAGGGGAAGGTAAAGTTGTCCCTGTGCTTAACTAATTACGCACTACATTATGAAGGTGTGTGGAGGAGTGGATGTATAGAGATACTATCCCGATATGTCCATTTAAAGCACAGCAGTTATTATATGCTCCACCTGCTTTAACATACTACAATTCTTCAGTCTGCCCAAAGAAACGTAATGTGTTTCCTGTGAGGTATGAACTGAATTATTATATTATTGTGACATACAGACCCGTGACCAGGCAATGACCGCGAAACAAACAGATAGGCGACGGCCGCTACTAGGCAACGGTCCGTAAATAGCAACATAGGAAAGATGTTTTCTGTGCGGTCCATGCCAATATGTTACAGGCAGAACAGTTAGTGAGAAGTTAGTTCAGGTAGTCAGGGAATGTAATACAGAATTGGTTGGTGAGTGACTAAGTTACTCAGTCAGTGAGTAAGTGAATTAGTTTCAGGACTGTTGCTGTTCAATTGTTGTGAGCTGTTGCTGTGAGAAGTAGGTAGCTGAAGCTGGGGACCGCTAGGGAATCCAGAGGAAGGGGAACGTTTGTCCTCGGAAGCCGCTACCAAGCAACGGCAGAGAAGACATGACTGTGGACACTAGTAGCTGTAAGTGTAAAAGCGAACTGTGAAGTGTAGTCGCTCGCTATATCAAAGGGTCCAGTAAATCCGACTACCGATTCAAACCCCGTCTATAGTCACTTATCAAGCGACAATATGTTATTTAGACGAAATTCAGTTTTTGGAAGGATAAGGCTGGAGGCAGTGAGGGAAACCAAGAAGAAACCTTGGTCAGGATGGCCGGAGTCTATGTCGAGATTCGAACTGAGCAGTTTCCAACCAACACGTGGGATAACCAGTACCAGGATCCATGAAGTAGCGAAACGTATGGCAGCTGACAGTAACTGAGAGGCGGAACCCAAAAGCACACACAGTCCAGTGAGCGAATCCTACTCAACCAGAGACTTTAAAAGGGGGATAGAACGCGTTTTATGAACTGGCGAGTGACTTGTGATGTGGTTGCACCAGCAGACGTCACGGCTATAAGCGGATACACCCTCCTTAATCCCATCAAAGGGCGATGCATTGGGACGAGAGGATTCAGCATCGTTGGGTGACTGATCGACTCGTAGCTCCGTCGGACTTCGGTAATGCCCAGGGAACGCTGGCAGCAAAAGCGACACGAGTGCAACAGAATCCATGGAATGGGNTGTTAGTCTATCTCGGAACTGCAGCGAATGTTTCAGCATAACAACAAGCAAGCTGAGTCGATAACGCTTCAGACTTCTTCTTGGGAAATGTCGGGTTCCAAACTCTGTCGGGACACCAACTATTCTGAAGATTTTCATGGTTTTCTTTAGTCTCTCCATGGAAATGTTGGGATGGTAGGGAGTGAATACTGAGTGACTTACAAAGACATGATGCACTTACCGAGTTTATATAGATCCGTGGATTTCTTTAGGAGTTATTACGGAAAACAGACACACAGACGAAGGAACACATTAAGCTTAAGGATAACGTAAAACCCCTCTCTCTTCATAAACACGAAAAGTAGAAGAAATATGACGAAGAAGAACCAGGATTTGGTTTAGATTTATAAAACGCAAATTTTCAACAAAAATTTAAATTAAATTTATTTGCTTATTTATATATAAAGGATTGTACATCATATTTCAGCTTTCTGTACAACAATTTTTATTAACAAAGACGCCGTGGCGATGCGGCAACTTCTTCTTCACAAGAGTAAGACGTGTAGCCTATATGAAATCCTTCAAGCGTTTAACAACGTTAGATACAGTAGTACTACATACAAAGTAGAACAAAGTTACCCTATCTTCTGGGATATAACGCCATGCAATCCGTTGAAAGTCAACCGAGGTTTCGCATGAACATATCGCCTCTATCTTCAAGGTAGAAGAACAAGCCGAGCAAGAAACCAGCATGAAAGCTCTGCTTGTCACCTGCTTTCACGCTGGTTTCTTGCTCGGCTTATTCCTCCACCCTGAAGATGGAGGCGCCATGTTCGTCCGAAACGTCGATTGACTTTCAACGGACTGCACGGACTTATATCTCAGAATATAGAACTCTTAAGAACCACCGCTGTGAGAACCTCAATCACCATGTGATAATATTCCAAGCCAGCTGATTCCTACAGTTTTGAACAGCGCAATGTGAAAGTGTTTAAATTAGTAACAATTGGATAGACAGAACACGAGGCATGCACGTCCTGTATGAAGGGGGTTAGCCAGTTAGTCACTTGATTATTTAGTTTTGCTACAAGAGAAAGCTCCGCTCTGTAAAGCGGGGGTGAGTGAGATTTGGAACCCGTAACTCCACGTAGGCTACAAATATTGGGTTATTATTTGTAAACTTAAAGGTAAAGCTACCCTGTGGGCCGCGGAGGCCCATAGGGTTGTGGGACGTCTAGGTTCCCACACTTTCTAGACAGTCGGCTTACAGATGGCGGTGAAGTTGTCAGTCTTACTCAACGCCCGCCCTTTAGCTCAGGAAGATTCCTGGTACTAATTTCTGTTAGAGGCTGAGTTGACCCCAGGTTCATAGTGCGGCTGGAAGGATTAAATTAACTGAAAAATCCAGTGACGTCATCGGGTATCGAACCCGCGACCTTCCGTCTTGTGGCATAGTGCGTCAACCAGTTAAGCCACCTCCTGCTCCTTTTATTCGTAAACATGTTTTAATATTGACAACTATGATACTGTGACATGATTACTTAAACAGTGTCCGTTGCGTAGTAACGGATCGATCAATAAGCGAGCCATTGCTAGGTAACGGCTTGCCAACACATAAGTGATAATGAAGGAACTGTTGGAAATGCGTTTTCTACGCAGTCCGTACCAAGGCTTTATAGTGACAGCCAAGAGGCCAAGTCTATTCATAAAAGACAAACCCATCTTATCATCAGAGCGAATGTTACGCAAGGACTATGACCGCAAGGGTTCAGTTGCATATGGTCGTAATCCTCAAGAGACTTGGCGCCAAGACGAACTGATTGGCGGTAAACCGCTAGTCGTAAAGTAACTCTGAATTAGACAGTGAGTCCGGAATTGACTAGTTGCCTCCAGAATTCGAAGGCTTCCAGAGACGTCAGAGAGTAAAATTATGTCATGGGTTCCGTGGGACTAACAAAACATCACTGTGCTGGCGAGGGCCAGCAGCATTTTAGAAGTCAGTCAATTAGCCGGGGATAGCAAGTGGTAGCTAGTGAGTAGACAATGATAGGTAGGACGCCAGTTAGCGGCCTCCGTAGTCTAGAGGTAACGTTCCCACCTCATGACTCGTAGTACGCGGGTTCAAATACCCGGCGGAGGTCGTCGAATTTTTAAGGACGGAAAAATTCAGGGAACAAGTCCTCCGGGAGGGACTTTAAGCCGTGGGTCCCGTGTCGTAGCTTTACGGCACGTAAAAGAACCTCATATCTCCAAAGGAGGTCACTGAGCCAAATTAACGGACGTTTCCCGCCCAACAGCAGTCTCTAATACCTCTGGTAGATGGGGGAAGCATTATAGATACCTCTCAGCTAGTAGAGCCGGTCTCGCTGGCTGGGCGGGACTGATGGTAAGCACCAGTACCGGTAGAATATAGAGACTGGTAGAAATCATAGAGGGAAGCACAATGGACCAATACAGGTCTCAGTGCATGGGGAAACCCACCCTCTCCAATAACTAACTAACTAACTAACTAACTAACTAACTAGGACGCCAATTGCCGTTACGAGTTAGATGTGAGACAGTCGTCAGCTAGTAAGGACATGTACACGGAAGCAGAGGAATCCTCAATTTTGAGAGCCGTTACCGGGCAACGACTATTGAAGGCATGGGATATTTTATATGTGCTGCAGTACGCTGATTTGTAGAGTGTGCAGAACCGTGAAATTGTTATAATTACTTGTAGATACGAGTTATAATTGTCCAATAAATCCAATTAGCAACCAAAACCACATGTCTACTCGATAAATCGTGACAATATAAAGATCATGTCTTTAAATTTCGCAATAAGACAAAAATTCACGTTTAATGTCTACATTTGAATATATAAATAGCAACATCGAAGACAAAATTAAAGAATTTTGAAGCAAAATACCAAATCTTTTCATTCGTTTATATGACAGACTTCACAATTTAGCAATTTGTGATGTGACATTTAAAACAAAGCCAACTGTGACCTAAAGAATTTAATAATCTTTACGGTTCACGATTTTTCTTGAGAAGCTTGTAGTCGCTAAGTGGTTAGAATTTCTGTTTCTTTCTTTGGGAGGGGTGAGACTGAGTCCACTTGGTACGTCGGCCACTATTTGGCCTATTTTACCAACACCGGATAATAGATGATGAGTCTGAAGCAGTCGGTGGAATTAAAATTGGCAGGGGAAGCCGAAGTGCTCGAAGAAAACCTTTCCCAGTGCCCCTTTGTCCACCACGAATTCCATGTGACCTGACCTGGGCTCGAACCCGGGCCGCCGCGGTGGAAAGGCGGCAGCAAACCGCCTGAGCTACTAGCACGACCTGGCCACTATTTGCTCGCTAAGTTAAAGGTTCGGTGGCCTTCATGCAACCAGAAGATTTATTTCTTTGGGGCACTGACCCTTTCTTCATCCAAATGAATTCAATTCACACTCTCAAACTCTAACTTTTAATATCGGTTGTACTATCATCATTCAATCATATAAGAAACAGACTGGTATCAAGAAATTCTCTTAGAAAAGCTTTTAAAAATACTATGTTTACCAGTAAATCATTATACAATAACGTGTGTAGATATGCAGAAATCCTCAGATACATGTCTGCCAAACTTCATAACTATAGTTACGAAGACGCATTTAAATTTCATGTAACAAAAAATAAACTCCGTGGCCTGTAGTCCGCAAGCGAACTGTACCGACCGAGCGACCGCCGCTTGTTTGCGAAGTTAGTGTCAACTTTGACGCACAATGGACCAATACTGGTCTAAGTGCATGGGGAAACCCACCCTCTCACAGTAACAACAATAGTGTCAACTTTTGCGGATATAGGATGTCACGTGTTCAGCGCAACGGATCCCCACGGCCGTTAATCTCGGTTTTGTAGACCGGAGCCGCTATTTCCTTGAAATAGGTCCACATTTATCCTCACGAGGCTGAGTGGAACCCGTTCCAGAACCACTACTTCTCAGAAAATCTGGTAGCACCGGGAATCGAAGCAGGAACCTCTGGATCTGCAGGCAGAAACTCTGACCACTAGACCACAGAGGGAATTTCACGTAAACATTTTAAATTATCGGGCCAAAACTGCCCTTAATACACATTACCTTAATTGACAATAGCAGACCCGAAAACTCATTCTTAATTTCAAATAAAACCTTATGTGGGAACTGCCCACATTCAAGCAAATGTGACAGAGCAAGCGTCATTGCTTAGCAACGACGAGTAAACAGCGGTTAAGAGGGGAATACTCAACTTAGGAGGGAAAGCCCTCAAGTTTTTTTTGGAGCCGCGCTAAGCGAAGATTTAGGACCCCTAAATGCAAGGATAAGAGGAGTATTAATGACGTTTGTGAAATCTAGACAGATCTAAACGGTGAAGGAAGGGCAGGACATGAATCCTTGACCACGTGCCCTGGGAACGGAGAATGGTAATCCAATTTAGAGAAGTGAGACGCAGCAACAAAGCGGTTCGCGCGTGTTCATTATAACAGAATGTTCGTGGCTGTTAATTAAAACATTCGCATTGTGCCCGTGATGAGTGGCTTACGGCGGGCTAATTACGGGACAGAATGTACTAACGAGAACTGCATTGTAACCTCCTGCTACCACCGGACCTCTGTGTCTGAAACCCTCCAAGCGGCAGTCCTATTACAAGAGCAAAACTCTACGCTCCGACAGAGGTTGTCACAACTTCTAAATGCCTTCTTTACATACCTTCATAACAGCAAGCTGAAGTTCCTTTCGGGGTGACTAAGCTAGCAGTTCTCTGGGATGTGACTCGATGTAGACTTGTCGATCATTACCAGCGCTTCGGAGGAAACTATTGCCTCCATCTTCAGGACTCTAGGACCTAAAAACCCTGGAAATGGAAGCAGCAGTTCGCCCAGGAAGGTCGTCGACCTACCACATTTCAAAATATCACATTTCAGACGAATAAATTCTTTATTGTTGAGAGGTCTGAACCATTTTCATTGACCGCAACCTCCCACGCTCAAGATATCCCCCAAGATACTTCTCTCGAAGCAAAATTATGGATATCAAAGTCATGCGAACAAGACATTAATATATTAAATAAATATATAAAAAAGGTGAAGGTATCCCTGTAACAGGCCGTGCGGGCCCATAGGTTTGTGAGACGTTGAAGCTCCCAAATCTTCTCTAGACAGTCGGCTCACAGATGACGGTGAGGTTGTCAGTTTTATGGGCCGGCCGCCCTTTATGTCCCAAGAAGATACCTGGTACTCATTTCTGTTAGAGACTGAGTCGACCCCAGGGCCATAGTTCTTCCTTCACTAAGGGTGTATGAGAACAGTGTCCTGAGAATATTTGGACAGAAGAGGGATGAAATGACGGGAGGTTGGAGAAACCTGCTAATTAAGAGCTTCATAACTTGTACTCTTCGTCATACAAAATTAGAATGATCAAGCCAACGAAGATGCGACGGGCAGGGCACGTAGCACGAATGGGAGAGAAGAGGAATGCATATAGGATAATGGTGAGAAAGCTAAAAGGAAAGAACCACTAGGAAAACCTATATATAGATGGGGATATTATTAAAATTGATCTTACATAGGATGGGGCGGTATGGACTGGATTGTTGTGGCTCAGGATAGAGACCAGTGGAGGGTTCTTTTGAACAAGGTAATGAACCTTCGGGTTCCATAAAATATTGGGAAATTCCTGAGTAGCTGAGCGAACGGAGGCTTCTCAAGAAGGACTCAGCTCCATGGATAAAATTATGGATGCATACCCACACATAAGGAAAGACAGACCTTGGTACTGTAATCTATATTAAGACAGTTTTGATCCATTCGGACTGACGTCTTGTATTTAGAAACACCGTGTTGTTAGTACGTGTGACCTTGTACCTTCGACACGCACCGCCTGTTGCAACAAACAGCCTCTCAAGGTCAATCGATCTACGATATTGGAAATGTCTGCTGCTTCCACCTGCAATCTAATTCTTACCAGTAATTTCCTGAAACGTGTACCGCTAAGTTAGACACAGTGGGTCCCACTGCAGACAAAGAGCAGTGCATAGCGCGTAGTAAAACCGATTTAACCTTCTTTGTTAAGTGAACTGAAAGATTACACACAGATTCATTTAAGGATTATTTAACGACGCTCACAATAGCTCAGACTACGCAGTTGCATGATCAATGAACTGAAAAGGTACTGGAAGAAAGATAGCTCAGTCGGTATAGCGACTGGCTACTGGTTGGACGACTGAGGGGTTGGAGTTCGAGTCGCGGTAGAGTCAAGAATTTTCATTTCTCCATATCGTCCAGACCGGCCCTCCTATGCAACTGGTTCCGGGGGCTCTTTCCCCTGCGATAAAGCGGCCGGGGCGTGAAACTGACCACTCACCTCCAACTAGTGTCGAGATGAAGAATCCGTGGCTTTATATATCCACTTCCCCATACGCCTTCATGGCGTAGTGCTTAACTAGTTGAGCACAGGGACAACTTTATCTTACCTACCTTTACCTGGAAGAAAGCGGTAATAGCCTCATTTGGGGTACTAACCCGGGCATTTGCCCAGAGGTAAAAAGGTAAATTTGTTCTTGGGCTTACTTCATTAAGCACCACCATATGAAGACGTATGGAGGTGTAGAGATATGGATCTACATATTTTTAACCTTGGCACTAGATGTAATTGAGTGGCCAGGGTCATGCTCCGGCCGCTTTATCCTCGGGGAAAGAGCACCTGTATCCATTTGGTCAGAAGCTGGGTGAGCACCAAAGTCTGCATGAATTCTGTGGGGGGAGGAGAACTATCCTGTCGCTGCAAGTAATCCCACGCCGACTTCTCGACCGTCCAGCCCACAGCTGACCCCACTGAGGAGAGCTATTGTAGGTACGACAATGAACACGGACGTCGTATGCCTCAAGATGCTCCAGCAGTATATTCCTGCGGCACGCGGTAGAGTAGTTGGTTGAGGCACTATCCTACAAAACAGAAGGTCGCGGGTTCGATTACCGATGACTTTATTAAATTTTTCAATTGACTTAACGGTTTCAAAAGCCATAGATCTCTCGACTTCCGTGTTCACGCCTTTGCTGGCCGGCGACTCTCTCACAGCTAACTAAATTCTAGACTTGTCCTGCTTATAACGTCTCGACATGGACCACGCCATAGCTCAAGCGGTTAGTCTCTGGCTTCCCACTGCGGCGGCCCGGGTTCGATCCCGGGTCTGGTCAAGTGGGATTTGTGGTAGACAAAGTTGCGCTGGGGCAGGTTTTCTCCGAGTACTTCGGTTTCCCTGCCAATCTTCATTCCACCAATTGCTCCACAATCACCCTCACCTATCATCTGGGGCTGGTACAATAGACCAGAAGTGGCCGCAGTACAGAGATTTTTTTTATTGCTGGTGGGGTGGGACTAAGTCCACTGTACTGTGGCCACTTCTGGCCTACTGTACCAGCCCCAGATGATAGGTGAGGATGATTGTGGAGCAATTGGTGGAATGAAGATTGGCAGGGGAAACCGAAGTATTCGGAGAAAACCTGCCCCAGCGCCACCGGGTGGCTTTTCTGAGTACGACTGACAAGGATCTCAAAGAAACAGAATATGGAAATGTGGACTGAAATGAAGGAGTCGAAATATCTCAGTCGGTATAGCGACTGGCTGGACGACTCAGGTTCGATTCCCGGCAGTGGAAAATCTTTCTCTTCTCCACAGGGTCCAGACCGGCTCTGGGGCTCTCATAGCCTCCCATCCAATGGATACCGGGGGCGATTTCCCCGGGGGTAATAGGCCAGGGCGTGTAGCTGACCACTCACCTCAATCTAGTGCCGATGTAAAGAAATATGCAGCTACACCTCCACTCCCCAATGTATCTTCATGGCATAGTGCTTAACTAATTAGACACAGGGGTAAATTGACCTTTATTTTACCTGGACTAGACTGAACTGGTTTAGAATGGGGCCTACATACACGTTTCTTCGAATATGAGGACGAAGTTTTGGGTCCTATAGAACCAAATAAATTCTCGACCAGCTGAGTAACTATCAACGTTTACAGAAAGACTCAGAACCACGGAGTCAGCAAGATGTTAGCTTTTCTTTAGAAAAAGATGTAGAATGTATCACTGTGGCAGTGATTGCAGGGAGAGATACAGAATCTTGCCACAACTGAGCAGGCAAATGACGATCGAATGGGTAGTTCCAGTAGCGGCCATGGGATACGCGTGATGGCGCCACTTAATGACGTTACCAAGACGACGGCTAAATAAGGGGCAACAAAAAAATATAAAACTATTAACACGTAAAATGCGAAATGTTTGTTGCTGCTGCCTGCCATAACAAAGAAGATTAGTTCAGTCATAAGAAAGAAAGAAAGAGGCAGAGAGACGAACACAAAGAAGAAAGAAACGGACGGTCGTGATAGTAATGAGCAGTCCTTGTTTACGGATGGGTGGACTGAACAGTTTGGAGTGTAACTAAACTGGAGCGCTTCTTCTTACAAATTGAGGGGCTCCAATCTAACACCTAACGTGACACTGCATGTCCCATGTACTTGTTAAAAGACCCATACAATAGATTTTTTTTCCTTTCAAATGGTCATGTCTTTAAAAACGCTTATTCTTTACCCTGGGAGCCGGGATATCTCAGTAAGTATAGCGTCTGGTTACGGGCTGGACGACAAGAGGGATCAGAGTTCGAGCCCCAGTAAGTTCAAGAATTTTCTCTTTCCCATATTGTCCAGAACAGTTCTGGGGCCCAGCCTCCTATACAATGGGTACCGTAGGTAATGTGGTTGAGGCGTGAAGCTGACCATTCACCTTCAACTAGTTCCGAGATCAAGGAAACGTGGATCTATGCATCCACTCCCCCTACGCCTTCAGGGTGTAGTGCTCAATTATTCAAGCACAGGGACAACTTTACCTTTAATCGTCTACCCCGAAGATAGAAGCAGTAGGTTTCTCCGAAACTTTGGTAATTCTCGGCACCAGATTACACGGCTTAGCATCCACGAAGACAGAAATATTCAGATCTTTCTCCATGTTGATGATGATGATGTTCATCATCATCAAGGGTTGAGCTTGTTACCCCTTTCCGTCTAAAACACCAAGACATCTTAGCTACCTTTTTCCTGGTACTCCTAGATCACATCTTCCTTTCGGGTGATAACAGTAAAGTAGCCCGTAGACAGTTGCTATACTGGTTGAGCGATCCTGGCTCCTGAAATAGGGTAGGTTTAAATAAAATATTAAAATGTAATTGATAAATCACAAGCCAGTATACGTAACTAAGTCGGATAGCAACTAAACTACGGCTCAGGAGGCGGGGTTCGATTTCCAACAGAAGCACGAGGTTTTTCTCTTCTTCAAAACGTCCAGACCGGCTCTGGGGCCCATCAGGCCTCCTATACAACGGTACCTGGAGCTTCTTCACCGAGGGTAAAGCAGCAGGAGCTTGAAACTGACCACTCTACTCCATTTAGTGCTGAGGTCAAGGATGGTGGAGCTATACCTCCACCCCCATACGTCTTCATGGCGTAGTGCTTAATTAATTAAGCTCAGAGGTAACTTTATATTAAAATATAACAGCCGAGTTCTGTATTACAGAAATACGAAATTAAGCGGGATACAGGACGGGAGGACCAGGAAGTCAAAGCCCGGCACACGAAACT
The DNA here is from genome assembly GCF_002891405.2 of Cryptotermes secundus. Classification (NCBI taxonomy): domain Eukaryota; kingdom Metazoa; phylum Arthropoda; class Insecta; order Blattodea; family Kalotermitidae; genus Cryptotermes; species Cryptotermes secundus. The sequence goes on along the minus strand of NW_019743147.1, from coordinate 2,411,101 downwards.
GTGAACTGTAACGGATCTAATTAAGTAATGTACGAAGTGTAATATCTGTTATGGTGTTGCTGATGCACTTTGTCACCGATTTGCTCCGTGTAATTGAGACATGACAGAAGTGACAACTCCACAATGATACAGGAAGCAAGCTTCTAAGTACACTATTCTTATTATGCGTCGCAATACGGTGCTTCGCCCTCTGATGTTTGTCGTTCCCACAGCTTTCCGGAAAGTTAGCCATCCGACAAACGCCAACATTAACAGGACCCGTTAAAGTCAACGGCTAGCATGCAATCATATGAGTAAGAGAGTAGAATTTTCCATTAAAACCTGAAGAAGAGAAGAGAAGAGACGAGAGGAGAATAGAAGATCAGAGAAGAGAAGAGAAATGTGGAAGGCAGTGAGAGACACTACATATGGCGGGGGGAGAGAAACTGTTTGAAGGCTCCCAGGCAATGCCCGCTCGTCCTCTGGTAGAGGCAATTCACATTATCGAAATTAATTATTATGACGTTTGAAAAGCTGCTTTATAGTGAAATTTGATCTAACATTGGGAGGACTACATAAGATAGAAATTTTGATGTTACCATTAGGAAGGCTGCATGTGAAGCACGCAATGCAATGTGGAATTTACGTGTCAACTCAGCATTTGCTCTAGGATCGAGGAAACCCAAGAAAAACCTTGATTGAGCTGGCCGGTGGCAGGACCTACCGGATGCAAACTGACTTCTAGTCAGTGTTGGAAACCTCAGGTTAGTGTGAAGAATATTTAAACATTTAGTTCCTACTTCACAGAGAACACTGCGTCTTCATCACACAGCTGTTTATGGAAACTGTCTTCCTTACTTTGTACTCAGCCAAGGATAAAGCGCTCAACTTAAAAACCAAGGATATGATAGTGTGCTGCCTGGTCAGGGCGCAGGGTTATCATATACCTCAGGAGGTGATGATACACGTGTATGAAGCAATGGTGACATTTTGATTAGCAGGCGGCAACAAAAAAAAAAATAGAAAGAAACCTGTTCCAGTATTACTTTGCTCATCAGTAAACTTAAAATCACTCGAGATTGCCGGATTTTTGGACTTTGGCCATCGTCCACTATTCTAAAGAACACTAAACAACACAGCGTATCGAAAAAAGGATCTGTTTCCGTCCTCAGAAGAAGGGCTGGAAGGCACTCTATTGGGTCTGTTAGAAACAGCTAACCCCAATCACTGTACCCAGTCATTGGGTCCGTAAGAAAGAACTAACCTCAATCACTGGACGCAGTGATTGGGCCCGTTAGAAAGAGCTAACCTCAATCACTGGACGCAGTGTTTGGGTCCTTTAGAAACAGCTAATCTCAGTCACTGACGGCAGTGATTGGGTCCGTTAGAAAGAGTTAACCTCAATCACAAGTCCCAGGTCCCATCAACTCAACTGAGGACGAAAACAGATGAAGTTTCCAAAACGTTGTGTTGTGTTCTTTTGAATACCGGACGATGGACAAACTCCAAAACCCAGTACTCCCGAGAGTCATACATCATCATCAGAACCCTTTAGAGTCTACTTAACAATAGCTGTTTTTTGCAAATTAACGAGAAACACATAAATACTGTGTGAGAAATATTGAACAGTTTCTGGATGAAAGCAGGCGGTACGAATAGTTGCCATTTTCTTTAAAGGTTTAATTAGTACTAGGCGAATGATATGCATGTGTTCAAGTTCGAACAATTTTAGAAGAAAAGCTATGAATAGAGTTCCATTCATTTTAACATTATCTCTGCAACAGAAACAAAGTCACGTGATAACTATTTACTCAGATCCTAAGTATTAATATACTGTAATTTCCATATTTTACTTTCCTAAATAATGATCTTGAAGCAGAAGTTGAAGGTTCAATCTCGAATCCCGGCACTGAATATGATCCTGAGACATTTACATTCAAAACCCTGCTCGCCACCTGCTTTTACGCTGATATTTTGCACGGCTTATTTGACCCTGAAGATGGAAGCTATATATTCCCCCGAAACGTCAGTTTATTTTCAAAGGACTACAGGGCGTTATATCCCAAAAGATAGTATTCTTCGTAACCATTGCTATGAGAACCTCATACACCTTGCGCAAGAACAGGTGCATAAACAGCCGAAAGAGGAGCTACATAAGCCGGACACGAACAGCGGTCCGCAGAGAGTGCATATTTAGCCGACCACATTTTGCAGCAGTAACCACTATGCCGATAGCGACCGGATACGAAATAACGACTGTGTGACGAGTTAGGAATTCTAAACCACATATGCCATACTACTAATACAGAGCAGTTACTAATGGCATCCAGCATATTGAATGGCAAAAACATATATAACATCAAAAGTATGACGGCATGAGAGAGTTTAAGCCTAACATCATAATATTACCAAAATCGTGGAATTATTTCTAAATATAGTCCATGTTAGGGGCTAGCAGTGGAACGAGAGTGTATTTCATAACCTATTAATACATACCTTTAGAGGTTTAATAACAGAACACAGGTAGCTAAGCCAGGGTATGTATATCCATCGTTTAAATTCTTCGTATTCATTAAACGGATTCTAAAAGTCCCTAATCAGCTAATGACATAGTTGCAACAAACATCATAAATTTTAAAACTGGCTTCGAAATGCAGATCGTCTGATGACTCATGTCCCCATTACAACAAAAACAGATATATCTCTGTGGTCACGTGATGATCAGATGGGGAGGCAGATTCTTACATAACCATTATAACGCTTCGATATCTACTTACCTACCTATCGAGCTACTCACCCACCCAGCCACCTATCCATCTAATATATCTAATATAATCCAATCGAAATCTATAGCCCCTGTGGACCTAGGCCGCCTTTTCAGTTTCTTAATCTATATACAGTTGGTAGGACTCCTTGGACGGGGGATCAGCCCGTCGCAAGGCCGCTACCTACACATAGAACAACACAAACACAGAATAAAAGCACAAAGACATCCATGCCTTGAGTACGTTTCGAACCCACGATACCAGCGTTCGAGCGAGCGAAGACGGTTCATGCCTTAGGGCCCCAATACACACACAGTTTGGCCTCCAGTTCAGCCTGCACAGTTGAAGACTGAAAGGCAAAACTGACGTGAGTGGTGCGGCCGGCCAATCGTTTGGACTGTTGGCCTGTGGGAAACCCGTCAGTCCATCAGTTCTGCCTGCAGGACCGTAGCACGTGACGTGTGTGACTCAACATTATAGGCTGGAAGACCGTGATTGTGGCATGAAGCCTGCCGCTTTATCTGCGCGTGTATGGGGAGGAAAGGGAGGGGGTAAACTGTCACAGTTTTGCCTGTAAGGTCGATCGGAAGGCCAAACTGTGTGTGTGTGGGGGGCCTTAGACCGCACGGCCACTGTGACCGGCTCGTTGTAATGTTACCAGATCCTATTTCCAGCACACGATGCGGACCAGGCCCACAAATACTGGAGATCTCGTTGAATGCAAGGTCACCTGTTCATGGTGTGACGTACCCTCAAATGTCTTTTAGACATACAATATTGTCACGTGTATGGGGTGGTGTGTGAGTGACTTATAAGACAGGTTTTGAATTGGATGATTGGACTTATTGACACCTTATGCACCTCAATCGGGACTAGCGGCAATTACAGCGCTATCGCTGATCTACACACTTTACAGTGCACCGTTACAAACGCATTAGGGTTCTCAGTCTTCATTAGTCGTATCCTAGCAACGGATTCCATAACAGTCTCACTGTCACTTCAAATCTTAGATGAAGTCGTCTTTGCACAGCTTGATTCCTCTTTTGCCATTATTCTGCAACTGTTGACTCAGATCAGTTCCTCTGCTTCAAAACTCATATCCTGACAGGCTGGCGTCTCGAAACTCGACTCTTTTCAACTGAACTCTTCTTTATAGCCATTTCGCACGGACCACGCAGAAAGCACAACCTCTCTATCATTGCGAAGGCGTGTTTACAGTGCCGTTGCATAGCAACTGAAGTTACTCGATTGTTGCTTGCATATTCGGTGCCGCGGGAATGTGTTTACCGAGTCGATGCCTAGCAATGAATATCTATTTTGATTTCACTATTTCGGCTTTAGGGCGTCATGTCAGAATATCCTGACTACGGTACATATAACTCGTACAACTGTGTATGTTGATGAGACTAGCCAGCGTTTCATGAAGAGATTCATGGTCTCCTTTGTGAACTCACTTCTGGAAGAAATTTGAGTTGATGTAAAGTAGGTTCCCTAAAGGAAGAGATTTCCTTTGCCAGAAATAATCTCACTTCAAGCCGTCACAGATAATCCACTGACGAATTTAAACCTGTCCCCCCCCCCGATCAGCCCCGCCCTAAACATTGAATTCACATTGAATTCTTAACGAGACCATCAAATTTTTAAGAAGAGCCTGCGATATAGATTCATGTAGCTACTTCTCGTGCGTATCAAAGTAGCTATGTAACTTCCAAGCATTTTATTAAACCTGAAGATTCATTACCGTGTTCGCTGGTCCATATCCTGAGCCAGATCAACCCAATCCATACCTTTCCATCCTATTTCTCTGAGATCCATTTTACTATTGTCCACCCACCTACGTCTTGGGCTTCCCAGTGGTCTCTTTCCTGCCGACTTTCCCGCCAATATCCTATATGCATTTCTCCTCTCCTCGTCTCCATTCGTGCTACATACCCTGCCCATCTCATCCTTCTTGACATGATCATTCTAATTATACGTGGAGAAGAGTACAAGTTATGAAGCTCCTCATTGTGCAGTTTTCTCCAACCTCCTGTCATTTCATCCCTCTTCGGTCCAAATGTTCTCAACACCGTTCTCAGACACCCTCAGTCTGGTGTATACATTCAGACCCAAATTTTATTTAAATCGGTTTGGAAGATAAAGTGGAAGCGCAGACTCGGAAGCGGCAGAAGAGATACTGTGTTCTCGTTACTGCTCAATTTTACGCATTACACGCCCTCATATGTCACAGAGTCATCAGGAACTGCGCTTGGCTCTGCTACAAAATCAGCTGAGTGTAGAAATGTCTGTACGTCAATTTAACAAACCAGTCAGCGCTATGTATTTTGCCTGTGCTTCTGTATGGCTGTCACACTTGGTCTTACACATTAAGAGAGGAACATAGACTCAGGTTGTTTTAGAACAGGGCAAGAAAGTAAAGCTATCCCTGTAACAGGCCGTGAAGGCCCATAGGTTTGTGAGACGTCAAGGCTCCAACATTTTCTCAAGACAATCGGCTCACACACGGTGGTGACGTCGTCAGCCTTACGCGACGGCCGTCCTTTACCCTCCCCTCCCTTGAAAGATTCCTGATACTCATTTCTGCTAGAGGCTGAGTCGACTCCAGGGTCATAGTGCGGCTGGAAGAATTAGGTCAATTGAAAAATCCACCCAATTGGGACTCGAACCCGCAACCTTTCGGCTTGTAGCATGTAGTGCTTCAACCAAGTACGGTACCGCGTGCCCTTCAGAACACGGTGCTGAGGAGAATATTGGACCGAAGAGAGATGAAGGGACGGGAGGTTGGAGAAAACTGCATAATGACGAGCTTCATAACTTGTACTCTTCTCCAAGTATAATTAGAATGATGAAGCCAAGGAGGATGAGATGGGCAGGGAATGTATCGAGAATGGGGCGAAGAGGGTTGCATATAGGATATTGGTGGAAAAGCCAGAAGGAAAGAGACCACTAGGAAGACCAAGACATAGATGGGTGGATAATACTAAAATGGAGCTTAGAGAGAGAGGATGGGGCAGTATGGACTGAATTGATCTGGCTTAGGCCAGGGACCAGTGAAGGGCTCTTGTGAACACGGTAATGAACATTCGGGTTCCATAAAATTTTGGGGAAGTTCTTGAGTAGCTACACAACTGACGGCTTCTCAAGAAGGGCTCAGCCAGAGTAATTTATTTTTCGAATGGTTAATACTTGTCGCGCCTGTGCCCTTGGGTCGATTATGATAAAGTGGAAGTATAAGTGACGTAGGGGAAATGACAGAAAGTCTTTTTCCTGCTTGATAAGGGAACAGCTGCCATAAACTCGGTCTAATTAGCAGCAAATATCCGGTCCAGAGAAGGCCTTGAGAAAAAGATGAAATACGCCTCAACAAGGGGCGGGAGGTAGAGGAGGCGAATTTTACAAACGTACTCTTTGATTGTTTGTATAACTAACTGGTAGCGAGGTTTCAGTCAGAATATTCCAGTTACTAGGCTGGCAACTGCTTGCACAGCCAAACTTTCGATTCTGTGCTCAAGAACTTGTCGTGTGAGTGCCAGACTATTTCATTTCAGTTTTGGCGCGGAAATGAGATAATGCAGTTTTCTGACTCGCCGCATTGTGTTGCACTGTCTCCACATACTTCCATATGTCCAAATGCAAGTGTCAGATTTCAGAGTATGTTTTGATCTAAGTCACATTCAAACTGCTGTTGATTACAACTTGATGAGGAGGAAATTAAGAGGAGACTGAACTCGGGTAATGCTTGCTATCATTCCGTCCAGAAGTTTTTGTATTTTCGTCTGCTTTCTAAAAACGTAAAAATAAGAGTATACATAATTTTGCCTGTGGTTCTGTATGGATGTGCAACTTGGTCCCTGACATTAAGGGAGGAACATAGATTGAGGACGTGTAAGAACAGGGAGCTGAGGAGAATATTTGGACTGAAGTTGGGCTGCAGAGAACTGCATAATGAGGAGCTTCGAAAAGTGTACCTTTCATCATGTAAAATCAGAACGATCAAGCCAAGGGAAATGAGCTGGGCGGGGCATGTTGCACGAATGGGGAGAAAGGAACTGCACGAATGAATTTTGTGGGAAGGCCGGAAGGAAGGAAAGAGACCACTAGGAAGACCAAGACGTAGGGAGGAGGACAGTATTGAGAGGGACCTTGGAGGTGTAGGATGTGGTGGAATGTACTGAATTCATCTGACTCAGGACGGGAACCAGTGAACATGATAATCAGCCTTCGAGTTTCGTAAAATTTGGGGAAATTCATAAGTGGCTAAGCGATTGGTGACCTCAAAAAAGACAGCTCCGTGGGGTTGGTTTTGCTAGTTGATCCCCTAACTGCAAATCCGGTTTGCCGAAATGTGTAGTACACTCCAACACTCAGGTGACAAAGTGCTTACTCTTGGCCACCACATCCGGATCGCCTCTAGGAATCACTCAGACTCTTAAGCACAGAAATATCCAGTAGCTCCCTCATCGGCGATAAAACGGCAACAAAACTGTGCTAGCGTAGTCCATTCTGTTTTGCTTCGTACAGAATCTGCGGACGGCTACGGGAAATCTAAGCAGTTTCGCAACATCTCTTGCCACGATATTTTAAATTCGTCTCGAAATTTTGTGTGTCAGGACTAGTTTCAACTAACTAAGACCTCAAAGTCTGTGACGATGGTACATAATCATCACTGGCACGACAGCCCTTTGTGAGCCCTAGCCTTCCTCAGGATTGCTCGCCATTTTTCTCCATTTGTCCAGTTCTTTACACCCAAAATTCTTATGTCCTGCCACACACATTCTTCCTATCTCAATCTTGGTCTTCCCACTCTCCTATTTCCTTCTTGTTTAGTATTAAATATTTTCTTAATCGTTCTATTCTCGCTGACATGTATTATGTGCCCAGCCCATTCAAGCATTTTCACCTTTATAAATCCAATAATGTCTGGGACAATGGTACATAAATACAAATATTATGTTTCCGGACATTGGGCGATGGATACTATCCAGACACATAATATTTGTACTAGTTTCAACTGTTTTCCATGGACGGCTCAAGTTTGGAGACAACTGAGGAGAACATTTCAAATTGATTGTGGAATAGATGTCCTAATTTTGGGGGGGATTAAAGTGTCGCTTCACGACATAAAGTACGTTAAGAAATTCCATACAATTTTGGAGTGTGTAAGGAGTAGGGTATCCACGCCACACCCACTCCAAAAACTACATCAGTACAGACTAACATCCCCTTTACCCGGCTTTGTCCTAACAGGTAAATCAGTTTCTAACTAACTCCACGAATCTGAGCCCTTCTTGAGAAACCACCATAGCTCAGCTACTGAAGAATTTTCCAAAATTTTATGGAATCAAAAGTTTCTTTGCTGTGTCCACAAGAGCTCTCCACTGGTTTATATACTGAGGCAGATGAATCCAGTCCATACAGCCCAATCGTGCTTCTGTAACACAAATTTTAATATTATCCTCTTACCTACGTCTAGGTCTTCCAAGTGGTCTCTTTTCTTTCGGCTTTCCCACCAAAATCTTATACTCGTATTCATTGCTAGTGTCCTCATGCGTGCTAAATGATTTGCTCATAGTTTCCCTTTATCGCTTCAATTATATTTCGTAGTAAGTCAGTTTATAATAATCCAAAATTTAATTTCCTCTATAAACTAAGTTATTTATTTTTCTTCGGTGCTTTCAGTGTGGCACGCGGTAACGTAGTTGGTTAAGGCACTGTGCTACAAGCCGGAAGGTTCTATTCTGACGAGAACATTGGATTTTTCAATTGATCTAATTCTTCCAGCCGCAATATGGCCCCTGGGGTCAACTCAGCCTCTAACAGAAATGAGTATCAGGAATCCTCCTGGGGGGTAAAGGGCGGCCGGCGCGTAAGGCTGACAAAATTACCGCCATCTATGAGCCGATTGTCTATAGAGGAAATGTGGGAGCCTCGACGGCTCACAACCGTATGGGCCTCCACGGCCTGTTACAGGGATAGCTTTACCTTATCTCACCGCCATCTATGAGCCGATTGTCTATAGAAAAAATGTGGAAGCCTCGACGTCTCACAACCGTATGGGCCTCCACGGCCTGTTACGACTCTCTCAGCATCTATACTACACAGCGTTCAAGGGTAGGATGACTGATTAATAACGAATTCGAAGAAAGCGATTGTTGCCTGATCGAGGTACTCGTCCGGCAGTTATCTAAGTGTTGAAAACTTCAGTAAGGACAGTTGCTGTCCCGACGGGGATTCGAACCAAGCACCTCCAGAATACAAATTTAGAGCACTGCAGCTATGCCACGCTGCTAGGTTCATTTTCATTCATCAGTTCCCCCCCCCACCTCAGATCTCCATCCTCGTATCGAAGGCTGGAATTTACAAAGGAAGTCTGCTCCTTGTAGAACTTCCTTCTCAAGAAGCCCTTCGCTGCGATCAAGCAAGGAGCGTGCAATCCGTACATACTGGGAATCTTGACGTTTTTACGTCAGTGATGCCTACGTTTGAGTTGCTCTGGGTTGTGACACGGCGTAGTTGCGTACCTCCCACAATTCTGAGGTCTAACACGTGGCAAAATGTCACAATCCATAAGACTACTCAGAATTATTGGGTTTTTGGACTCTGTTCATCATCCGATATTCCAGAAAATAGAAAACACGACATTTCGGAAACTGGATATACACGTATTTCCGTCTTCAGGTTAGGAGGGGAGACACCTATTCTGTTGGGCCCCTTAGAAAGAGCTAACTTCAATCACTGGACCAATGACTGAGTTTGACCACTTCTAAACGTTGGTTGAGGCACTATGCTACAAACCGGAAGGTCACGGGTTCGAGTTCCGATGACGTGGAATTTTTCAATTTACCTAATCCTTCCAGCCGCACTATGGCCCTGGGGTCAGCTCAGCCTCTAATAGAAATGAGTACCAAGAATCTTCTTGTAGGTTAAAGGGCGGCCGACGCGTAAAGTTGACAACCTTACCGCCATCTGTGAGCCGACTCTCTAGATAATGTGGGACCCTCAACGTCTCACAACTATATGGGCCTCCATGGTCTGTTACAAAGATAGCCCTACTTTTTTTTTTTTACTTATCCAACAGAGAAGGTGACTTCCCTCTTCACCTGAGGACGGAAACAGTTTCAGTTTCCGAAACGTTGTGTTTTCGAGTTTCTAGAATACCAGACGATGGTCACAGTCCAAAAACCCAGTAATTGTGAATATTGTACACCATCGCCAGAACCCTTTAGAATCTACAGAAAACCACCGCCTAGAACTCGTATTGAAATTTGGAATTGGAACTTTTATAGTTTTTAATGAAACTCATCACAAGTCCATCGTAGTGCACAGCTTCTCATTACTAGACGTGCCGGACTTAGAAACTGAAAGGAAAGCAGAGATTGGCGGAGACTCAGAACCTAGCGGTGGAGAAGCTATACATCGACCTGTAAACCATGGCGTACCAGCAGATATGGAGAAAGCAAGATAGTAAGTAACCCGTTATCTAACGGCAGCGCCATAGCTCAAGCGGTTAGTCGCTGGCTTCCCACCGCGGCGGCCCGGATTCGATCCCGGGTCTGATCAAGTGGGATTTGTGGTGGACAAAGTGGCGCTGGGGCAGGTTTTCTCCGAGTACTTCGGTTTCCCCTGCCAATCTTCATTCCACCAAATTCTTCATCATCATAATCACCCGGGACAGGCTACAATAGGCCAATTAGTGGCCGCCGTGCCGAGTGGATCCGTTATCTAAATCCATTCTTCGCCTAATGCTGTTAGGCTGACTGAATGAAGAATGATATAGAATTCATAACGGAAGAAAAGGAAACAAAATTTGGTTGAAATATTTAAGGGGACGAAATTGAGACACTTGCATATAGATGGCGGTGGAATATAGATGGGAAGGCCCAGAATGAGGTTGCTGGAAGATGAAGAGAATGATTTAGGAGATCCAAAAGTGAAGACATGAATCAAAAGACAAGTAAACGGGTAAAAGAAATGGGAATATGTCGTAAAGGAGGCCAAAGTTCCTTAAATACAGTAGAACCAAGAACACGTAAGTAAATTGTAAACTGAAGTAGATCCTGGATGAACAGAACGTGGGACCAGACTGAACTAGTCGGACTGGGATCCAAGTGTGGATTTTGATAAACATTACTTTCGATACATTTTAACAGTTTTAAATTTCTGGCTCTGTGGACTGGCCCACGCTGACCCCTACGGCACTGAGCAGCACTCAGCAAGCCTGAACTGCTGACGCTATGGGAACAACAGTGAAAAGATTGCCGACAGGTCTCAGCACCATCTACCACGCACAGAGAACATAAAAACTCATCGAGCGTTGACAAATATCTGCCCATACAGGGACGGTATGCGAGAGTGCAATGACGTGTTATCCCTATACCAGATTCTACGAATCACTTCAAGCTGTGTATTTTATAAATTTACACTTCATGACAAGACGTGTGGTACTTCCCCCCCCCCCNCCGCCACTTGTTGGGACTTTCTCCGAGTTTTCCCAACTTTCATTAAAGGTGAAGGTTAATCAATACTTGCAGCATCACGCGATGATAACTCTTTTCTCTTTACGTAATCAGATGGCTTTAAGAGAATTTCCGGTTCATAAAAAGGACAGCGAATGGGATTTCCCGCCAATTTATCTTCAAAGAGTGAATCGATTTTCCAGAATTGCAGACCAATAACAACACTGACTCGTATGTTAAAGAAGCGGATGCTTGGGGTCTGAGATAAATCGTGCCCAATGGGAAACTATGGTACTAGCGGTGTTGAACCTTCGGGCTCTGCTACCGGAGTTAGTTAATTAGTAAGATGGATCTTAGGGAAACAGGTTGTGAGGATGGGAGGTGGATGGAACTGGCTCAGAATTGTGTCCAGTGGCGGGTTTGTTATTAGCGGTGTTGAACCTTCGGGTTCTGCTACCGGAGTTAGTTAATTAGTAAGATGGATCTTAGCGGCCTCCGTAGTCTAGGGGTAACGTTCCCACCTCGTGACTCAAGGTACGCGGGTTCAAACCCGGCGGAGGTCGTGGAATTTTTAAGGGCGGAAAAATTCAGGGAACAAGTCCTCCGGGAGGAACTTTAAGCCGTGGGTCCCGTGTCGTAGCTTTACGGCACGTGAAAGAACCTCATGTCCCAAGGGGAGCATTGAGCCAAATTCAGGACATTTCCCGCCCAACAGTAGTCTCTAACGCCTCTGGTAGATGGGGGCAGCATCGAGATACCGCTGAGCCAGTAGAGGCCGAACTCGCTGGCTGAGTCGGGACTGATGGCACGCACCAGTACCGGTAGGGAATAGAGACTGGTAGAATATCATAGGGGGACGCACAATGGACCAACAGTTGGTCTAAGTGCATAGGGGAAACCCACCCTCTCCAATACAATACAATACAAGATGGATCTTACGGAAATAGGTTGTTCGGATGGGAGATAGATGCAACTGGCTCAGGATCACTTTGAATTCAGAGATTTGATACAAGCAGTGTCGAAGCTTCGGTTTCTGCTACCAGTGATTTAGCTGTATAAAAGAGTAATGCTCCTGAATCCGTGCGACATGAAATGTTCTGTTATGACACTTGTACTCGTATACACTGCCCTGCTTGCCTCTCCTTCAGTCTCTCTGTTATATTCTTGCTATCTCCATGCCTTCCACTTTCCTTTGCATCCGTTACACTAGCCGCTCTTTCAGAATAGTGGGTACTAATTATTAATATGTGCCGGTCACGGTAGCCGAGCGGTCTAAGGCGTGCACTGTCTTCGCTCGCTCGAAAGCCGAGATCGTGGTTTCGAATCCCACTCAGAGCATGGATGTTTGTATGCGTTTTTCTGTGTTTGTCTACAGGTAGAGGCCTTGCGACGAGCTGATCACTCGCCCAAGGAGTCCTACCGCATGTGTAAGATCTAGTAAACCGAAGTGAAACGGAGAGTTTCATGGAGGTAGGCCTAGGCCCAAATTGGGGCTGTAGCACCACAGAAAAAAAAATTATAAAAATGTACTTGTATTTCTCTGTCATTCCTTTTATATGCGCCTTACCTATTGCTGCCATGTTCTTAGCCTGTTAAGGGTACTATATATATTACATAATTATCTCGTAAATTAAGAGCGTATCACAATATTAGGGACATGCGGTAGCTATAAGCCGGAATGTTGCGGGTTCAATTCCCGATGAGATCATTGCATTTCTCAATTCATCTAACCCTTCCAGCTGCACTATGGCCCTGGGGGTCAACTCAACCTCTAACAGAAATGAGCACTAGGAATCTTCCTTCCGGTAAAAGGCCGTCGGCGCGTAAGGCTGAAAATCTCACTGTCATCTGTGAGCCGATTGTCTAGAAAATGCGAAAGCCTCGACGTCTCAAAACCCTATTAGCCTCCACAGTTTGTTACAGGGATAGATTTATCTTTTTATAGGACTTCATACATATATACACACATGCGTACATAAAGACAAAATATGTTTCCGTGCGTAATTAATTAAACACTATTCTCTGAAGATTTAGGGAAGTGTGGAGATGTAACTTCATGCATTCTTAATTCCAAACAGTAGACGGTCAGCTTTATGAGCGGCCGTTAGATGGGCCCCGTAACCGGACTTGCGGCTGTTGACAAGACAAACACCTCTCGCCCCTGGCGGGAACCGAATCTCAATTCCTCCACTGTCCAACCTGTAGTCCGTCGCTATATCAACTGGTTTATTCAGGTTCCCCTGCACAAAATCACACACACACAAACATATATCTATATAACATGCATGCGTTACAATTCATTACACAGGGTTTTTTTTCCTTGGCACTACAGCCCCAGTGGGCCTAGGCCTACCTCCATGAACTTCTCCGTTCACTTCGGTTTTTCTAGATCTTACACATTCGGTAGGACTCCTTGGGCGGGTGATCAGCTCGTCGCAAGGCCTCTACCTGTACACAAACACAGAAAAACGCACACAAACATCCATGCCCTGAGTGGGATTCGAACCCACGATCTCGGCTTCCGAGCGAGCGAAGACAGTGCACGCCTTAGACCGCTCGTCTACCGTGACCGGCCATTTCACAGGTTACAAATATAAATGAGTACTTACATAACGATACATAGGTCTACACGTATAGATAAGCCTATGTATGTTATATATGTACGCATACGTAAAAGGTAAACATAAAAGTTAATTAATTAAGCATCACGCCATGAAGACGTATGGTGGAGTGAAAGTAAAGCTCCAACGTTCTTGACCTCGGCACTAGATGGAGGTGAGTGGTTAGCTTCACGTCGCGGTTGCTTTACCCCTCCGTTACCAATTTGACAGGAAACTTTGTGGGCGCCAGAGCCTGTCTGAAAGCTATGGAGAAATGAAAAACCTTATCCTTGCCGGGAATCGAACCCCGAAAAATCCAGCCCGTAGCCTATGTCACACACACATACATACATATACGAAACTTCACAGCACCGTGAGGCTGTCAACTGTTTTGATGTGCAGCCGCGTTGGAAAACTGAGGAATGACGTTTAAATGATTAACGTGTGGCAGTTCCGTTAAGAACAGTATAAGCTTCAACAGCAGAGAAAGAAAAGAGAGGAATACCAAGATAAAGAACGAAAGAAGGAAATAAATAAAGGAGGAAGTGAAGGCGGGGGCCCGTCTCGTGTGGCATGGTGGTCAGCAGAACAGCTGCCGGAAACAAGGTCAGTGGGTAGAGGCTCTTGCAAGGGAACTAAATCTCGAAATGAAGTACTTGGTTCTGCCTTGCTTTATGACTCCGTCTTCAGTGGGATATAACACGGACTGAGATGAAAGATTTGACACTATGAACTTAAAAGGAAAACGTTGTTGTAAAAATGTCACCAGATATTGGCGCCGGATTGGTGGGGAGAGGGGTAAAACCAAGAAAAGGTCTCAAATTAAAATTGAAAGAGGGAATTGTATCAAATATTAATACAAAAATAAAAAATATTGTCAAGTGATTGAGTGACTATAGACGGAGTTTGGATTGGTCATCGGATTTATTATACAATTATAGAACTCGTTACTTTTTCCCTTTGACGCTACAGCCCTCATTTGGGCCTAGGCCTACCTCCATGAAACTCTCCGTTTCACTTCGATTTTCTAGATCTTACACATACGGTAGGACTCCTTGGGCGAGTGATCAGCTCGTCGCAAGGCCTCTACCTGTAGACAAACACAGAAAAACGCACCAAAACATCCATGCCCTGAGTGGGATTCGAACCCACGATCTCGGCTTCCGAGCGAGCGAAGACAGTACATGCCTTAGACCGCTCGGCTACCGTGACCGGCTATAGAGCTCGTTACTACACCTCACAATTCACTGTAGGATACACTAAGTCTTCATCAGGCGACTCTTGGTGACGGATCCCAAAAATGTCCTCTGCTTCTGCGCTCACGCTCTTACTGGCTGGTGACTATCTCACAGCTAATTCATTGCTCCAACTGTCAGCTCTCAACTAGCTCAACTCAACTCTCGCTAGCTGTCCTGCCTATAACATCTGAGTACTGACCGCCCAGAAAACACTGTTCCTCTGTTGCTGTTTCCAATTTCTGCCAAGCAAACGTGTTTGTTTGTGAAACCGTTACTCAGTAACGGCTGCTGTATAGCTGCTTCTTTCGCGGTCGTTGCCTAGCAACGGATCTATATGGCACAATGTTTTGTTTAAATATATTCTTGTATTGAATACTCCAGGAATGTCAGGAAAATAGACTTAAAACCTTTAAACGTAAGTCTGAAAGGAAATCTTCTGACTGCTCTCGTTTGAAAAACGTCTTGGCTGTGTCCATGACACCGCTCAGATCGAATTATGACCGCTATTCTGACTGGCGTTTCTTGCGGTTCTGCTCAGTCTTTCCAGACGGATGAGAGAACAGCGCGGCTAGATAAACGGACGGACAGACTCTCACGTCTGAGTAAACAGACGCTTACAGGGGTCTAAAAAGTAGTTTCCAGATTAACGGCATTAGACGTAGAATGTTAACTACTGTTTCTGCAGGGAGGCGCTATAGAGAGTGGCGACGGGCTGGACGACCGAGGGGCAAAGAGGCCGGAGTTTGGATCTAACCACTCACCTCCAACTAGTGTCGAGGTCAAGAAAACATGGATCTATATATCCATTCCCTTAATACGCCTTCGTGGCATAGTGCTTAACTAGTTAAGCACAGGGACAGCTTTACCTTCATCTTTTACTGTTTCAACAACCATGTAGACGATCCTTCTACACGGTATAACTTTGAAGGAGATCTAAACATTTTCTCGGTGAATTATAATAAGGCGTATAAAAATGGCAAAAAAGGTAAAGTTGTCCCTGCGCTTAATTAATTAAGCACTAGACTATGAAGACGTATGGGGGAGTGGGGTTACAGCTCCATCATTCTTAACCTAGGCAACAGATGGTATGCTGTGGAAAAAAGGAAAATCTTGCCATGCCAGAAATCGAACCCGGGCCGTCCAGCCTGTAGGCCTTCGCTATACCGATGGAGCTATCGAGGCTCTTAAGGCGTATAAAGGAATACGGATATTTCTATGAGTTGTAACAGGACGAGCCATAGCTCAAGCGGTTAGCCGCTGGCTTCTCACCCCGGCGGGCCGGATTCGATCCCGGGTCTGGTCAAGTGGGATTTGTGGTGGACAAAGTGGCGCTGGGGCAGTTTTTCTCCGAGTACTTCGGTTTTCCCTGCCAATCTTCATTCCACCAATTGCTCCACAATCACCCTCACCTATCATCTGGGGCTGGTACAATAGGTCAGAAGTGGCCGCAGTACAAGGGACTTAGTCCCACCCCACTAGCAATAAAACAAATGAAATGTAACGTGTAACTTTAGATAACAAGCCTATACAGGAAAAAATCTGTTGTCCTGCAAGAATGCATAGTCATTTATGACTTATAAGTCAATCGTGACTCTAATACGATTTTACTGGAGTGAAGAGGGTCTAATCCGAACACTGTGGGAAAGATATTGATGGACGAGTCTAACCTCTTACATGCATAAGAATCCATCAGCTGATTTATTGATCTGATTTATTCAACGACGCTTTTCAACTGCCTTAACTACGTAGATAGATTGGAGAGAATTCAAGTCAAAAGTCAAAGATAAAAAGTCACGAAATCATCAGTCAATATTACGCGGTAAGGAAGCCAAGATTTGATCCAAAGACTTCTAAATTACAAAGCACTTTTTTAATCTAAATAATAAACCTCAGCAACGTTCGGTGATAAGATATATACGTAAAAATGCAGTTGTCCCTGTGCTCAACTAATTAAGCACTGTGTCATGAAGACGTATAGGGAAGTGTATATATAGATCCACGTATTCCTGACCTCATCATTATTGGATGTGAGTGGTCAGCTTCACGACCCGGCCGCTTTACCCCAGAGAAAGAGTCCACGGTACCCATTGGATAGGAGGCTCGGTGGACCGCAGAGCTGGTCTGGATAACACGGAAAAAAGAAAAATCTTGACCCTATCGGAAGTCGAATTCCTACCTTTCGGTCGTCGAGCCCGTAGCCAGCGCTATACCGACTTAGATAGCCCGATACAGCAGTTAAACTGAGGAACACGTACGAAAAGGGAATGCCTCCGATGTCAGTCTAACTGAACACATTCAGAAACATAGCAGCCAATTCCAGCGTATATCTTGCAATTTTAAAATTATTCGACTCAGCCCCACGTTGGACGGGGCGAAAATGGAATGCAAAATTGGGCTAAGTGCCACCATATTATAGAAAGTGATTCCTTCGATTTGTGGGCTAAGTAAATACCACAATTATTCTGAAAGTCATTTCCTCCAGCGTCCGACTGAGCAAGTACAACAATTCCTTAGAACGTGATTTCCTCGAGTGTTGGGCGAAGCAAGTACCACAATTACTTATAACGTGATTTCCTCGAGTGTCGGGCTAAGCAAGTGCCACAATTACTTATAACGTGATTTCCTCGAGTGTTGGATTAAGCAAGTACTACATTTACGTAGAACGTGATTTCCTCGAGTGTCGGGCTAAGCAAGTGCCACAATTACTTATAACGTGATTTCCTCGAGTGTTGGATTAAGCAAGTACTACATTTACGTAGAACGTGATTTCCTCGAGTGTCGGGCTAAGCAAGTGCCACAATTACTTATAACGTGATTTCCTCGAGTGTTGGATTAAGCAAGTACTACATTTACGTAGAACGTGATTTCCTCGAGTGTCGGGCTAAGCAAGTGCCACAATTACTTATAACGTGATTTCCTCGAGTGTTGGATTAAGCAAGTACTACATTTACGTAGAACGTGATTTCCTCGAGTGTCGGGCTAAGCAAGTGCCACAATTACTTATAACGTGATTTCCTCGAGTGTTGGATTAAGCAAGTACTACATTTACGTAGAACGTGATTTCCTCGAGTGTCGGGCTAAGCAAGTGCCACAATTACTTATAACGTGATTTCCTCGAGTGTTGGATTAAGCAAGTACTACATTTACGTAGAACGTGATTTCCTCGAGTGTCGGGCTAAGCAAGTGCCACAATTACTTATAACGTGATTTCCTCGAGTGTTGGATTAAGCAAGTACTACATTTACGTAGAACGTGATTTCCTCGAGTGTCGGGCTAAGCAAGTGCCACAATTACTTATAACGTGATTTCCTCGAGTGTTGGATTAAGCAAGTACTACATTTACGTAGAACGTGATTTCCTCGAGTGTCGGGCTAAGCAAGTGCCACAATTACTTATAACGTGATTTCCTCGAGTGTTGGATTAAGCAAGTACTACATTTACGTAGAACGTGATTTCCTCGAGTGTCGGGCTAAGCAAGTGCCACAATTACTTATAACGTGATTTCCTCGAGTGTTGGATTAAGCAAGTACTACATTTACGTAGAACGTGATTTCCTCGAGTGTCGGGCTAAGCAAGTGCCACAATTACTTATAACGTGATTTCCTCGAGTGTTGGATTAAGCAAGTACTACATTTACGTAGAACGTGATTTCCTCGAGTGTCGGGCTAAGCAAGTGCCACAATTACTTATAACGTGATTTCCTCGAGTGTTGGATTAAGCAAGTACTACATTTACGTAGAACGTGATTTCCTCGAGTGTCGGGCTAAGCAAGTGCCACAATTACTTATAACGTGATTTCCTCGAGTGTTGGATTAAGCAAGTACTACATTTACGTAGAACGTGATTTCCTCGAGTGTCGGGCTAAGCAAGTGCCACAATTACTTATAACGTGATTTCCTCGAGTGTTGGATTAAGCAAGTACTACATTTACGTAGAACGTGATTTCCTCGAGTGTCGGGCTAAGCAAGTGCCACAATTACTTATAACGTGATTTCCTCGAGTGTTGGATTAAGCAAGTACTACATTTACGTAGAACGTGATTTCCTCGAGTGTCGGGCTAAGCAAGTGCCACAATTACTTATAACGTGATTTCCTCGAGTGTTGGATTAAGCAAGTACTACATTTACGTAGAACGTGATTTCCTCGAGTGTCGGGCTAAGCAAGTGCCACAATTACTTATAACGTGATTTCCTCGAGTGTTGGATTAAGCAAGTACTACATTTACGTAGAACGTGATTTCCTCGAGTGTCGGGCTAAGCAAGTGCCACAATTACTTATAACGTGATTTCCTCGAGTGTTGGATTAAGCAAGTACTACATTTACGTAGAACGTGATTTCCTCGAGTGTCGGGCTAAGCAAGTGCCACAATTACTTATAACGTGATTTCCTCGAGTGTTGGATTAAGCAAGTACTACATTTACGTAGAACGTGATTTCCTCGAGTGTCGGGCTAAGCAAGTGCCACAATTACTTATAACGTGATTTCCTCGAGTGTTGGATTAAGCAAGTACTACATTTACGTAGAACGTGATTTCCTCGAGTGTCGGGCTAAGCAAGTGCCACAATTACTTATAACGTGATTTCCTCGAGTGTTGGATTAAGCAAGTACTACATTTACGTAGAACGTGATTTCCTCGAGTGTCGGGCTAAGCAAGTGCCACAATTACTTATAACGTGATTTCCTCGAGTGTTGGATTAAGCAAGTACTACATTTACGTAGAACGTGATTTCCTCGAGTGTCGGGCTAAGCAAGTGCCACAATTACTTATAACGTGATTTCCTCGAGTGTTGGATTAAGCAAGTACTACATTTACGTAGAACGTGATTTCCTCGAGTGTCGGGCTAAGCAAGTGCCACAATTACTTATAACGTGATTTCCTCGAGTGTTGGATTAAGCAAGTACTACATTTACGTAGAACGTGATTTCCTCGAGTGTCGGGCTAAGCAAGTGCCACAATTACTTATAACGTGATTTCCTCGAGTGTTGGATTAAGCAAGTACTACATTTACGTAGAACGTGATTTCCTCGAGTGTCGGGCTAAGCAAGTGCCACAATTACTTATAACGTGATTTCCTCGAGTGTTGGATTAAGCAAGTACTACATTTACGTAGAACGTGATTTCCTCGAGTGTCGGGCTAAGCAAGTGCCACAATTACTTATAACGTGATTTCCTCGAGTGTTGGATTAAGCAAGTACTACATTTACGTAGAACGTGATTTCCTCGGGTTTTCGACTAAGAAAGTACCACAATTACTTACAACGTGATTTCCTCGAGTGTCGGGCTAAGCAAGTGCCACAATTACTTATAACGTGATTTCCTCGGGTTTTGGACTAAGAAAGTACCACAATTACTTACAACGTGATTTCCTCGAGTGTCGGGCTAAGCAAGTATCACAATTACTTAGAACGTGATTTCCTCGAGTGTCGGGCTAAGCCAGTACCGCAGTTATTCAGAATGTGATGCTTCGATAAATAAAACATTATGTTAGAGTGTGATTTCCCTGAGCGTCATAATAAGTGAGAAATGAATTTTGAAAATGATTTCCACGAATTTTGAACTGAGTACGACATAAGACGTGTAGTAATTGCTTCGTGGAATAATACTTCCATTCATCAATGGATTATTATGATGGCTTGTGTTAACGAATGCAGTGTAGTAAGTTCATTTATTTTTTCATGAATTACTCCATTCATGAGTGCTGTGACAGTGAAGCACAAAAGCGACGACATGCAAGTGATTAACAACGAAAGCTTCTGCGGTTTGTCTCCACGCAGCAAATAGAACAATTTATTCATAACAAACGCTCAGTCCCACCACTGCACCTACTTGGGTTAGCGGTTTACTACCTTATTTTGCACAGTAGCAGGGATGTCCATCGTGGTTACTTAAATAAATTTACTTACTGAACAGTTATACGTGGAATATGTCGAAATCTTTAATGTCGAGTGCAAATAGACTTTCAAAAATAAAAGACGTTGACGTATGTCGTCACTTATAAAAGAGACCATAAATTACAAATATTAATTCGATAATTTAACTACCAACATTCATATCCGGAACGCATATACTCGTATTGTCACTCACCATGGAGCTGAGCCCTTCTGGAGGAGCCGCCAATTCTGCAGCTACTCAAGAACTTCCCAGCATTTTATCGAACCCTAAGGTTCATTACCGTGTTCACAACAGCCCTCCACTGGTCCCTATCCTGAGCCAGATCAATCCAAACAAAAACATCCCATTCTATCTCTCTAAGATCCATTCTAATATTGTCCACCTACCTACATCTTGCTCTTCCCAGTGGTCTCTTTCCTTCTGGCTTTCCCACCAATATCCTATACACATTCCTCGTCTCCCACATTCGTGCTACATGCCCTGCCCACCTCATACTGTTTGACTTGATCATTCTAATTATACTTGGAGAAGAATACAAGTTATTAAGCTCCTCATTATGTAGTTTTTTCCAACCTCCTCTCACTTCATCTCTCTTTGGTCGAAATATTCTCCTCAACACCCTCAGTCTATGTTCCTCCCTTAATGTCAGAAACCAAGTTTCACACCCATACAGAACCACAGGCAAAATTATAGTTTTGTATATTCTAAGTTTTATGTTNACGTTTTGTTTAAACACATTTTAATCAGCCTAACTAGTTTCATGGGTATCCCAAACTCTATTAGAATATTGTACAATACTTCCCTCCTAACTGAATCATAGGCTTTCTTGAAGTCTACGAATAGCTGATGCACTGTCTCATTGTACTCCCATTTTTTCTCCATTATCTGACGAATTCAAAAGATCTGATCTGTAGTTGATCTGCTACGCCGAAACCCACACTGACGGTCCCCAATAATTTCATCTATATATGGACTTAACCTTGAGAGAAGAATATTGGATAAAATTTTGTATGAAGTTGATATCAGTGATATCCCCAGATAATTACTACGGTCAGTTTTATCACCCTTCTTGTGAACTGGTACAATAATAGACTCCTTCCACTGATCAGGCAATTTTTCCTTATGCCAAATAGAAGTAATTAGATTGTGGATCTTAGAATGTAATATTTCGCCTCCTGCTTGAATAAGTTCTGCCGGAATTTGATCACTACCTGGTGATTTATACCGTTTCAATTTTGCAATAGCACTTTCAACCTCAAAAGGGCTAGGATCAGGTACTAACGACTCAGCTGTATGGATTTCTGTCTGCCTAACAGCACTGCCCCTATGTACATTCAATAACTGAGAGAAGTAGTTCCTCCACCTATTCAAAATGTTGTGGGAATCTGCAAGCAGATCACCATTCTCATCCTTCACTAAGTTACTGCTAGGCTGGTAACTTCTTTTAAAGTCATTTATTCCTCTATACTTGTCTCTAAAATTCTTGTTCTTACTGTTCACTGCAAGATCAACAATTTTGTCTTTCAGATATTCCATCTTTTTGTTCCTGAAATGCCAGCTGGTTTCCTGTCTTATATTGTTCAGATTATCCCCATTTAATTTGCTTTGATCCTGTAACCACTGCAATTTGGCCTGCTTTCTTTGATCTAATAATTCAGCATCCTTCAACGATCCATGGCTTATGCTTCTTCGGTTCATAATGACCTAGACTCTCCTTGGCAGACATTTTGATATTCTCTCTAATAGTTTCCCAAGCTTCATTAACATCCGCCTCAGTGTCCAAGCTTTCCAAAGCCGCAAACCTATTTGAGATTTCAACACGATACTGCTCTTTACCCTCTACCTCATTTAATTTCTTGAGATTGAACCTCTCCATATGAACTCTGTGTGTTGCTTCAATACCGTCTCCTATCTATTAAAATGTGGTCTATTTGATTGTGTATCTTCCCATCAGGAGATGTCCAAGTAAATTTATGGATGTTACGATATGGGAAGATTGTACTTTTGACACTAAGATTTTTTGATGCGGCAAACTTTACTCCATTATCATTACTAATTTCGTGCAAACTCTCATTCCCAATTGTTGGTTTGAAAATGTCTTTCCTCTCTACTTTGGCATTGAAATCTCCTAACAAAATTTTCGTAGGGTACTTCGGAAATTTATCAAATACATGTTGTAGTTTTTAATAGAATCTATCCTTACGTCATCAATTTTATCTTCTGTTGGGGCGTGAACATTCATAACAACGATATCACACCATCGACCTTTTAGTATTATATATGATATCCTATCACTAACGAACTCTGCCCTCTTAACTGCTGATACCATTCTCTTAGCCTAAGCACCGCTTAATCAAGGAATGGCATGGAGGTGAAACTCCACGCAATACAGTCATACGTGCGTTTAACTAAACGAGAAAAGATCCTCAATTTTAAGGTCTGGCCACTTCACTCCCCATGACAGTACCCTCTAATCGCCACGGAAAGTAAGCCTACAAGTAGCCGGTCTGGATGCTGTGAGGGGAAAGCTCTACACCTACTGGATATCAACTCCCGGCCTAGCCTATAGCAAAGTCTTTTAATCATTCAGCCATCCTAGAAGCCGGGATAACTCAGTCGGTATAGTGACGGGCTACGGGCTGGATGGCCGTGGTTCGATTCCAAGCGGGGGGGCAAGATACTTTTCTCTTCTTCACAGCGTCAAGATCGGCCCTGGGGTAGACCAGTCCTGTTATCCGATGGGTATCAGGAGTCGTTTTCCCGGGGTTAACGCAGCTGAGGCGTGAAGCTGAACATTCACTTCCATCTGTTGCCGAGGTCAAGAATGATGGAGCTATACCTCCATTCCAAATAAGTATTCATGGCTTGATGCACAAGGAAATCTTTATCTTTTTTTTCCTTTGGCGCTACAGCCCCAATTTGGGCCTTGGCCTACCTCCATGAAATTCTCCGTTTCACTTCGGTTTACTAGATCTTGTATTTTCGGTTATGTTGGTTATGATTGGGTGAAGTTGACGTTGCTACTGCGCATGCTCAAATATAGCGACATGAAGACGTATGGGTGATGGAAAGAACAGCTTAACGCATTCTTATCTCAGACTTACATAGGGATGACTGATCAGCTCTACGCCTCGGCCGCTTTACTCCCTTAGATAGAGCCCCTGGTATCAATCTGACACAAAACTGATGGCCCCCACAGATGATATGGACAGAAGGGTGAAGACAATTAATCTCTTGTTCGTGCCATATATCGAACCCCGGTTATTCAGCCCACAAAGTTAAAGTTGCTCCCTAATTAATTAGTTAAGCAGTGTACCATGAAGACGTATGGGGGAATGGAAGTATAACTCCACCGCTTTTGACCTCGGTACTGGATGGAAGGTTGTGGGCAGCTTTACGCCCCTGCCGCTTTACACCCCGGGGAAGCACCCCCTGGTGCCAAATTGATAGGAAGCTAAGTGAGCACCAGAGTCCATAGCCCAGTCCCGGCTCCCTATATAATGTAGTGCAAATGTTAATCTCAACCTCTTTCGTGTGGAGTGCAGCTTTTGGGTTAGGACGCCACATAATTTGGTGAACTGTTAGCAACCTTTCTGAGTACAATTCTGTCTCAATAACATTCTGAAGGCAGAGATAGGGTGTTTCCCCGAAATATCAGTAAGCACCTACCACACCACACGGTATCATGTCATAGCCCAGAAGACCTCAATATACATCCTGACTGGAACGGGAATTTTGATCTCACGTCATTCTTTGGGTCTGGAACGCGGGGACCGCAGCCCAATAGGCTTGTGTTTTAAGATGAACAGTGGAGGGGCTCTTGTTAACACGGAAATGAACCTCCGGGTTCCATAAAATGCTGGGAAGCTATTGAGTAGCTGGACAACAGGCGGATTCTAAAGTAGGGCTCAGCTCCATGAAGTTACTTATTTAGTTTAAGCCTAAAATCATGTTCTTTATAGAACAAGCGACGCAGCCTAAAATACTGACAACTTTGACACCTGCCCTAGCTCTGTATATCCCTGAACCGAAATCTACACCACTTGTGAGGTGACAAACTAACTAACTGACCAACAAACCAACCAGGTTTGGCTAATAATTTAAATACTACCAGAGCGAAGGGCTCCTGTGGGAAAGAAGGAAAGAAAATGCCTTTGGCTGGCATTCTCGCGGTTTTGTGGTGTTGGCAGCAGGTAGGGGGTGCGGGGNGGGGGGGGGACTGCTACCTATCCGCAGCTAAATGAATGTTTTAATGGATCGTTAGGCACCGCTTCCTTCAAGCTGTGTCGCGGTTTCCACTATTTTCTTAACCCCACAGCCTTCTTCATATCCACCCCCCCTCCCCCCAATCATCTTCTTCAAGCGAATTTTTTCACCGAGACGACCACAAAACATAAGAAAGTGGGGGTGGAGTTGGGACATTTTTATCCATGACCTACCCTACCTCTCTAGCGGTTCGCCGCAGGGATGCAGCTTTGACACCCGTCCTCTAACTCTATCCAGCAGAGAAGAGAATTTCACTGGGGAAAGGAAGCAGTTAAACACGCCATGACATGACAGAAAGTGTACGTGAGGAATGGCCTATAAAAGGCTCGTATATTCCTAGACAACCCAGTAATCAAGAAATTACCTTAAGATGTGAACTTCTGAAGCCGGTACCCATTACTTTAAAGATCTTCTGGGATGTTTTGACGTCTAAACTTGGAGGAAGTTACCATCTGTTTTAAAAAAAACTCTACTTTATATCCTCTCCTTTTACCCTGAAGATGGAGGCAGCAGATAAAGGTAAAACGGTAAAGTTGCCTCTCCGCTTAACTAATTAAGCACTACGCCATGAAGACATATGTGGGAGTGGATGTACAGATCCACGTTTTCTTGGCCTCGGCCCTAGCTGGAGGTGAGCGTTCAGCTACACGCATCGGCCGCTGTATCCCCGGAGAAAGATCCCCTGTACCCATTGAATTGGAGGCTGGGTGGGCTCCACAGTGGATCTGGACGACGTGGAGAAGAGAAAATTTTTGACCCTACCGGGACTCGAACTCCGACCTCTTGGTCGTCCAGCCCGTAGCCAGTCGCTATACCGACTGAGTATCTCCGCTCCCTGGAAGCAGCAGGTTCTTCCGAAAGCTTAGTATATTTTCACCAACTACACGGTGACCTCGCATAACAGACCGGTATTCGAAGACTGCTCGCCAATCAAGAAATTCCCTGTAAGACTTCAGCTTGATCTGAGACTGAAGCTATCTTTGTAACAAGCAGTGGAGGCCCATAGGGTTGTGAGATGTCGAGGATCCCTCATTTTCTAGACAATCGGAACACAGATGGCGGTAAGGTTGTCAGCCTTAGACGCCGGCAGCCCTTTACCCCCCAGGAAGACTCCTGGTACTCGTTTCTGTCAGAGGCTGAGTCGACCTAAAGACCATATTGGGACTGGAAGGATTAGGTCAATTGAAAAGTCCAATGACTTAGTCAAGAATCGAACCTCCGACCTTTCGGCTTCTAGCATAGTGCCTCAACCAACTGCGGTACCGCGTGCCTGCTCTTGACCTGGAGTTAGATGAAGATATGTTTAGGACAGTTATAGTTCATGTACCAGCTGTTAAGGTTATGTATGATTTGTGGAAAGAAGAAAGAATTTGTCGTTGCTTACTTCAGGACAGTATCTCTGCATTGGGACAGAGGAACTGGCAGGCAGCAAGGAACCAATACAGCTGAACATGGCCTCCAGTTACACGAAAGGAGACTTACAAAATCGAAAGCAGAGCTGAGCCCTTCTTGAGAAGCCTCCAATCTCTCAGCCACTTAAGGATTTCCCAGCATTTTATGAAACCAGAAGGTTCATTGCCGTGTTCACAAGAGCACTCCCCTTGTTCTATCCTGAGCCAGATCAATCCAGGCCATTCCATCTCATCCTATCTAAGATCCATTTTAATATTATGCTACCACCTAAGTCTAGGTCTTCCTAGTGGTCTCCTTCCTCCTGGCTTTCCCACCAATATCCTATGCGCATTCCTCTTCGCAACCATTCATGCTACATGCCCTGCCCATCTCATCCTCCTTTGCTTGATTATTCTAATTTTACTTGGAGTACAGTACAAGTTATGAAGCTCCCCATTATGCAGTTTTATCCAACCTCCTGTCACTTCATCTCTCTCCGGTCCAAATACACGTATTCTCCTCAAGAGTCTTTTCTCAAACACCCTCAATCTATAATCCTCCCTTATTGTCAGACACCGAGCTTCACATCCATACAGAACCACAGGCAAAATTATAGTTTCGTATATTCTAATTTTTTATGTTTTTGGACAGCAGACGAGAAGACAAAAGGTTCTGGGCTGAATGGCAGCAAGCATTACGCGAGTTCAATCTCCTTTTAATTTCTGCACCCTACAGAAAGTAGAGACGATGATGTTTGACTTGCCGACATAACAGAAATGCAGCTAAACAATTCTCAGATCGATACATTTCAGTTATTCTTCTTATTCTTATCGTCATCATCATTAGCCTGCACAAAAAGGGGCCCCAACTCTCGGATCACGTAGCTGATATTCAGCATCGCGAGACATCGGTTTTTCTGTATGAAAATTTGAGGGGTGTCGGTGATGCAACGTGTAAGTGGGCGTGTGTGCGAAGTTGTGGGCCCTCCCCAGTCCCCCTTAGCTCCGCCCAGTCCCGCCCATCCCGTCTGTAGGGATATCAAGAGCCCCGGCCATACATCTCCGTGCAAGTCATAGAGCAGACATCCCTCGCCCGCTCTCTCTTTGCCCCTACAGATAGACACAAGCTCGTTCCGAGGAGCCTACGTAACACGCGTATTTCTACTAAGCGAGATATGGAGTTCTCACAGCGGTGAATATGAAGGGAGTGACGCCGTGCAGTTTGGTGGATATTCAGCGACGTTTCGGAAGAGATGCATTGAAGATGGAAGTAGGGCGTCCTTCACAACATGAGAAAAATAGGATAACAAATAGTACTTAGCTTGTCTTGTCTCATGTTATATTCCTTTCATCTACACTTTATTTGGAGACCTGAGACGATATAGCGACTGGTTATGAGCTGGACGGCTAGGGTTTGATTCTGGAAAGCGGCGAGAGACTTTTCTCTTCTCCACACCGTCCAGACCGAGCTGGGGACCCACCCAGTCTCCTGTCCAATGGGTACCGGGGGCTCTTTCCCCTAGGGTAAAACGGTAAAAGCTGGCCGCTCACCTCCACCTAGTGCCGAGGTCACCAGTGGTGGAGGAATATCTCCACTCCCCCATGCGTCTTCATGGAGTGGTGCTTAATTACTTAAGCACATGGAGAAATTTACCTCACCTTATTTCACGATTTCTGCAGTTTATTCGCACACCCTGTATCATCTGTAGGTACCAGAGTAGTTTATGTATGATCAATAAGCGGCGAAGTATGGGGATTTTTTGGAAAGAAAATCAAACCTAAAAAATGAAGTACATGTACCAAATATTAATATAAACATTTTAAATTATTTATTAAGAAAATAGTTTTTTTATCCTGAATAATCTACTTATTCTTAACCGGCTTACGCCTTAGTTTGAAAGCAAATAATCTCGGTGCTCCGCCCCCATTCAAAAAATTCTGATTTTGAAAAGACTGGTAAGGAGGGGGTGTTGGACTTCACGGTAATATCACTTCATTTCCGGGCAGGACTGAGTGATACCACGAATATCACGTTTTCAGTGTTTCCTAGTATTCTAGTATTGTATATTTCTATCTTCTGGGATATAACATCGTATAGCCAGTTTAAAGTCAACCGACGTTTCGGAGGAACGTGTCACCTCCATCTCCACTGTCGAGGAAGAACGCATCACAAAGGAGGCAACAAGTTTGGCTCTTGCCAAACGTGCCGCTTTGAGAAAAGTTGTTTCAGGAAGCACTGCAATAGATATAAAGAGTTTTTTTTAAACTTGAGATTTTAGCGGAGGTAAATCTTAAGATTATGGGTTTCTGGGACGTGACGCCCTATAGTTTGGTCGAATGTTGCCAAAGTTTCGGTCGAACTTTCTGTGCCCATCTGCATTACATATTACGGAGACGAGCTCTGACGTCCTCATGGCGGTGAATATTAAAATTACAGTCCTCTGGAATGTGACGCCGTGAACTTTAGTAGAACGTTACAAGCACTTCGGAGAAGATATTTACTAAAGTACACAGCTTCATATTTCAGAAGACTGTAACCTTAATGGGATAGATTTTGTGATTTATGAATCGTAGGCCCACTTCATATAAGTAATTTGTTTACAAAATCTCCTGCCGTTATCACTAATAAGCTTAACCCTTTAAAGCTCAATGGTTACTATATCTATGTAAGATTTGAGGCTTTCACGGCGGTGACTATGAAGAAAGCAGTCTTCTGGGATTTGGCACTGTGTATATGTGGTGTTAACCGAAGTTTCGGAGGAACGTATCGTCTCCATCTTCAGGGTAGAAGAAAAATATATAAGAAATCTGCAAGCAAAGAGACCGTGAGAACCGGTAAATGCGGAGACGTAATGTGTTTCCTGTGAGGTACGGACTGAATTATTATATATTATTTAGCAGAAGCGCAAATGTTATGGGCAAATGGAGGAATTTTCAACAACTTGTAAAACTGAGAAATAGACTCTTGACGAAAGGCTAAGCGTATTCATAAGAGACAAACCCATCTTCTCGTCAGAGAGGATGTTACGTATACATAATGACTATTACCGCAAGAGTTCAGTTGGAAAAAGTCTCTGGTCGTGGGCCCCAAGGGGCCTGACGCCAAGGAGAACTGATTGGCAGTAAACCGCCAGTCGTAAAGTAATTCTGACTTTGACTTTGCAAATGTTATACACAACTGTTTGGTGCTCATCCAAAGTCTGACAGTAATAAAAAACTGGTCAGATGGGTTGAGCATCAAAACAGAATGTCCGACCTACCGTCGGTCATAACAAGAATATGACTTTGAGTTTTAAAGGGTAAATATGAAAATCAATGTTCCAAGCTTTTTTTGAAATATGACTCATGTAAGGGCCTAGATAAAATGGCATGCTCTCTCCCGGGCAGGCAGGAAGTCCTTTTCCTAACGTAAGCGCTGAGTGAATTATCAAGAAAATCATCGTGCTTACTATGATTCATATTTCCTCTAATTGTGAGTATACCACTGGTGACAGCATATTTTCAATTTTATAAATTCAGCCTTAAACGTGAACATGGCTGCAGGGCGCAGATGGCGGCTACTTAAAAATTAAAAATATTCGATATAAAATTTGTAAGGGCATTCATAATCCATAACCAATTAAATGTCATATCTGTAACCACAGTGGGTCCTGCAATTGGAAGTTGATCAATACTGCGATCGGTTAGAATGCTTTATATTTTACGTCGAAAATTAGGCTAAATGAAAATTTTACCATTTTCAAAAAAAAAATTTATATATTCATTTTTAAATCTAATGTTGATATAACCCGAAATTCTGGTAGCAAAATCCTTTTGTCCATGAACTTACAGGCTAATTTAATGTATAACTGTGGATAGTTCAGAGACACAAAGATTCAGCCTTTCCTAGAAAAACTCTCACACTCAACATAAAATTGTGTGGGACACCGAACAAACAGGGTAAAGTAAGGTAAAGCTGTCCCTGTAACAAGCCGTGAAGGCCGATATGGTTGTGAGACGTCGAGGCTCCCACATTTTGTAGATAATCGGCTCTCTATTCTTGTAACAGGCCGTGGAGGGCCATAGGGTTGTGAGACGTCAAGTCTCCCACATTTTCTAGAAATCGGCTCACATATGGTGGTGAGGTAAGTCTTGTGTGCCGGTTTCCCTTTACCCCCCAAGACGATTCCTGGTACTCATTTCTGTTAGAGGCTGAGTCGACCCCAGGGCCATACTGCGGCTGGAAGGATTAGGTAAATAGAAAAATCCACCTCTTCTGGACTCGAACCCGAGACCTTAAGGCTTGTAGTATAGTGCCTCAACCAACTACGCTGCCGCGTGCCCCACCGAACAAACAGGGAAAGGAAGAAAAAAAAACAAAAGAAAGGAATTGCAAAGAGTAGTAAGAAAAGGGAGAAATAAGATGGAGGAGGAGAAGAATAGATACAAGAGCAAGAGAACAGACAAATAAAAGGAATAGGAAGGAGATTAATAAAAAAAAAGAGGAGCAGAGGGACAGGAAGAGAAAACGAGGCAGAGAAAGGAGAGGAGAATGTTGAGGAAACAAGGAAAGCTACAGAAGAGTAATATTTTATAGGATATGACGTGGCGAAGTCAGAGAGAAGTTCGCCGAAGATTCGTAGGAATATAATGCCTTCATCTTCATGGTAAATGGTAAGATATTGGGCAACCAGTAAGATATAAGCAACAAGAAAAGTGACCCGAGAGTCACAAAGCTGGGTTCAGATAGGGGACACTAAAGGAGCCAAAGCTCGCTTCACTTGCTGTCTGTCTTGCTGGTTGCTTGGCTTATTATTCGACCTGAAGATGGAAGCAGTATATTCTTCCGAACTCCAACCGGGCGT
This sequence comes from Cryptotermes secundus, assembly GCF_002891405.2. Classification (NCBI taxonomy): domain Eukaryota; kingdom Metazoa; phylum Arthropoda; class Insecta; order Blattodea; family Kalotermitidae; genus Cryptotermes; species Cryptotermes secundus. The sequence goes on along the minus strand of NW_019743147.1, from coordinate 2,379,669 downwards.
CCTCTTCATAGTCGCCTCTGTATCAACCACCAAACCACAAAACCTGATTTGTTCCTGATGGCTTGGGTCTGCAGGAGATAGCGATAAATTCTTATTTCCGCGGTGCAGCACACCTTAAACGTTCTATGAATATAATTCGCTTAGTGAGGGGGGGGGGTGGAGTCCAACTGGATCCACTCGGCACGGCGGCCCCTGATTGGCCTATTGTAGCCTGCCCCGGGTGATTATGATGATGGAGATTTTGGTGGAATGAAGGTTGGCAGGGGAAACAGAAGTACTCGGAGAAAACCCGTCCCAGTGCCACTTTGTCCACCACAAATCCCACTTCACCAGACCCGGGATCGAACCCGGGCCGCCGAGGTGGGAAGCCAGCGACTAACCGCTTGAGCTATAGTGCGGACCGAAAGGAGTGTTAAAGTGGCCGAGGCGCAGAAAGTAAGGATATAATTTCGTGATCAGCATCCTATATTCAATTTCGAATGTCTACAGAACTGATTCGAAATATTCAATAAATCATAAATTACAGTGTCATAAATAAATGCATTCTGTATCACTTTTAATGAACCTGTATCAATTACAGAGAAAGTATGGCAAGTGGAAGCATATGAGGAGGGTCGTGGCATTTTTGAAGTCACCGTTAAGAATCTCTTCAAAACGTAGCAAAGTACAAGTACCTTGCAAAAAGATCAAGTTGTTGTGTTTAATTAAGCAGCATAGCACGAATACGTATGGAGTGGGGGGCTGCATTTCAACGAATTCTCAGCTTCGACACCACCGGGAGTGGTCATCTTTGCGCCTTACCTGCTATAATCCCGAAATCAGAGACTTCGGGATACCTTGGACAGGAGGTTGGATGGATGCTACAGCCGATCTGGGGAGAAGAGAAAAATCTCTTTCTCCCATGCCTGTAATCTAATCCAAATCCCTCAGTAGAACCAGTCCGTAACCTAGACCTTTCTAGTGTCTGTCTATCTACCTGCCTACCTAGCTGCCTATCTATCTATCTATCTATCTATCTATCTATCTATCTATCTATCTATCTATCTATCTATCTATCTATCTAATCTATCTACCTGCCTGCCTATCTATCTATCTATTCCTGTTGCTCCCACTAGGAGCATAAGGTATCCGTGAAACGCTTCGTTTCACTTCAGTTTCTTAATCTCAGACAGTCAGTAGGACTCCTTAGACGAGGGATCAGCCCGACCCAACTAGACATTCCAATGTCAATAATTATAAGTGTACAAGATAGATTGAAGGGAATTCCGAAGATTATGCTTCTATGTGGCTTCTCTCGTCCTCAGCAAGAACATAACGACTGTACACGCTAGACAGACATAAAGGACAGAGCTGTGTAACGTTTCGTAGCAGCGGAAAATATTCGACCCTAAGAGGGACGCAGCTGGAAAGCTTCGAAATATGGTGTTGGAGAAAGATGGATAAGATCAGTTGGACCGATTATGTGAGAAATGAAGAAGTGTTAATTAGAGTCAGTGAACAGAGGAATATCCTACACGAAATAAGAAAACGGAAGGCTAATTGGATTGGTCATATCTTACGCGGTAACTGCCTTCTAAAAGAAGTTATGAAGGAAAGATAGAGGAGCGGATAGAAGTGACCAGAAGACGAGGAAGAAGACGTAAGAAGATGCTGGATGACCTTGGGGGCAGAAGAGGATATTTTCATTTGAAGGAGAAGGCTCTAGATCGCATCAGTGGAGGAACTGTTTTGGAAGAGACTGTGGACCTGTCGTCTTGACAGATTACAGATGAATGAAGAGGGACGAAGTGATAGAAAAGGAGAAAACTGCATAACGAGGAGCTTCAAGATGTGTGCTCTTCGCCAAATAATATTGTCACTTGTGCGAGTGACTACAGAAGGGATCTCGATTGCTTAATTGGATTTACTGAACCCTTACAGATCGTAACTGTTAAGCAGCTACAGCGCAGTCGCTAATTCACGACTGAACTATACCGGCTCCTTCGATCATTATACCCTTAAATACTGAACACGGTAGGGCACAAAGCAAATCAGTGATGATCATGTTCAACACTTCCTGGAGAGATTCATACTCTGAATAACCAATATAGTCACACCGTCACGTTAAGTGGACTGTGTTAGACACCGCCGAGATTCGAACTGAAAACAGGCTGAAGATTTTCTCCATCTATCATCAAGGCACTTACCATGAATGGTTTTCATGTAACTGACATGTCTATCTATTATTTTTTTTATTGTTAGTGGGGTGGGACTAAGTCCCTTGTACTGCGGCCTCTTCTTGCCTATTGTACCAGCCCCAGATGATAGGTGAGGGTGATTGTGGAGAAACTGGTGGAATGAAGATTGGCAGGGGAAACCAAAGTACTCGGAGAAAACCTGCCCCAGCGCCACTTTGTCCACCACAAATCCCACTTGACCAGACCCGGGATCGAAGCCGGGCCGCCGCGGTGGGAAGTCAGCGGCTAACCGCTTGAGCTATGGCGCGTCCTGACATGTCTGCCTAACTTCTAAATTCACGGTGCGGCAGGTACGGAATTTGAACGGAATTATCGTCAGAGTTATCAGCAAGTTAATACAGCAAGTAACCGGCTTCATTACTTAGGTATGTGAAAACCCTCGAGAGGATTCTTTCTGGAGACGGCGGCCCGAGTTCGATCCTAAATCAGGTCTTGTGGGATCTGTGGTGGACAAAGTGGCACTGGAGCAGGTTTCCTCCGAGTCCTTCGGTTTCCCCTGCCAATTCTCATCCCACTAAATGCTTCACACTCATTCATCTTCCAGGCTGGTACAATAGGCTCAACAGTGGCCGGCGTATCCAGTGGACTCAGTTTCACCCAACTCGACAAATAATAATAATAATAATAATAATAATAATAATAATAATAATTCAATTCAATTCAATTCAATTCTTTATTATTTATGTGCTGAGCCAACAGCCGCAAGGCCAATAATAATAACTATG
>NW_019743147.1:2338072-2375909 GCF_002891405.2 Cryptotermes secundus | reverse complement strand
TCTTCTTCCTCGTCTTCTCGTCACTTCTATCCTCCCCTCTATCTTTCCTTCAATAACTTCTTTTAGAAGGCAGTTTCTGCGTAAAACATGACCAATCCAATTAGCCTTCCGTTTTCTTATTTCGTGTAAGATATTCCTCTGCCCACTGACTCTAATTAACACTTCTTCATTTCTCACATAATCCGTCCAAATGATCTTCTCCATCCTTCTCCAACACCACATTTCGAAACTTTCCAGATGTTTCTGATCTACTGCCCTAAGTGTCCATGTTTCAGCCCCATACAGAGCTAAATGTAATTTTGATTTTTAAAATAAAGGTAATGTTATCCCTGTAAGAGGCCGTGGAGGTCCATAGGGTTGTGAGAGGTTGAGGCTCCCACATTTTCTAGATAATTGGTTCATAGATGGTGGTAAGGTTGTCAGTCATACGCGCCGGCCGCCCTTTACCACCTAGGAAGATTCCTGGTACTCATTTCTCTTAGAAGCTGAGTTGACCCCAGGGCTATAGTGCGGCTGGAAGGATTAGGTAAATATAAAAAAGGATCCCCCTAGTTGGGAATTGAACCCGCGACCTTTCAGCTTGTAGTATAGTACCTCAACCAACTACTCTACCGCTTGCCCCGAAACTTTGATTTTATATCTTTTAATTTAATTTGTTGCCGTTCAATATTATTTTTACGTCAAGTTTTAAATATTTTAAATATCAAAGTGTATTATTTGGATAGTATAACAATTTAGACACAACATGAATTCATACTGAATAAACGACGCAACTCAGAAACTGACACCAAATATTCATGCACTCCTGAGGATGACCCAGACAAGGGTAGAAACATGTAGCGAAGTTATCAACAGTAAGATAAAACACATGTTGATATGTTAGTGTCTATCTTGTTTATTGTTTATTTTCAAATCATATTCATTCAGTTTCCGGAGGGACTTACGAATTACTTTTGTGTTGAAATGGATTTGGAAGAAATCGGTCGCATCCTAATCTATGTATTATCTCGGCAGTTTCATGGAGGGACTGAGGAAAACCACGGAGGTTCTCAATCATGAAGGCCTGCGTCACGGCCGAAATTCGAACCGAGAACCTCCCGAATAGAAGCCTAGAGCGTTAGTGCTAAACAAACCTGTCCACTGACGCCGTGTATTCTGAAAGATCATTACCGTGATTTCGGAGGGATATACTGGTTTCATCTTCAGGTTAAAATAATATCCCGAACGTGAAGATAAAGTGGTTCTCATAAATGGAAGGAGGCTTCGGTTCGAGGCTGTAGGCGGGCCCAATAGGAAACAGTCACACTAAGAAGCGAAAAAAAGTGCCGTAGGGAGATGTGGGGGCGGGATTGTGGGAGGAGGGAATTAAGTTAACTAAGACAGGAGATAAGAAACAGAACTTGATAATAATAAAATAAATTCATACGATGAATTGAATTACACCGAAATAAAACGAAAATAAAAGGGGCAGATGTTCAAGGGAATAAAGAAAAACCGCATAGGACGAAGGGAACGATAAAGCGAAATAAAATTAGAACAAAGCAAAATGGTTGCCTCCATGGTGTCCTCCAGGGTGCAATATAGCAACACATTGAGTATAGATACCTAAACACTCGTTTAAAACAAATATAAATAAAAAAATGGAAAGATACTATTTTTCCCAGATGAGAGACTGCCTCCTCTGATGACGCATGCGCAATTTGCAGCCAACCGGTGACCAGCCTGTAGAGAATTAGTCTGACTCAATCATGGGAAAACCACAGGCCGCTTCACGGTGGAGCAGACAGTTCGAGGCGAGGACCGCAGTCAGGCCGTAACTGCGCGTAGAGAAACATACCGCCTGTGGGCTATCCTACCCGCCACTCCGTCTGACACGCGCCAAGTTCAGCATCCCGCGGATACAGTGCTCGAGCCTTCCGAGGATCCACAGTGGTGCAAGTGGACGCGAAACATTTACGTCACAGTTTCCCAACAAGTGATCTGAACATTATTCCATTACATAAGCATGACACCGGTAAAGAAAACGTTAAAAAGACCAGACATTAGTAAGAAATAGAATAAAATATAACGAAATAAATTATTGAAGGTTGTGTACAAATGTGTGTGTATACCATTGACGCCTTTCATTGACTACAAATGGTGAGTTGCAGAAAAGGAAAATAAAAAAATAGTCCTAGTTAAGAAAACAAGGTCAATGAGAGCACCTGTCCTCTATAGTATCCCATAATTACACGGGCTACTGCAAGACAGCAGAAAGAGCAGAATTCAACATTAACTTCACACAAAGAATCTGCCAGTTTTCTTGATTATAACTCCGAGAATCTATGCCAGCTGCTTCAAATGTCTTCTGCTACAACTCAGCAAGCTTGTGGTGTGTTTCTCAGATGCAGAAAAGTGACCAGTACCTAATTCTGAAAAGTTTTCTTTTTTTTATAAATTACCAAACTCAGAACAAAAAATACAGCAGTACAAAGAAATTCAGTAACTGAATGTAAGTATAGTGTGAATTTATAGTGACTGCAAATTAAGTCTTAATTACTGGTATATTTATGTATTCATCGTGACCTGAAGGTTTAATGAAGTGATTTAAAGAAATTATCACAACCGTTTTCTTCTGAAAGAAAAGCGATGTTCCTAATATGTACTTTAATACATTTAAGAACTCTGAAACGTCTATGAACTAATTATTATAAATTTGGAGGACTAAATATTCAAAATATTTACACAAGAGAGTGCAAAATCAAGCTGAAGATAACTGAATAGCAGATCCATTACAGTGTTCTAAAGAATCATGTTTTGAGCGGCGGAGTTTGTGGACAAATGTAGAACAAACCTCTTCTACACATATGAAAGTTTCTTTTGAAAATACGCAGAAAACAGTTATATTACACTGAGTAATTTGAGTGTCGTTTGTGACTTGAAGTCTGGTGCTTTCCAAATAATTCAAAACTCATCGACGCTTTGAAGGCTTCATGAAATGCTTCGAAGGCGATATCACAAGAACATCAAGAACTTTTTTGTTGTTTCTGAATATCTTAATAGTGGTGCTGTACAAGTATTCTAATTTACGAACAATTTAGACTTTACAGCTGTCACAAAATGAGTCAAGAATCATACCGGAGAAGCACTGGGGATATTCGCCGTTTCTGAGACCCACTAGCGGAGCAGAAGTGATTTGAGTGTCATCAGGTGTCCGCGTGGCTTGGAGCGAAACCCGCCCAATGCATTTGCCGGGCCTCTTGGCGCAGGTGTCAACTGCAACTTGCGCAGAAGAGGACGACGGTTTCTTAAGTTGCAAGAAACGATTTCGGACCATGGCAGAGAGTGTCCCCGACGCTAACAGCGATTCCGGGGGTGGTTGTAGTGGTGGGGGTGGAAACCCCGTAGGGGGTGCTGAAGAACTCTGGTGGACCGAACGCGTCCTCCGGGAAGTCCAAGCAGAACACCCAGGAGAACTTGTCAGAACTGGAAGTCCCTACTTCCTGTGTTCGTCCTTACCAAACCACTGGAGATCCAACAAGACTCTTCCCGTCGCATTCAAAGTGGTGGCTCTGGGGGACGTGCTGGACGGCACCCTGGTCACTGTACGGGCCGGCAACGACGAGAACTACTGCGCCGAGCTTCGCAACTGCACGGCGGTCATGAAGAACCAGGTGGCCAAGTTTAATGACCTCAGGTTCGTCGGTAGAAGTGGCAGAGGTGAGTTCTTGGACAATGGTTATTTTATTTTGAGAATATAAGTTTATCTCTTCGCCTAATATTACTAACCCTTTAAAGCACAGTGGTCACTATATGTACCAAACGCTTTAACATACTAAAACTCTGCATTCTGCCCACACAGTGTATCTGTGTGTTCCATATGGTTCTCACGGTAAACAGCGACTGTTTCCCTAAACAGAATTAACCGGCTGGACTTTGTAGCGAAGACGCAACGCATCTTTGAGAGCCCGGTGTAGAGGCTGGTTAGAATACCTCCACCGTAGCCCTGCGAGTCATAGGAAGCGACGAAAAGGGAACCCAGTATCTGGGGGTATAACCGGGCCACCCTGTTCCTGAGGTATATAAATACGGGGACCTCGCCCTTCAGGTTGGGGGAGTCTCGAGCCTGAGACAGTAAAATATGGTCTCTGACCCGAGAATGACTGTGCTGGCAAGTGCCAACAGCAATTTTATACGAGAGACCCGTCCTCTTACTAGAGAGGGCTCCCCACATCCCCGAACCCGCAACTGACAGTAATACAAATGTGGTCTTGGGCCCCAGATGGGGGCTTGACACCAAGAGAGACTGTCCGGCTGACCGTCGGTCGTAACATAATTTTGACTTCGACTTTTAGTCTTTGAAGGGCTAAATGTAGGAGACCGAAATAGGAGGGATATGCAGTGAGCATGTGGGAGAAAAAATGCACATAAATTTTTTGTCCAAAAATCCGGAGGGAAGAACAACCCAGAGGATCCAGGTGTTGAAAAGAGAAACGTAGATAAATGTGGTGTGAGGGAATGGATTATATCAATGTACGTAGTTAAGGACAGGGTCCAGTGCGTGCTGCTGTGAGCCCAGTAATGCACTGTCGGCTTTCATAAAAGCAATGAATATGCTGATCGAAATCGAAATACGAGTATATCTGATAGTTTGGTTACTTATTTAATAACAAATTCAGGTACAGAGGTCAGGATCGTCCTAAATGGAAAGATCATCATAAAATCATGAGAACGTAAGGATTTCAAGGGAGACATTCAGCTGGAGATGCTGAGAAAATCACAAACCTCATTCTGATTGAGCGATTCGCCTATCTTCTCTGATATAACGCTCTGTAGAACGTTTAAAACAAACAGACGTTTCGGAAGAAAAAGTTGCCTCCATCTTCATTGTCGAAGAATAAGCCAGACAAGAAACCATGTTTGCTACTTGCTTCGTTTTGGTTTCTTGCTTGGTTTATTCTTCGACCTGAAGATGGAGGCGATAAGCTCGTCCGAAATGTCGGTTGGCTTTCAGGGGACTATGCAAAGTTACGTCCCAGCAGTTAGAACTCCTCATACCCACCGCTATGAGAACCCCAGTTCGTTCCTAATGGCAGGTAATCCGGCCAAGATCCTTACAGTTACTTCCAGGATGCAAGTCCGCTACAGTAACCTGCTCAGTGTGGCTTATGGATCACAGGACAGACTTTAACGCCTTTGCTGACATTTACAACAAAAATTAGGCATATTTTTTATAACTTCTTCCCATATTCAATATTTTCTTCTCAGATAATGAGCATACAAAGACGACGTTTCGGAAAATACTCCTGTTTCAACTTACAGGGTAAATAACGGATTTCGCATAAGGCAGACTGAGGGAGTTCGTGATTCAACCGGATCGCCTACTTGTGAGATTATGGGCATAGGCAGACACACTCCATATAATGTTCAGCTCAGAGACACTTTGGTTAGAATCAATACAGTCACTATTTATGTGTGTGATTATAGACGGGGTTTGGATTGGTGAATGGATTTATTGACCACTTATACACCCCACTCGGAACTACATGTTAAGTACAGCGTTATCGCTAATTGCCACACCTTAAGTCTTCTCCGGCCTGCAGTGTCTTCACTAGCTGTTGCTTAGTAAAAATGTAAAGGTAAAGTTGCCCCTGTGTTTAGCTAATTAAGCACTACGCCATGAAGATGTATGGGGGAGTGGCTGTATAGATCCACGTTTTCTTGACCTCGGCACTAGTTGGAGGTGAGTGGTAAGCTTCACGCCGCGGCCGCTTTACTCCCTGGGAAAGGGCCCCAGAACCCATAGGATATGAGGCTGGGTAGGCCCCAGAGTCGGTCTGGACAACGTGGATAAGAGAAAATTCTTGACCCTACCGGGACTCGAATTCCGACTCTTCAGTCGTCCAGCCCGTAGCCAGTCGCTATACCGACTAAGCTATCCCAACGAATCCTAACAATGGAGATTCTTCAGCTTCTGTGGCCACGCCTTTGCAGCTGTTTACCACTCGACAGCTGAACTGTCAACTTAATTAGAGCGCCATCTCTTCTCAGCCTCCCTCGCAGAACTCAATTCTCAACTGATTTGGTCGCCCTAGTTGTCTTTCTTATAACCCCTTTGCACGGACCGAGTAGAAAACGCCATTTGCAACAGTAAATCCATTGTTGCGCGTGTACTGTTTAGGTTCCCACGTAAACGCTACTCAGCCAGTCCATTGGGGCGCTGGTTGCTGCCTAGCAACAGCTGTTGGCTACTTTGTTTACCGGTCTTTGCCTAGCAAATGGTCTATAAGCAACAATACATTCACAGATGAACCAGATTCATACATATAAGTTCAAAATAATTGAATTAATAATGGAAATGTACACAACATTAGAAATTTGCACAGGGACATTGTTTGTAGTTACAATTTAATTAAATTTTGTAGTCATCTGGGAATGGAACCGCGTTGAAATAGTTAATGACTACTTGAATGGAAAGGGTTGAACATAGACCTGGTTAGAAAGGATACGAAACATTATGGATGAGTTTCAGAGATGAGTGTGTGTGTACTCATTTTCTATAACGGTTCTGAAAACTTACAGAATAATTTCTGATCTCTTTCAGCAACTTCATCAGTAAACAATAACATCTATATTTAACGTAGTGGCATTGGAGACAGTGATAACCAGGGCCCGGATTTTGATGACCTATAAAATGACCGAAAAAATCCAGAAAAATTACCTAAAATATGACCAAAAATTTAATATGCAGGGCCCGGATTTTGATGACCTGAAAATATTAAAAAATGACCTATAAAATGACCGAAAAAATCCAGAAAAATTACCTAAAGGAGAAAAGATAGAACACTTCGCTTCCATGTTATTCATGTTTCAGAAAACATACGAAGAAAAATTCCCTAAAATGCCCAAAAATGACAAGAAATACCCTTAAAAGTCCAAAAATTTACCAAAAAAATACCCCCAAAATGAAAAAATACCTTAAACCTAAAAATGTCAAAAAATGACAAAAAAAATACCTATAACATTTACATTTCTGTAACCAGCAGCTCATATCCGAGATTTATATATTTAAGAACATCGCATTGGATACACGGGAAAAAAGATGACATGTCATCAAAATCTGGGCCCTGGTAATTACTAATCTGGTTTCTGTCAGTGTTTATTTGCTGCTCTGTTTTGGAATTCTGTGTGGCCGGTTGATTGCCCCTCTTTTCTCAGGGGGGGATGGAATGTTCTGCTAAGTTCGGCGTCTCCTAACAAAATTAAATCAAAATTACTGTACTTCCTTTGGTCGTATTATTACTTCGTAAGAGGTTTACTTTCTTGCGGGGACCTGATTCAATAACAAATCGACAGAAATCAAAAGGTTAATTTCAAGTGAGAAACCTACACGCTGACCCATTTTCAAAAAACGATATTTCCTATTTTGTATAACTCATTAGATAAGTCTCCATTTATTGCTAATACATATCTATTTTAGACAAATGATAACATTACAGATACCAAACTTCATAGCCAGAAATTATCATTTTGGTGTCTCACAAAATATTTATCTTATCGAAAAATTTCTCGAATACAAATCTTTGACCTGAATAATATCTATAATTCTATGAAGAATCGCTTTCGAAAATTTAATGCTTCATTTAAAATATGTGTTAATATATAATTGGTCAGTCCATTCGTCAAAATTTGAATCACTCCGTAACTTGTCTGATCCGTTAGTTGCAAATTTAATCAATATCGGTTGTGTGGTTTCAGAGATGAAATACATGGACGGGCAAATTATATACTTCAACCAAAGAATAAACAAAAATATCACGTCACTGTGCTTAATTTCCATTTGCGTCACTTTTGGCGCAATTCAGACCTTAACAAAAACACATTTCTTAAAATCTGAATATGAACCTCTGCTTGGTGCCTGCTTCATGCTACATTCTTCCTTGGCTTCTTCTTCGACTCCGAAGATGGATGCGATATGTTCTTCTGAAACGTCGATTTACTTCCATCGGACTACACGGCGTTGCATCCCAGAAGAAAAAAACTCTTTTGATAGAAATTCATTCAATAATCCCTTAGATGAAACATTAAGACGAATGGGAACATAAGGCGTCTCCATCATGCACATGCAATATAGCGTAGAAGTCATAGAGCTACCAAACTTTATGAACGAGGCAAGATCTTAATCGCAGCTGACGTCATGCTCACGTGATCGCAGCGCTGTAGAGCCGAAAAATTGTATTGTCACAAGTATTAGTGACTATAGACGGGGTTAGGATTGGATGATTGGATTTACTGGCACTTCGATTACAATTACAGTCAATTATAACAGCTCACAATCAGTGGATGCCTAAGACTGGCTCTATTCCTTACTGGACTACGAGTGTCTTCTCTTCCGCTGTGACTGACTTGGTTCTGGTTTACGGATCGGTCGCTTCTTCAGCTTCCGCTGTCGCTGGTTAGGGCTCCACAGATGAACACTGAACTGTTGGACTGCCTTCTGAATTCACTGACGAATGCCGAATGATGACTCACCTACGAATGAACTCTCGAATCAGAGTCAAAGTCTGAGTTACTTTACGACTGGCGGTTGACCGCAATCAGTTCATCTTGGCGACAAGCCCCTTGAGACCCACAACCAGAATTTGTATTTTCCAACTGAACACTTGTAGTTATAGTCCTTATGTAACGTCCTCTCTGACGAGGGGATGGGTCTGTCGTTCATCCTTGCTGCTAAGTCTCAGCCTGAGTCTGAGTCTTATGTTACGACCGAGCGGCCTCCGTAGTCTAGAGGTAACGTTCCCACCTCATGACTTGTAGTACGCGGGTTCAAATACCCGGCGGAGGTCGTCGAATTTTTAAGGGCGGAAAAATTCAGGGAACAAGTCCTCCGGGAGGGACTTTAAGCCATGGGTCCCATGTCGTAGCTTTACGGCACGTAAAAGAACCTCATATCTCCAAAGGAGATTACTGAGCCAAATTACGGACGTTTCCCGCCCAACAGCAGTCTCTAATACCTCTGGTAGATGGGGGAAGCATTATAGATACCTCTCAGCTAGTAGAGCCGGTCTCGCTGGCTGGGCGGGACTGATGGTAAGCACCAGTACCGGTAGGATATAGAGACTGGTAGAAATCATAGAGGGAAGCACAATGGACCAATATAGGTCTAAGTGCATGGGGAAACCTACCCTCTTCAATAACTAACTAACTAACTAACTAACTAACTATGTTACGACCGACGGTCATTTCATTCGAAGTGTAGGATTGATAAAGGTCTAATCCAAGGGGAAGCACAATAGATCATTGAAGGTCGCAGTGCGGGGGCGGGATTTTATGGCCCATCCATGACACACATACATACATACATACATACATACATACGACCGATGGCCAGTCGGGCAGTCTGTCTTAGAATAAAGGACCCATCTGGGGCTTACGACCAAATTTTTATTACTGTCAGACAGTTGAGGGTTTGTTGGTGTGGGGCGCTCTCTCTGACGAGGTGACATGTGTGTCTTTTACAATTTTTGCTACCGCTTGCCAGCACAGTCATTCTCGAGTCCGAGTCCCGTGGGACTCGCGACCATATTTTACTGTCTCAGATTCGAGACTTCCTTTTTCGTCGCCTCCTACGACTGGCAGGGTCACGGTGGAGGTATTCGACCCCGCCTCCACACGGGGCGAACCGAATAGAGATCACCACTTTTAACGGTTCCTCTGTTATGCTGTACTTATCCGTTGTAGCGGAAACGTTTACTCATTTCGTAGTAACGGTCAGGTTTTCACGCGTTTATCCGTTGCTGCGGATACGTGCCTAGTGAGCCGTTGTCTAGCTATGGACGTCTGTGCTTGTGCTTCTCTGACTGCACACTTCCGGCGTTCAGAGATCATGTCACAATACGATCCACTCCGATGCTAACAAACCAAATGCCTTCAAATAGATACATAAACGAGGACAGAATTGCGCAAGCCTAATGAATGCAACTGTAAAGGGACGCAGCTTAATAAAAGTCCCCCCCCCCACCGCCATGTAAGCTTATCCACTAGAAATATTCATTTACATCGCCCGGTATCAAACTCGGATCAGCGGAATGGAAAGCAGATATACTAAACTCGAGAGCAATTACACCCACCAGTTCATTAATGATGTAATATTCCTAATTTCCCTATTGACGTGGTAACCAGGCGAATTTAGCACAGGACAGTCGTTCTCGAAATGCGGTGTGAAACAAAACTGGGGCGCGAAAGATAAACGAGGTGCCCAAAGTAAGATGAAAACTGGAAACCAAGAATATATCCGATGTTCTTATGTTGATACAGGTGTAACCCACGGGTCTTCCCTGCCTAGCGAGACTGTATTGCATGCCTACAGCTACTGAATACAGGAAAATTCTGATCTTCTCATTGCCGTACTCTCTAAAGCCCAGTGGTTACTATATGCACCACCTGCTTTGACACAGAGTGTATCTGTGTGTTCCGTATGGTTCTCACAATAAACAGCGGCGGTTTCCCTAAACAGCATCAACCGGTTGGGCTTTGTAGCGGAGAAGTAATGTGTTTCCTGTGAGGTACGGACTGAATTCTTATATATTAGAAGGATTAATTTGACGCGGGAAAGAATACACACAGAGATTATACATTTGACTTAAAATTTACGAAATTAAAAAAACAAGTTAAAGGTTGATTCTAGAAGTTTCTGACGATGATGTATGAGACGGGGAAATTATTCGGTTTTTATACTTCGTCAATCGTCAAGTATTCTAAAGAGCACAATATTTCGGAATCTCGATCTCTTTCCTTCCTCAGATGAGGGGCGTTGGAGACATCTAACCCGTTTGAACCGTTAAAAAGAATTTACTAAGCTCAGTCACTGGATTTATTTGGGTTAGCTCTTTCTAAAGGACCCAACAGAGTGCCTTCCCCTTTCCTGAGGAATGAAACAGATTCAGTTTCCGAAACGTTGCGTTCTTTAGTGTTCTTTATAATACCGGACGATGGACAAAGTGCAAAACCCCAGTAATTCCAAGTTATATGTTGCGTAATATAAGTTAAAGAATACATTTTATAAAAATAGCATTTAAATGAAGGCATGTCATTAGAATAAGGCTCGAAATTTGAACTCCGTACCGAAGTGCACGCAGTTTCCACATGTGTTCCCCGCATTTCGCCATTTTAAATTCGCTTTTCTGTTCATTTTGTCACTACCACAGCTCCTGCTGTTGATTTTATTACAAAAAACTGTTTGACAATGTCCATTGTCTCAGGTCTATTCACAAGCTGCATCTGCTTCAGCCATAATGTGAATAGATGGTACTCAGTTTTGTACTTCCGAAGGAGCTATTCCTGGTGATTTGCGCTAATGATCACCCCAGTGATAAAGAATAGCTCCTTCCAACTGACCCAACTCAGCATAATCTTTTCCCATTTCACCACTGATGAAGGAAGAAGATCTAATTTCCCAAATGTCGTATAATTTAAATTTGCCTAAGACAATGGACAATGCCCAAAATAAAAATGTTATATGGAACAAGAATTTCATGGAAGAACTACAACTTTCCTTTGATACGACACGGACCACATAGAAAACGACACCTCCAACAATTCTTTGTTACCGCGGGAACCTCTTTACAGAGTTGTTACCTAGCAACGATACGGGGATACACAGACTCTTCTTTGATAAGACACGGATCACATAGAAAACGACGCGTCCAACAATTATTCTATCGTAGGGCGTATTGTTTGTCGCGGGAAAGTGTTTTTCGAGCCGTTAAATAGCAACGATAGGAGGGATACACATATAGACACACAGACTGATGGCAGGGACTTATGAAGTAGGCCACTGAAATGTGCTCGGGTGCCATGATACACATACCAAGTTTCATAAAGATTGGTTCAGGCATTCAAAAGATTTATAGGAAGGGGGGCACACACACAGACGGGCTGGAGATCGCATAAAAATCAAGCCGTTGTCACAAAAGCTTTAGAGGATCAATCCAATTGTTAAATCCTACGGTTACCATGACAACCGGTTTCCCGCATATCAGTAGTGGCATTAGCGCTGAGTCCACCTCACGCATTCACTAGCCCGCCTCGCTGTTAATACTTATTTTCGTTGTAGGAAACTGAAAGCGTCCTCAGGTGGCATAACGTATATACCAAATTTCATCAAAATCCGTAGAACGGTTCTCGAATCGAAACACCCGGGCGGATGAACACATACATAGACGGACAACATCATCCCCATGGGTTTATTTTCTTGCTGAAATATCTGACAACAAATCTCAGTAATAAAAACCAATTAAATTCATGTTTTTATGAACAGTACTATCATCTGGGATGCGATCCAGTGTAGACCGGCAAAAGTTTACCGACTTTGAAGGAAAGTGCTGCCTCCCTCTTCAGGGTAGAAAATGGAACACGGGAACTCCTCAGAAATATCAGCAGAATTACGCTATATTACACAACGTCATGTTCACTCCAAAGAGTGAAATTATTCCGGAAGGATCTGCAAGAGAGAGCTCCTACCTGCTCTGAGTAGTCATCTCCCGACGACTGGCATGTAATGAGTTCAGTTATTTACGAAGCCTATTCAATTGCACAGTTTGAATCTAGCGTCGAATAGTAGGATGTGTGGACGGCGAATTAAAGATGGTGCTGAATAAAGCGGTCGTACCATATTTCAACCCTCTGAAGCTTAAATTATACTTAAAAAGTTCAGTTCCTAGTTCCCGCAAAACTGAACGAAATTCTATTACAAAATCAAACCAGTTAACTCTTTTACGGAAATAATCGTTGTTCAATCTGTAAATCAAATGAAACGTATGAATCCACAGTGTGGGGAAAACGCGTAGTACTTTTAATCTGTTTTCCTTATTTTGAAAAATAAAAACAGGCTTATGTGATATTTCATTGTAGCTAGGTAACGGCTCGGTAAAAACGTTCCAGCTCCAACGAATACACACTCGTCAACAAAATAATTGTTGGATGCGTCCTCTTCTATACGCTCCGGGTCGTATCGAAAGAACGTCTGTTGTCTGTACGTGTAGCCTCCCCGCATCGCTGTTAGGCAACGGCTCGCTAAGACGTTCCCGCGGAAACTGATACACACGCAACAGAAGAATTCTTGGACGCGTCGTTCTCTATGTGGTCAATGTCGTATCACAGTAAACAACAAAATTACTTCCTCTGAGTGCTTCCCCGTGTGGAGGCGGGGACGGATGCCTTCATCGTAGCCCTGGTGTATCGTAGGAGGCGATGAAACGGGAACCCAGTGCCTGGGGGGTATACTGGAGCCACCGTCTTCCTGAGGGATATAAATACGGGAACCCCGCCATCCAGGTTGGGGGACTCTCGAATCTGAGACAGTAAAATGTGGTCATGAGTCCCGCGTGACTCGGATCTGAGAATGACTGCGCTGGTGAGGACGAGCAACAATTGTAAACGACAGACCCATCTTCTCGTCAGAGAGGATGTTACATAAGGACTATGAATGTAAGTGTTCAGTTGAAACAAAAATTGCTGGTCGTGAGTCTCAAGGGGCTTGTCGCTAAGACGAACTGATTGGCGGTAAACTTCCAGTCGTAAAGCAACTTAACTGTAAGCGCACCCTCGAATCACTCCCCAGTAGAGCGGAAGTGACCAGTAGCAGTCAGACCCTTCCTCCTGTGGAAGAAGTAGACCCATTCAAAACATGTAATTGTTTTTTCGCTTAGTGGGGAGTGGAGTCCAACTGGGTCCACTCGGCACAGCGGCCACTGATTGGCCTACTGTGCCTGCCCCGGGTGATAATGATGATGTAGAATTTGGAGGAATGAAGATTGGCGGGGGAATCCGAAGTACTCGGAGAAAACCCGCCCCAGCGCCACATTGTCCACCACAAATCCCACTTGACTAGACTCGGGATCGAACCCGAACCGCCGCAGTGGAGAGCCAGAAACTAACCGCTTAAGCTATGGCGCGGCCTAAAACATGTAAAAGTATTGGAAAGAACAAAAATATGGTTGTAGGTCCCGATGGGATCCGAAAGAAAGATTGACTGTGCTGGCGAAGCCAGCAGCAATGTATCCGACTTATCGACTAGTTGTACCCAGATCTTCGCGTTTAATAATAATCAGGCGGTATATAGAGCAATGAATGCGCCTTAAGGGGTTAACTGACTGTCATGGCGTTTGCCTGGAAGGATGAAAGAAATCACAAAATGCTTGGGTCAGGATGGCCTGTTTTGGGGCCGAGATTCGAAACAGTCACCTGCAGATCTCGAAGCAGAAGTGTTGACCACCCAATCGAGAGGTTCGATTGTCACCAGACAGATAAATTCGTGTTGTGAATATAAATCAATTTGTGATGCAGATTGACATCTGCCGCAGCGGAACAGAAGCCGGGCCACAGACTGTCATGTCCAACGTTGATTTGAAGCTTCAACAAAATATGAAACGAATTGTAGATGGAGTGATAGGCCAACATAAAACAAAGTAATTAATCAACTATATAACCGATTTAAAGGCTACTGATTTATAACATATGGTTAAAAATATATTACCTTAGCTTTTGATCCAAACTATTTGGAGTCCGTCCATTGTTCGAGTTTGTTGAAGCCTCTGTTTCTAGAAAATTGGTTCGGTTTTCGTCTCTAGGTGAAGAGGGTGAGAGAGAAACCCCACACTGCGTTTTTCCCATCGGTAGAACTATTGTCAGACCATGGTCTGAGTTTTCTTTCACATTTTGTTCACCTAAAATAGAGCCAACTTCCGAAACATAATGGATTTCTTGTAAATTCGGACGCACAAACTCCAAAATAATACAGTTTTACACGTATTTAGTTTTAAACTATATTGTAATTTTTTGTTTTATTTAGTTTTAAGTTTTTTGGTTTTAGTTTAGTTTTATTTAGTTTTAAACCCTGTCACACTACCGTCACAAGTTTTAAGATTAATTTGTATTATAATTTTTGTTATTCTTATTATTATGAGCTGGGAGACCTCCTCTGTGGTCTAGCGGTCAGAGTTCCTGGTTACAGATCCAGAGGTCCGGTTTCGATTCCCGGCGCTACCAGATTTTCTGAGAAGTAGTGGGGTCTGGAACACGATCAGCTCAGCCTCGTGACGATAATTTAGAAGTTATTTCATGGAAATAGCGACCAGCTAAAGTTGGCACTAACTTCGCCGACAAGGGGGCGGTCGCTCGGTCGGTATAGTTCGCTTGCGGACTGCAGGCCAGGGAGTTTGATTACGAACAGGGATAGCTCAGTCGCTATAACGTGTAGGCTACCGGCTGGACGACCAAGGAGTTAGGATTCAATTCCCGGAGAGAATTTTCTCTTCTCCATAACGTCCGGACAGGCCCTGGGGCCCACCAAGAGTGCTTGACCGAGAGTAAAGCGTCAGAGTCGTGAAGCTGACCACTCACCTCCACCTACAACTGAGGTTAAAATTGAAGAAGCTATACCGTCACTCCCATATACGTCTTCATGGCGTGTTGCTTAATTGATTAAGCCTAGAGATAACTTTGCCTTTATTGTTAGTATATCTATAGGGTGTTACTTATGTTCAGTGTATGAAGTGGGGGCATGTTCTGGAGAAGTGGTTCCTTCAACCTCGCCAAATGTTATCAGAGTGATCAAGTCAAGGAGAATGAGATGGATTGAGTATGTAGCACGCCCGGGATGAGAGTGTATGCAGGGTTTTGGTAGGAAAACCAGGAGGAAGCAGACCGCTAGGAAGACAAGGACGTACATGAGACAGAACTCTTTAAATTATGAAAGATTCGTCGTCGTGCCCCATTCGACTGTTATTAAAAACGAATGTAATGAGTCCATTACTTGAAAGTGGAAAGAAAAATATATTGACAAGCCCGAATGGAAGAATAGAAACTGAGGCAATAGTTTTTTTTTTTTCCAAATTGCGTAGTTATAGTATAAAAATAAAGCTCATTGTTCAAAGTGCATTACACAGTCCCAACTGCAAGAGTACATATGCCCAGCGGTCTCTAACACGCCAATTTGCTTTCCGGTTGAAGAGCATTAGCGTATGACACCGTGCAGTATGGTAGAAGCTCACAGACGTTTCAGAGGCGCGTAATGCCTCCATTTTCATGGTCGAAAAACAAACCAAGCAAGACGGAAGCACATGGAGGGGCGCTTCTTCTGGTTGCTTGCATTGGTAACTTTTCGCTGCTGGAGGTGGAAGCAGTGTGTTCCTCCGAAACGTCAGTAAACATCTACTGGGCTATATGGCGTCACATCCCACACCCAACTGTGTGAAACCAAATTTAAGCTTCTATAAAAATAAAGACAAAATGGTGGGGGTTACTACTGTGACTAACGCTGTTAGGGGTGGGAGGCAGGTGTGTCAGCCCCCAGCAAACACTTGCGCTAGGACCACGCTACCCCATCTCTGTGGCGGCATCTGGTTGAAACAGCTTGCCCTGTAATTTGCTAATAGCTGGACGCTACTGTGCACGCTAGCGACAATAGGATCCACTTTTCGGTCCAGTCTCTGGGGCGATAAGAGTTAAGCTGAAGGCTTCATACCAACCCGACTCAGTCACCTAGATGCCAGTTAGTTTCTAACTCCATCCGATTTCCGGCCGTAAGATAGATTTTTCTCTTCTCCACGTCGTCCAGACCGCCTCTAGGGCCCATCCAGCCTCTTATCCAATGGACACCTGCATGTCCTTCCCCGGGGGTAATGCGGCAAGAGCCTGAAGTTGACCACTCACCTCCATCTACTGCAGAAATCAAGAATGGTGGGGATATACCTCCACTCACCCATATGTCTTCATGACGCAGTGCTTAATTAATTAAGCACAGAGACAACTTTACCTTTTTATAGAACTGAAACGTAGACACACCAACTGTCGTTCAGACTATAAATTCCCAATGTTTTATGGAAACATAAGGTTCATTACTGTGTTCACAAGAGCCCGTCACTGGTCCTTATCCTCAGCCAGATAAATCCACCAAATCCTATACTTCAAAGATCCATCTTAAGATTATCGCCCTATTAACATATATAATTTTTACCATCAACACAACAATACTTTATTATTTGTTTATTTATATAACATACACTATATGTTTCGACCTCAAATGGATCATCTTCAGGTCCTGCAAGTTTCTCACATACTTCTGTATTTCGGCATCCTGTTGCAATTGTTTAACTCAACGTCCATGTATTTATCGTCCGTCAATATTGCAAAACTTGTTTATTCACTACTTAATTTTAATTTTAGTTTAACATTATAATGTATANGGGAGGGGAGCGCTGACTCACCCGCCGCGTCACTGCTGGTGGGGGGGTTCTCCTTTGCGCAACATGTCACAATAATGTATAATGTCAAACTAAAATTAAAATTAAGTAGTGAATAAACAAGTGTTGTAATATTGACGGATGATATATACATGGACGTTGAGTTCTCACATACTATTGCTAGGTCTAAACATGTAGTGTGTGC
This sequence comes from Cryptotermes secundus, assembly GCF_002891405.2. Lineage (NCBI taxonomy): Eukaryota > Metazoa > Arthropoda > Insecta > Blattodea > Kalotermitidae > Cryptotermes > Cryptotermes secundus. Next base: position 2,358,482 of record NW_019743147.1, on the reverse strand, counting down.
TATATAAATAAATAAATAATAAAGTATTTTTGCGTTGACGCTGAAAATTATATGTGTTCATTGTATATACGCAACAGGATGCAAGCCTTAAAAATATTATCGTCCTATGTATGTCTAGGTCTTCCTAGTGGTCTCTAGCCTTCTATTTGTCCAAATAAAAACCTCTTTGCAATCCTCGTCTCTCCCATGAGTGCTACATACCCTACCCATCTCATCGTCCTCGGCTTGATCATTCCAATTAAATTTGGCGAAGAGTTAGGAAGCTGAAGAGATCTACCTTCTGGGATATAACGTCGTGAAGTCTGTTTAAATTTAACCGACGTTTCGGAGGAACATGTCGCCTTCGTCTTCCGGGTTAAAGAATAAGCCAAAGAAGAAGTCAACGCGAAAGCTGTTTGCCCCCTGCTCTCACGCTTCTCATTATGCAGTGTTCTCTATCTTCTTATTATGTCCGTTCCTGCCGGTTACGTCATCACTCTTGGGTCCACATATGAGTATTCTCCTCAGCACCCAGTTCTCATATACCTTCAGCCTATGTCCTTCGCTTAATGTCGGAGACAAAGTTTCACATACACATACAAAACCACAAGCAAGTTATATTTATGTATATAAATATATATGTATATATAAGCTTTGCGTTTTTAGACAGCAGACGAGAAGACGAAACTTTCTGGACCGAACCGTAGCAAGCATTACCCGAACTCAATCCGCTCTTGATCTCCCAATGAGCCAGATTCTGATTTCTTATTGTCGTTCCCAAATACCTCAACTTTGCGCCAGTTAAGTATTTATTTCATTAGTACAAGAAATACAAGAATAAATATAAATATTTGGACAGAACTTTAAACAACGAAGTAAAAAAAAAATAAAGCTATCCCTGTACCAGGCCGTGAAGGCCCATACGGTTGTGAGACGATGAGAGTCCCACATTATCTAGACAATCGGCTCAAAGATGGCAGTAAGGTTGTCAGCCTTACGCGCCGGCCGCGCTTTACTCCCCAGGAAAATTATTTAATTAATTTCTGGTACTCATTTCAGTTAGAGGCTGAGTAAACCCCAGGGCCATAGTGCGGCTGGAAGGATTAGGTCAGTTGAAAAAATCCAATGACCTCATCGGGACTTGAACTCGCGACGCATAGCCCCACAATGAACTACGCTACCGCGTGCCCCTTATACAACGAAGATAGTTTTAAAACATAAAGATGCTTACGTAATTATGGAGAGATGTGCAAAGCACACAAAAATGTCGTTTCGAAGAGCAGGTACATTTGAGAAACACAGAAGTAGTCGCAATGATAATATTAAAATTGGTATTAAGAAATACGATATCGGGTGGGTTAATTTGTCTCCCGATTGACATTGTGGATATTCACCGACCTCCCACGGTTTTCAAAACACACCGTTTAGAAAACTGGTTCTGTTTCGTTGAATTTGAGGTTCTTACCGCATTCAATATGAAAAGTACGCTTTGTTCCCTGTGAAATAATTCACCGAAATTTTCGGAGGAAGTTACCGCCTCCGTCTTCAGGGTTGAAGAATAAAACAAGCATGAAAGAGCCGGGTTATTCTTCGACCCTGAAACTTGTGACAGTACGTTCCCTCTAAGCGTCAGTGGGCGTCCAACAGATTATACGGCGTTACATCTGATAAGATAGCAGATTTACTTTGTTTTGTTTGCTTCATCACGTGACAGGATAAAGTAAGGGGTCAGACTCATTTGGGTCCCTTGGGAAGTACAGTCTAGGATTTCAGATCAGCTCTGTGAAGGGGCGCAACCAGGATAGAAATGACTTTTCAGAATCAGGTAAATACTCCAGCTCCGTATAACGGCCATGGAAATAACCAAACAAAACAAAATCCGTGGTTTTAGTCCGCAAGCGAAATATACCGACCGAGAGACCGCCGCTAGTCCGAAGTTAGTGTCAACTTTTGCGGATAGAGGATGTCGAGTGGTCAGCGCAACGAATCCCCATGGCCGTTAATCTCGGTCTTCTAGACCGGAGCCGCTATTTCCTTGCAACAGCTCCTCAGTTACCCTCACGAGGCTGAGTGGACCCCGTTCCAGACCCACTACTTCTCAGAAAATTTGGTAGCCCCGGGAATCGAACGCGAACCTCTGGATCTGTAGCCGGGAACTCTGACCACTAGACCACAGGGGCGGTCTAGGGAATAATCAACATTTGTTATTAGGAAATATCACAATGTGGGTTTTGAATCTGTTCCTACATACCATTGTTGGGATTGAGAGTTCTAACGTCTTGAGGCTCTGGAAACTCCCTCAAAATGAGGGCTTCTGGAACGAAACAGACGACACGTACCAACCCTATTCTTATTTCCAGCCCTGCGACTAACGGATTGAGACTACCTACATTATCCTGTCACGTGATAAGACAGTCGGAACCCGTTTCGAGGATATTAGTGACTGAAGAAAGGGGGGGGGAGGACACTACTCAAAATATCAATCAAAAAGATAGATCCTTAAACTTGAATTCATCTGGCTCAGGATATAGTTGTATCCATGTGGAATTCTGTACAATCAGTACAATTTAATATAGATGCATTCAGAAACTGCACCTGCAACCGGCGAAACGTCTCGCGATTTATTTTCTTGGCTGTACAGGAACATTTTATAGTTTACTGTAGATTCTGAGAGGCTGTAAAGCTATGCAGGTTCCTGTTGTTACTATACAGCCTTATAGGGCCTTGCAAAAATGTGCAGAGCTGCACTTTTCGTGACTGTAAAAAATTACAGCTTATTTCAGTTTACAGACAGACTGTAAAGCTATTTAGGTCCGTGCTGTCACCATAGAGCCTAACAGGGACCTGCAACAATGTTCAGGGGAGGCAGCGCCATAGCTCAAGCGGTTAGTCGCTGCCTTCCAACCGAGGCGGTCCGGGTTCGATCCCGGGTCTGATCAAGTGGGATTTGTGGTGGACAAAGTGGCGTTGGGGCGGGTTTTCTCCGAGTACTTCATTCCACCAAATTCTTCATCATCATAATCACCCAGGGCAGGCTACAATAGGCCAATCAGTGGCCGCCGTGCCGAGTGGACCCAGTTGGACTCCACCCCCCCACTAAGCGAAATAACAATGTTCAGAATTGCACTTTCTCGTTGAGAGACAAAGATAGCCTCCGTGTTATTTCAAGGGCTCGCAGTATCAGAAAGTTTCATGACCCTTGATTAACTGATTGCAGTGCACCCTAGGTTTCATGCGTCATGAGAGTTATAAGCATGAGTAGTAGCCTAGTCGAAAACCCATCATCGGGACCTCTGTTGACAGTATGACGCACGGTCAGGCATGCAGACTGACATGGACTCCACGTAAGCCACTGTAGAAATGTTTGAAGAGTGTCTCTTAGTGTATTCAGATATATCCTTGAATAGACGTACTTAAAATCAAGCCAGCTTCACCGGATTCCGGCTCTAGGTCTGACTGCCGGATACTCTTGATTGAGGTTTGCAGTAGTTTCCCCACATCCTCTAGCAAATACAGGTCGCATCCGCTTTCATATAAATTCCTTACAAATTTACAGTTCACTATAATCTTTACGTTCGATACTTGTATAATCGATAGGCCTACGGTTGAAAAAGCGGCAAGAAACTTCAAGGAGTTGCAGATGTAAAGTGGAGTGGAATTATTCTTGAGCGTCTACATTCACCAACAGCGTTGAACTATGTTCGGGTAATCAGATGAAGGGCCAATGACAGAGCAAGTAGAACGCGTAGATGAAACAAGAAACAGAACGTACATGTTCGAAAAAGTGGACAACAAAAGTTCGTCTGAAAGACAGTGGATAAAAATAAACAGTTAAATATTTCTTCTTCTTCTTCTTCTTCTTCTACTTCTACTACTTCTCCTCCTCCTCCTCCTTCTTTTTTGTCTCCTTCTTCTACTTCTTTGTCTACTCCTACTTCTTTTTATACTCCTTATAGTTATTTTTCTTCTGCTCCTTCTATTTCTATTTCTTCTTATTATTATTCTCTTCCTTCTTTTTATTCTTCTACTTCTAGTTCAACTTCTTACTCTTCTACTACTTTTACTTCCTCTTCGTCTTCTTCTTCTACTCATGCTTGTTCTTGTATTTCTACTTCTACTTTTTATTCTTATTCTGCTACAACTCCTTTTATTTCTTCTTCTTCCCTTCTTCAGGGCTTACGAATGTCACGTCTCTTAGGACTTCACACCAATCCTCTAAATAGCATACCCATGTATGTATATCGCTATACCACAGTGGTCCCTGTTTAAGTCTAGGTTTGGGAGTCTGTAACTTCCCAGTCTCTCGAGATTGTATGTCCATTTTCTTCTGTAGTCATCCATTTATCGTTTATTACAGACATTTAATTATTTCCGTTTATCTTGACTTTCAAGTTTATCCAATTTGGCACATCCTTCAACATTTCTTAAAAATTTTATTTCCTTCCATGAATTTTGCTGCTGTTCTTACTGCTTTTAGTCCAGGCTTCAACGGTACGTGGGGCTGTCATTACTGCTATAAAATGTTTTAAAAAAATATAAAAATAAATAGTGACGACTGAATTTAAATTAGCTGTGTTGGGTTTGAGTTTCCCTCAGCCGTGACTATGAACAGTAGGAGATTATAGGATGTAACGCAGTGCAGTCTGGTATAAATCACTCTGCTTGCTCCTTGCTTGCTTGCCTTACTCATTAATCCTGAAGACAGAGACAGTACCTTCCTCCGAAACACCAGAGAACATCCATCAAATTACACGACGTCACACCCCAGAAAATAACAATCTTAAATATAAAAGTAAAAGTAAAAAGTAAACCTTTCCCTGTAACAGGCCGTGGAGGACCATAGGGTTGTGAGATGTTGAGGTTCCCACATTTTCTAGACAATCGGTTCATAGATGGCGGCAAGGTTGTCAGCCCTACGAGCCGACCGCCCTTTAACCCCAAGAATATTCCTGGTACTCATTTCTGTTAGAGGCTGAGTCGACCCCAGGGCCATAATGCAGCTGGAAGGATTAGGTCAACTGAAAGAAAATCCAGTGACCTCATCGGACTTGAACCCGCGACTTTCCGGCTTGTAGCATAGTGCCTCAACCAACCACGCTACCGCGTGCCCCCAATCTTAAATATGGACTATATATATTTCAAAGGCGGGATGTTGTTATCACGGCGATGAACGTTCGAGTTCCTTAAGAAGAGAAAATCCACGAGGAAGGAACTGTTTCGGAGAGTCAGTTATATATTTTGCTTATAATGGGATAGCTTAGTCGGTATAGCGACTGGATACAGACTTGATGGCAGAGGAGTAGGAGTTCGGATCCCGGTACTAGCAAGACTTTCTCCTCTCCACGTCGTCCAGACCGTTTCTGGTGATGAAGCGGCCGGGGCACGAAGCTTATCACTCACCTCCAACTACTGACGAGGTCAAGAACATGTGGATTAATACATCCACTCCCCCGTACGTCATGGTGTAGTGCTTAATTAGTTAAGCACAGGGGCAACTTGACCTTTTTACTTATGATGCTGACATGTCTGGTCATACCGATACATCCATCCCTATACTTAGCCAGACAACATCAAATTAGTTAATTGAGTATCCATATTTGTGAAGACGCGAGTGTACAGAGGCGATGCAAGATTATCAGAGTGACAAACGGGCGCCACCGACTCTGTGTGTGTGTGTGTGTGTGTGTGTGTGCATGCTTGAGGGTGGTGGTGGTGCAGTAATGAACACCATTACAAGTCATACAAATGCATGTGTAGTTAGCCCCAACAGACAGGCTACCAGCTGTTCTCTTTATACAATTCTATTTCAGGTATTTAAACCCAGAAACATGCGCGACAAAATGCAACCGTTTCGTTAGCAATATAATGTAACAAACGTAGAGTAAAGCCCTATTTTATATTTCGTGTTAAACAGGACGTTCCTTTCTACTGGTTGTCATATTTCTTTTGTTTGGATTGGATGATATCGGAATGATAAAATATAGGTATTTGATTCCATTCACCATATATGTTCGAACTGAATATGGGTAAAGCGACTGACGTTAAAAGCGTCAGTGTATAAAATGGCAGGTCTTTATTCCTACTGTAAAGATTGGGGTAAAAAGCTCTTATAAACACCCACGTATAAAAGTACAGGTCTGCTCTCTATGTCTTCTCATTCCTGATGGCAATTGTAGGGGTTGTTGCGTGACTTATAAGACAGGTTTCGGATTGGATGATTGGATGATTGGATTCATTGACACCTTACACACAGTACTCGATACTAGAGGCAAATACAGTGCTAGCGCTGATCTACACAATTTCCAGTCCACCGTTGTACACGCATTAGGAGTCTCAGTCTTCACTAGTCGTATCCTAGCAACGGATTTATCAATCTCATTGTCACTTCAACTCACATATGGAGTGTTCTTTTCATAGCTTAACTCCTTTCTTGCCATTCTTTTTCTGAATCATCTTCGAATGTCATCTCCAGAACTTGACCCAATTCAATTCCAAGCTCATATCCAGGCTGGCTGGCGTCTCGAAACTCGACTCTACTCGACTACCGTTCTGTCAAAGTCAAAGTCACATTGCGACTGACGGCCAGTCAGTCAGTCAGTCAGTCAGTCAGTCAGTCAGTAAGTCTTGGTATCGAGCACCCTCCTGGGGCTCATAACCAGATATTTATTACTGTTTGACAGTTACGGTCTTGTTTCTGTGGGCACCTTCTCTGACGAGAGGACGGGTCTGTCTTTTGTATATGCTGCTGGGCCTTGCCAGCGCAGTCTTCCTCGGGTCTGAGTCCCTTAGTACTCGTGACCATATTTTACTATCTAGGATTTGAAACTTCCCTTTTCGTCGCCTCCTACGACTCACAGGGTCACGGTGGAGGTACTCGACACCACCGCCACGCGGGTGTACCTTTCTGTTCTGCCGAACACTTCCTTATAAACACTTTCCACGGACACCACGGAAAACAGCTTCTATTTTTAAGGAGATTGTTTACTGATCCTACCTAGCAATAGGCGCCCACGCGACACCCTCTATCCGATAAAGCTGGCACTAACTTCGCCGACAAGCGGCGGTCGCTCTGTTGGTATAGTCCGCTTGCGGACTAACACCACGGAGTTTTTTAATATATATATATTATTTGTTCGGAACGTTCTCATGGCCACGAATATTAAATTTGCTATCTGGGATTTGACGCCGTGTACTTTGGTAGATAGTTACAAATGTTTCAAGGAACTTATTGCCTGCATTTTAAGGGTAGAAAACCCTGCAACGAGGGAGAATACGATTCTCCGAAATGTTGATCTCTACACAAAAAAAAACATTCCAGAAGACAGTGTTCTAATTATTTATTACCACGAAATATACCAACAGGGAAGAATCTTCAAAAAGAACTAGCATGGAATGTGTTGTCGGTTACGGTAGCCGAGCGGTCTAAGGCATGCACTGTCTTCGCTCGATCAGAAGCCGGGATCGTGGGTTCGAATCCCACACAAGGCATGGATGTTTGGTATGTTTATGCGTTTATTTTGTGTTTGTGTTGTCCTGTGTTTAGGTAGAGGCCTTGCGACGAGCTGATCCCCCGTTCAAGGAGTCCTACCGTCTGTTAAAAAGATCAATGAAACTGAGAAATCAGCCCTTGCTCCAAAGTGGGAGCGAGAGGGGGAAAATGGAATGAGTTAGAGCCATATATAAAGAGAGAAAATTTAGAAGCAATATGTAAAGAGGATTGAGAGTTGCATTAATAAAGGCCTTCTTCATAAAATGACTATTTTAAAATATTTCTCCCCTTCGTAAAAATTATTACTTTATGACATATCATCAGACTCATGAGATTCTCTGAAATAATATGTCGATAAATATCCTAAATGAAAAATATAATGAAGCCATTAAACAATGACCACATGTGGCTCATGGTTGAAAACACAAAAGCATTTGAATAACATTCTAGGACGAAATTGCTTGTCGCGAAAGCTCTACTTGTTGTTAGGAAGAGAGTATAGTCGATGACTCCCCGATGCGAAAAGCGATATTCCAGCGTTGTTCATTAATAATGATCTGATGCAATTATTGGTCCAACTGACCGCATAGCAGGGATGTGTTCCTGTCATTTGTCCAGCAGCAGCAGCAGCAGCATAGCGTTCTGTCTGCCTGTCTGTCACACAACCCATCCCCCTCTATGATAAATAATACACAGCTCTAGCTGCAGTCCTTGTCAGCGGTAGGACAACAGTAAGAAATATAAAAATATTGTCACGTGATTGAGTGTGACTAGAGACGGGGTTCGGATTGGTAACTGGATTTATTGGACACTACAACACACATAAAGTCTTCTTAGTCTTCACTAGCCGTTGCTTGGGAGCGGCTTCCAACGGCGGACGATAACCTTCGTCTGGGTTCTTGAACTGTCCCGGGCCTCAGCTATCAGCTTCTCAATTCTCAAATGACTCGAGTCAGAGTCAGAGTCACTTTACGACTGGCGGTTTACTGTCAATCAGTTCGTCTTGGCTCCAAGCCCCTCGAGACTCACATCCAGAGACTTTTTTTGCATCTGAACTCTTGGGATCATAGTTCTTATGTAACATCCCTGACGGGAGGATTGATTTATCTCTTATGAATAGGCTTCGCTTTTGTCAAGTGTGCGTTTCGCATATATGGCATGGGTCTACGTGATTATGGGGAATGCCTTTTCTGAACTACTAGTCCTCATTATAGAGTCCCCATGCGGACCTCACAGAAAACGTCTCTTCCATTATTTCGTGTTATCTCGTTGCCGGGGAAACAAGTGTCCACAGAGCTATTCCCCAGCAACGGCTGTTATACTGTCACCTGTTTACACAGCTGTTACTTGGCAATGGGTATACATGTCACAATATAATAGTGGTACATACATAATTAATTACATGATGCGGAATTTTTTCATAGTACGTTAATAGCGACTCACGAAATTTCTCTCCCTTTTTGGAACCCCACTAATATTTTTTTAAAGGACCGCCATTGAATTGTGTCTGGAGTCAAATGAATCCAGTCTTTAATTTACATCGTGTTTCTCTGTGAGAAGTTTTAATATTATCTTCCCATCTAAGGTAAACTCTCCCAAGTGATATTTAAAGTAACAAATCCAAGGCGTTCCCTTATTTTCCATTAAAACGCGATTCATATACAATAATATTTGTTTTCTTAACAATATATTCCTGTATTTACATCACAACTGACTTATCTGCCAGATACATAATCTTCATGGCCCCTCTAAGTTATTAAAAATAACTTTGTTTTCATCTTTAAGCGATAGGATAATATGTGGCCTTCCTTTCCTCTTGAAGTGCATGCTACACTGATACTGCCATTTTAATCCTGGTTGTGCCATACTGCTTCTTCCTTTTGGTTTACATTTTAAAATTCATTTAAGCATACTTCTATTTTCATTCGTGAAATCTCCACTGAAAAATAATGTTGTAATTTACCTACAACTAAGTTTAGTCCCTAATTCCGATATAATCTGACTTTAAGTGGAAAAAGAAGTTCCAAATAACACAATGCTAGGCAACGACAATTATGATCAGAATTTATGAAATGTCAGAATACTGTGTGTCGAGTCCGCTGAATCTAAGAATAAGCACCCGTAAACTTCAGGATATGGAGCCGTTAATTATTTAGGAAATTGCAGGAAGCATCAGATATATTCCTAATTCTTTATCGATATTTCAAAAGCCAATATAGAGATCACATTAATGTCTATGTATTTAGTCCGTCAATAATGCAATAATCATTAAACTATTCACCAGTCAACATCAACACGGCATGTTTCGGCCACAGACGGCCATCCTCAGGTGTTTCGATACGTCTAAACTCTTACACTGCTTTGATGCGCGCTAAAATTGCGAAAGATTTTAATTTAAGTGGACTGTAACACGCAATTTTAGCGCGCATCAAAGCAATGTAACAGTTCAGACGCCTCGAAACACCTGAGGATGGCCGTCTGTGGCCGAAACATGTCGTGTTGATGTTGACTGGTGAATAGTTTAATGATTATTGCATTATTGACGGGCTAAATATATAGACCTAAATTAAAGATGTGCAACAGGATGCTGAAATACAGAATTACAAATAGAGATCAAATATAGATTTATATCGAAGAAAACTTCTATTACTATCGATAGGTCTATAAAGTTACTGTCGGTATACCAAAAATAAGAAATATATCTATAATATTAACTTGATAAGATGGCGGAAAATTTCATAGAACTATATTTGAAAATACTGAAAATAATTATCGATAAATATCTATATACCAGAATCCAAACCACGCTAGATTAGTGGGCTCGGATTGCATAAGGCGAGACTAATATTCGATATACAGATTCCGGTGACGACAAAAGTGAGTATCGATAACTATCGATATGCCGAATACTACGCTAGACAAAAATAAAACGGAAGTTCTACTTTCTTCCCATTGGGCCATTACGAATTTAATCACTGTTCACTTTTATGAGGGTAGTAGACTTAGATCAGAGAATGTACGTACCCTGTAAGAGAACTTACTAATTGCTATTTGGCACTGCGCTGTTTTATCAGAACAAATAATAACAAACGTTACCTTGGTATGCGTCTTGTAAGAGTTGTGATATGTAGGCGCCAGGTTACAGCAAATATTGTTAGCTTACCTGAAACAAACAAAATTTTCACTTACTAATGCACACTGATCTGTTGTGTTGTTTGTCTTTCTCCTGTAGCTAAATTTTCCCCACCTCTGGTGGATAGCAACCACTCCTTATATGAATACAGTAAACTCTTCCTAATCGTGATTACTGAGGGCAGAAGTCATCAGGTTTCAATCATCCTCACCTATCATCTAGGGCTGGTACAATAGGCCAGAAGTGGCCGCAGTACAAGGGACTCAGTCCCACCCCACTAGCAATAAAAAATGGATAATCCGGATCAATGAAACAAAAGATAGCCCCAGAAGAAAAAAAAAACTTAGGAAACAAATTAATAGAAAATTTAGTAATATAGGTAGTGCTCATGAAAATAAATAAGAAATATCACTGCAGCAATTTCTTCCTCTGTCAGGAGCTGAAATCCAGGGTCTCCATCCAGCTCAAGCCAAGCTTGGATATTTTGTTGCGTGTTTCCGTCTCTGCAGATGCCCTCAACAGAGCCTGAAAGTCCTCTTGCTCTAATCCTTCATGCTTCTAAATCCCATGTGTCTTTTTCAAAGTATGTACTCAACTGTGAACAGAATTTCCAATTTTTCGATCTGGATTAACTACAACCGGATTAGCGATCTCACACTAATCACTGAAAATATGATAGCAATAAAAGATAGTATACAAAGCATGCTTGTGTCTCTAAAATGGGATAAAGTGAATTTTGTAGGCTATACACTCCACAGTATTCACTTAGTGGGGGGGGGGAGTTCAACTGGGTCGACTCAGCACGGCGGCCACTGATTGGCCTATTGTAGCCTGCCCCGGGTGATTATGATGATGGAGAATTCGGTGGAATGAAGATTGGCAGGGGAAACCGAAGTATTCGGAGAAAACCCGCCCCAGTTGCCACTTTCTCCACCACAAATCCCACTTGACCAGACCCGGGATCGAACCTGGGCCGCCGTGGTGAGAAGCCAGAGACTAACCGCTTGAGCTATGGCGCGGCCACACTCCACAGTATACATTAAGAGCAGTGATATCTCAGTCGGTATAGTGAAAAACTAGGGGCTGAACAGATAGGTTAGATTCCTAGCAGGGTCAAGCGTTTTCTCTTTTCCACAGCGTCCAGGCCAGTTCTGGGGCCCACCAGCCTCCCGTCCAACGGGTACCGCGAGCTCTTTCTCTGGGGGTAAAACGGCAGGGGCGTGAAGCTGACCACTCACCTCCATCTAGTGCCGAGGTAAAAAATTGTGGAGCTATACCTCCACTCTCCCATATACCTTAATTGCGTAAGCACGGGAACTTTACCGTATAGTGTCTACCTCTGCTGAAGAAAGTTCATAGTCTGCTCTAGACAGCCGCGCCGCTAAATGTACTGTATATAGCTACTTGAGATCCGGAATTTTCTAGACATTATCCACCGCCCTGTTTATATTTGAAAACATAAGGTTTCGGAGACTCTAGGTCTATCATTTGGGCCCAAATGAGTAGGTTCTACCTGAAGACGGAGGCAGAATGCAGTCTCCGAAACCTTGTTTTGAAATATAAACAGGGCGGTGTTTTAGATAAGACAGGACGACCGATAATGTCCAGAAACGTAATATTTACATATCGCTACTGTATTAAGTTTACTGTCTTAATGTAAATACAGCTGGGTTTCCATAAATATTAAAATGCATAGCGTGTACATGAAGCAAAACTGTGACTTAAACATGTTCCTCGTTAACTATAAAGTATACTTTTTTGTAATGTTTAACGATACTGCCAAAATGCTAAATTCTCCAAATTCCATCCAGGTTAATAATATCGCTTATGTATTGTCGCGCGTGTTTGTTAGGCAACGCGACAAGAAACTACACGGGATATCGGATTTGGACGAATGTATTCATAGGACAGTCACACTCGCAAGTACAATTATTCACAACATAACGTCTTCGGAAGTTTCTTCTTCAGTCTTACAACACTCTCGCACCAATATACTCCTTGAAGTGTCTTCTGCTCTAGTCGGATGAGAACTCTTCTGTTCTAAGGTCAAATACAAATTGAACTCTGCTCCAATTGAATACAAACTGAAAACTTGTCGGAGCCGTTGCTTATCAATGGACGTCTTATCATCCGGCTTTTTGGCGGCACGCCACGGTATTTTTTTTAATTCATGTATACACAAAAATTGCCTAGCAATGCTCATCTGGCCCATCATCCATGCATGTACCGCGGCGGCCCGGTTTCGATCCCGGGTCTGGTAAAGTGGGATTTGTGGTGGACAAAGTGGCGCTGGGGCAGGTTTTCTCCGAGTACTTCGGTTTCCCCTGCCAATCTTCATTCCACCAATTGCTCCACAATCACCCTCACCTATCATCTGGGGCTGGTACAATAGGCCAAAAGTGGCCGCAGTACAAGGGACTTAGTCTCACCCAACTAGCAATAAAAAAAATGTACCGCAGCCATTAAGTGAAGCGCTCTGTTGGCAGTATTTGTAAGTCAGTATCTAGGAAGCAATTATCAATCCGTGATGGAGTTACGAAGATATAATTCTTCATTTTACCGTGAAACGTACTTAAATTTTAGTGAGAACTATACAGATTTTGAACGGCTACATATATATATTATTTACATAAGAAAGACATGTACTTTAAGCGACCGTGTGGAGGCAGGGCCGAATACCTCCACCGCAGCCCTAAGAGTCGTTGGAGGCGATGAAACGGGAACCCAGTGCCTGGGGGTATAATGGAGTCACCATTTTCCTGGGGGATATAAATACGGGAACCTCGCGCTCCAGGTTGGGGGACTCTCGAATCTGAGACAGTAAAATGTGGTCATGAGTCCCGCGTGACTCGGATCTGAGAATGACTGCGCTGGCGAGGACGAGCAACAATTATAAACGACAGACCCATCCCCTCGTCAGAGAGGATGTTACATAAGGACTATAACTACAAGTGTTCAGTTGAAACAAAAATTGCTGGTCGTGAGTCTCAAGGGGCTTGTCGCCAAGACAAACTGATTGAAAGTAAACCGCCAGTCGTAAAGTAGCTCTGACGCTGATTCTGACTCTGACTCTGACATGTACTTTAGTCTATCAATGAGGACAGTTCTTAAAGAAAGGAAAGGGAATTTTCTGATAATAGGCTAGATTGTAAAAGCGCCGTTTACTGGAGGTACCGGCTGTATTACAGAGCTCTATGGAACCAAATGCAACCCGTTCAGAGAATGTTATAGGCCTATGAGACTTTTGGAGTGTTTCGTTTCTCATTTAACACTAGATTATGCTTCCATTCTCATACTAATGCTTACGACAGTTCCTTCCCGCTTTATAAAGACGGTGAGTAAGACAAGGAAAACTTGGAAAAATGACGCCTTGAAAATCTACATAGGTGGTATTTGCCCACTGGTTCTTAATAACGTCGACTTACTTACTTACTCATGGAGCTGATACCTTCTGGAGGAGCTGCCAATTCTGCAGCTACTCAAGAATTTCCCAGCATTTTACGGAACCCGAAGGTTCATCACCGTGTTCACAAGAGCCCTCCACTGTTCCCTATCCTGAGCCAGATCTATCCAATATATACCATCCCATCCTATCTCTCTAAGATCCATTTGAATATTGTCCACCGACCTACGCCTTGTCTTCCCAGTGGTCTCTTTCTTTCTGGCTTTCCCACCAATATCCTATACGCATTCCTCGTCTCCCCCATTCGTGCTACATGCCCTGCCCACCTCATTCTCCTTGACTTGATCGTTCTAATTATACTTGGAGAAGAGTACAAGTTATGAAGCCCCTCATTATGCAATTTTCTCCAACCTCCTGTCACTTCATCTCTCTTCGGTCCAAATATTCTCCTCAACACCCTGTTCTCAAACACCCTCAGTCTATGTTCCTCCCTTAATGTCAGAGACAAAGTTTCACACCCATATAGAACCACAGGTTAAAATTATAGTTTTGTATATTCTAATTTTTATGTTTTTGGAGAGCAGACGAGAAGACAAAAGGTTCTGGACTGAATGGTAGCAAGTATTGCCCGCGTTCAGTCTCCTCTTAATTTTGATCTCTTATCGTTGTTCCCAAATATCTGAACTGTGCCACATTTTCAAAACATCTGTTACCTATCTTTATGTCATGATTTTGCCCTGCATTTTGGTGATGGGACAGCAACATATACTTAGTTTTCTCAGTGTTTACTTCTCGACCAACCTCTTTACTTGCGTCAATTAAAGTTTGTGTGTTTTTCTTTATGGTATCTACGTTATCACCCAGTAGATTCACTTCATCGGCGTAGACCAACAGCTGATGTGTCCCGTTTAATTTCAGTCCCACCTGGTTTCCCTGGACCTTCCTAATTGCATATACTAAGGCAAAGTTGAAAAGGAGTGGCGTTATGCATCGCCTTGTTTTAGACCATTCTGGATAGGAAATTTATCAGACAAATGTTTACATATATGGATTTCACTATAAGTTTCATTTAAACACATTTTAATCAACCTAACTACTTTCGTGGGTATCCCAAACTCTATTAGAATATTGTACAATACTTCCCTCCTAACTGAATCATAGGCTTTCTTGAAGTCTACAAAGAGCTGATGAACTGTCTCATTTTACTCCCATTTTTTTCTCCAATATCTGACGAATGTAAAGATCTGATCTGTAGTTGATCAGTTACGTCGAAACCCACACTGATGATCTCCAATAATTTCATCTATGTATGGACTTAACCTTGAGAGAAGAACATTGGGTAACATTTTGTAGGAAGTTGATATCAGTGATATTCCCCGATAATTACTACAGTCAGTTTTATCACCCTTCCTGTGAACTGGTACAATAATAGACTCCTTCCACTGATCAGGCAATTTTTCCTTATGCCAAATAGAAGTAATTAGATTGTGTATCTTAGAATGTAATATTTCACCTCCTGTTTGAATAAGTTCTCTCGGAATTTGATCACTACCTGTCGATTTATGCCGTTTCAATTTTGCAATAGCACTTTCAACCTCAAAAGGGCTAGGATCAGGTACTAACGGCTCAGCTGTATGGATTTCTGTCTGCCTAACATCACTGAACCTATGTACATTTAATAACTGAGAGAAGTAGTTCCTCCACCTGTTCAAAATGTTGTGGGAATCTAATAACGTCGACAGACACTTTTATTAATATTAAGAAATTATTATATACGTTTTCATGAATTTGAAATCTCTGTATTGGTCTCACTTTAGGGAACCATATGCTCTACATTTTCCATATCTGTCAAACTTTTTGTATTCCCCATTGACAGAAACACATATTAAGGCCGTATTCGCCAATGTTCCCTTATCCCAGACGACACAGCATCGGATAGTAGAACGGTTGGTAAATAAATGAATTAGAGAGGATTTGACTTAAGGAGTCGTGCCTGAATCATGGTAATATCCTGTCATTTTTCTAGAAGGATCAAGGAAACCCGAGGGCACGCCGTAGCGTAGTCGGTTGAGAAATACATTACAAGCTGGAAGGTCGCGAGTTCGATTCCCGATGAGTTCATTAAAATTTTCAATTGACGTATATTCCGTCCGTACTCTGGGACTGGGATAGACTCAGCCTCTAACAGAAATATGTTTCAGGAATTTTGCTGGGAGTAACGGGCGATGGTGCGTAGAGCTGCCACCCCAGCTCCATCTGTGAGCCGACCGTCTACAAATTGTGGGGGCCTCGACGGCTCACAGTCCAATGAGCCTCCACGGTCTGTTACGAGGATAGTTTCATGACGAAAACAAAAGACAGCCGGTGTCTGGGCCGAGATTCGAACCGAACACCTCCCGAACTCAGTCCAGAGTGTTGGCGCTATACAAACACAGCGAAATAAGTAGTTTTCAAAGTGATCTAATATGAAGCTAGCAACAGCAAATAGTCCCCATTGAAATTTCACTGGGTTCTTATACTAGTCTGAGGCTAAAATACAGAACGGTGTACAGATCCGTCGCTCACGCGGCGCGGTAGTGTGGTAGGTTGACGAACTATGCTACAAGTCGGAAGGTCGCGGGTTCGATTCCGCATGAGGTAACTGGATTTTTAAACTGACCTAAGCCTTCCAGTCGTAATATGGCACTGGGGTCGACTCAGCTTCTAACAGAAATGAGTACCAGGAATCTTCTCGGTGGTAAATGGCGACAGGCGCGTAAGGCTGACAAACTGACAGCCATCTGTAAGCCGACTGTCTATAAAATATGGGAGCCTCGACGTCTCACAACCCTATGGGCCTCCACGGCCTCTTACCGGGATGGCTTTAGAGACCTGTTATTAAGCAGTGATTCTAAACAGCGACCGTTCTGGGCAAAGGCTAACTAAACACGTTCCCGCTGCAAAGAATACGCACGTAACATTAGTTACCGTTGGAAACGGGGTGTTTTCAATGTGGTCTGTTCCGAGAAGTTATAAGCGAGGCGAGGTTTGGAACTTAGTTTTGCCCGTATGGAGGCGGGGTCGAATACCTCCACCGTGACCCTGCGAGTCGTAGGAGGCGATGAAAGGGGAAGTCTCAAATCTGAGACAGTAAAATAAGGCAGCGAGCCCCAAGGGACTCGGACCCGAGAAAGATTGCGCTGGCAAGGGCCAGCAGCATATGTAAAAGACAGACTCGTCCTCTCATCAGAGAGGGCGCCCCACAAAAATAAGACCGTAACTGTCAAACAGTAATAAATATCTGGTCATGAGCCCCAGATGGGGCTCGACACCAAGACTTATTGACTGACTGACCATCAGTCGCAATGTGGCTTGGACTTAGAGCTTAGTTCAGTTGTGTTGAGTTCTGCAAGGGAGGCTGAGAAGAGATGGCGCTATAATTTAACCGACTTCAATTGTGGAGTGTTAGCGAGACATCAACGGCGTGGCCACAGGAGCTGAAAAATCTCCCTTGTCAAGATCTGTTACCAGGAAACGACTAGTGATACAGACTTACAAGACTTAGCGTGAGGTCTAGTGATTTATAAAGTGTGTAGATCAGCGATAGCGCTATGTTTGTAGTTCAAAATCGTGTGTAGAAGTGGTCAATGAATCCATTCAGCAATTCAAACCCCGTCTATAGTCACACACACGTGACAACATAATTTATAGTGTAAATTCATGTTATTTGTGTAATACTTTATTTCCCCCATATTTTTTTCTACGTTTACTCTGAATTACTTCCTTACCTGTTTACGTACTTTAAGACCAAGAATTATGCTGAAACGAGGAAAAATTTAGTCGTCTAAAAATCAGATGTTTTTGTAACTGTACTTACACAGTATACAATGACAGCACTGATGCAAATTGAATTTTAAGTACCCGTGGTTGGAGGCTCCGATAAAGCCAGATCCCAAGTTCTTGATAAGACTCAGATGACTAATATCTGACAATGACGCATGGTACCGTCCGCGTTGGGTTACATGGACGGTTGCTAAATCCCATCCTTGTAAGACCTCCAATTTGTCATATTCTGTGTCACAGAGGGAAGTTCTGCATAAAAGAGAGGCGAAGCTATCCCTGTAACAGGCCGTGGAGGACCGTAGGGTTGTCAGACGTCGAAGCTCCCACATTTTCCACACAGTCTACTCACAGATGGCGGTGAAGTTGCCAGCCTTACGCTCCTTTACCCCCAGGAAGATTCCTGGTACTCATTTCTGTTAGAGGCTGAGTCGACTCCAGGGCCATAGTGTGGCTGGAACGATTCAGTCAATTGAAAAATCCAATAACCTAGTCGGGAACCGAACCCGCGACCTTCCGGTTTGTAACATAGTGCCTCAACCAACTACGCTACCGCCTGCCCTAGTTCTGTATAAATATATTTGAATTTGGAACTGCCATTTGAATAAAAAAATACACTGAATCTTAGTTAATTGCTAATGATGACGTAACAATCTACGTTGGTGACTGGTGATGTTCATATCATAATAGGCTGTAGAGTGTGCTGTCCATTAGCAAGAATTATTATTATTATTATTATTATTATTATTATTATTATTATTATTGGAACACGCGGTAACGTAGTTGGTTGAGGCACTATGCCACAAGCCGGAAGGTCTCGGGTTCGATTCCCGATGATGTCATTGGATTTTTCAATCGACCTAATCTTGCCAGCCGCACCATGAATCTTCCTGGGGGTAAAGGGCGGCCGGAACGTAAGGCTGACAACCTCACCGCCATCTGTGAGCCGACTTTCTAAAAAATATGTGAGCCCCGACGTCTCACAACTTTATGGGCCTCCACGGTCTGTTACAGGGATAATTTTTACATTATTATTATTACTTATAATCATCAATATTAACCGAAATGAAGGAATCTTAGCACTTCTACTTCGTATTCAGAAGAACCCTGCTTCAAATCTCGGCTCGGACATCGGCTATCCTCACTGAACACTTTCGTCATTTTTCTCAGTCCCTTCAGAAAAATACTAAATAACACCTTGAATTAAGCCATGACCACTTCCTTCAACATATCTTTTACCATTCATTGATCATTAATGATCCAATTGTTCCAGGTATAGGCCTACAGTCTGAGCTACTGACATCTTTAAGGAAACCATAAATACTCGTATATAAAATAATAACTGGTGATTCTTTCCCTTGTCACCAGGTGACACTCTCTCTGGGACTCACTCAGCTCATGATCACGGTATAATGAGGGCGTTCTTGTTTAAATTTGATAACACAGGGAATCCCGAATGCTTTACTCTTACCGCTGTGTAATACAATGTTATTGTGTCTTATCAAATATTTGTAGGCTACAGGAATATTTGAATTGCTGTCGCCCCTTTTGTAATCGATTTTCAATAGCTGTGTGTCATACGTGACGAGATGTCAGTTCTGTATCACACAGAACTCATCGAAATTTGGTTTATATTTAACTAGGCCATGCCTCATAATTACAATTTCACTGGACTCATACCTCAAATACTGAACAGTCTCCATGTGGGGTCTTTTTCACAGACCTAACTCGCCAATGTATCCACCTATGTTATGTAAAAAGGTACTGCCTTCATCATCAGGGTTAAAGATTAAACAAAGCACATTCTTCACGTCGTTTGTTTCTTCCGGCGTTTCTTGCTTGCCCACTCTTAAATCCTCAGGATCGGGGACAGAAGTTTCTCAGAAATGGTAGGCTTCTACCGAACTAGACGGCGTCACATCCCACAAAATCGTACTCTGTAAGGTCACTGCTCTGAGAATATCAAACGCAACGATAAATATTCTGTTGTTATGGAGCTCTAAGATGGGTGATCATAGGTCAGGTCACATGGGATTTATGGTGGACGAAGTGACACTGAGTGGGTTATTATCCGAGTATTTCGGTTTCCTCTACCAATTCTAATTCCACCAGTTTCTCCTCATTCATGAATCACCTTAACATGGACCTTATATAGTGTTCATGCTGACAACAACGTTAAATAAACAACTTAAACATCAAAAAGTATTCGTCACGGCGGTAAACAAACCCGTCACTCAATCCTATATTTGACAATTAATCCAGAAACTATTTTTTCCGTCTTGAAATGTAATGTTATTTGGCCGTTTTGTCTCTGTCTCGCTGGTGGACACATTCAATGATGATTTCGAATGAAAACTTATGTATCCTGATTCTCCATTCGTCAGCTCAGCCTAACAGATATTTTCTGCCCCACTGGAACTTCGCCAGACGCATCTCCTTTGTTTTATTCGGCCGGGGCGTGAAGGTGACCACTTAGCCCCATCTGATACCGAGCTTAAGAATATGTCCATCTCTTCTTCCACTCCCCCCTTACGTTTTCACGTCATGGTGCTTAATTATGAAGAGGGACGCGTGTTACTCGTTTCTT
>NW_019743147.1:2213437-2338033 GCF_002891405.2 Cryptotermes secundus | reverse complement strand
CCCCCCCCCCCCCCAATCTCTTCTCGTGCTCTCCCATTATATCCTCCTTTCATTCCTTCCTTTCTCCTCTTTTCTTCCTTGCTATTCTTTAATTCTTCTCTTCATCCCCTTCGCTTTCATCAAGTCTATCTCTTCTCTATTTAATTTTTTTATTTCTTATATTATCTGTATTTACTTATTTTTCTCCTTTTATATTACACAAGCTCAGAAACACCTGGAAAGCTTCGAAATGTGGTGTTGGAGAAGGATGGAGAAGATCAGTTGGACCGATTATGTGAGAAATGAAGAAGTGTTATTCAGAGTCAGTGAGCAGAGGAATATCCTACACGAAATAAGAAAACGAAAGGCTGATTGGATTGGTCATATCTTACGCGGTAACTGCCTTCTAAAAGAAGTTATTGAAGGAAAGATAGAGGGGCGGATAGAAGTGATCAGAAGACGAGGAAGAAAACGTAAGAATATGCTGGATGACCTTGGGGACAGAAGAGGATATTCTCATTTGAAGGAGAAAGCTCTAGATCGCATCAAGTGGAGGAACTGTTTTGGAAGAGACTGTGAACCTGTCGTCTTGACAGATTACTGATGAATGAATGAATATTACACATCTTCCTTTATTTTCTTTCCGGTAGCTGGGACAGCTCAGTCGATGTAGCAGCTAGGCTACGTTCTGGGCGGCCGAGGAATCGGGGTTTGATTTCCGGTAGGGGAAAGAGATTTTTCTCTGTCCCACAGCATCCAGACTGGCTCTAGGGCCCACCCAGCCTCCTATCCCATTGGTACCGCGGGCTCCTTCTCCAGGGGTAACGCGTCAGGGGCATGAAGCTGACCACTCAACTCCAGCTAATGCGAAGGTTATGAATGGTGGAGCTATACCTTCATTCCCCATACGTCTTCATGGCCTAGTGCTTCATTAATTAAGCCTAGGGATAACTTTACCTTTACATTTATTTTCTTTCTTCCATTCCTATTACGTATTTTCTTCTGTTTTCTTTCAACCTTCTTTCCTTTCAAGTCCGTATAGTCTCTCACGCGTTTCATACTGCAGAAAGGAATTTTCACAGTGCAGAAGTTGGGAAACAATACAGTCAGAGTTTGAGTGCGGGTTTATGCAACCCCGAGGACACGTGAGTCCTGTCCCTGCCACACGTTTCCAAGTTATCCCGCATCTAACATTATTACAAACTTGTAACTATGTAAGACTACACCAGCGCTACCTGTAATTCACTGGTCAAGTTAATGTTAAAAAAAATACACCAAAAACTTTTTAAAGCTTATTTTTATGAAGTCCTGAAGCCAAATGGGTCGTAAATGAAAAATGGCTATAAAGAGCATCCAGGTCGTACAGTCATTATCAAAACAAAATGGGATGTAACCGAATAATTCGTTCACTCGTGAAGCTGAGCCCTTCTTGAGAAGCCGCCCTTCTGTGCAATTACTCAACAACTTCCCAGCATTTTATGGAATCCGAAGGTTCATTATCGTGTTCACAAGAGCCCTCCACTGGTCCCTATCTTGAGCCAGATCAATCCAATCAATACCATCCCTTCCTATATCTCTAAGATACATTTTAATATTGTCCACCCACCTACTTCTTAGTCTTCCTAGTGGTCTCTTTCCTTCTGGCTTTCCCACCAATATCCTATACGCATTCCTCGTCTCCCCCATTCGTGCTACATGCCCTGCCCACCTCATCCTCCTTGACTTGATCATTCTAATTATACTTGGAGAAGAGTACAAGTTATGAAGCCCCTCATTATACAATTTTCTCCAACCTCCTGTCACTTCATCCTTCTTCGGTCCAGATATTCTCCTCAACACCCTGTTCTCAAACACCCTCAGTCTATGTTCCTCCCTTAATGTCAGAGACCAAGTTTCACACCCATACAGAACCAAAGGCAAAACTATAGTTTTGTATGTTCTAATTTTATGTTTTTAGACAGCACAGGAGAAGACAAGAGGCTCTGGACTGAATGGTAGCAATGTAACCGACTAAAAATCAGAAGTGTATACAAAGTTTTACTGTTCTATCTGATATGAATAAAAACTTCTTGGGGGCCTAAAACCTAAACGGGAAAATATTAAAATCGATTTTATATAAATAGGCCATGAAGATGTTGAGTTGATCGCAATAATTTAAGCATAATTGGCTTTTGTGGTGGCGAGGACGAATTTTACATAAAAGCTAGGTAATAGGTACAAAATGCGACAATAGTAGACGTCCACTGCTAGGTAGCAGACAAGTTTTCTGTGGAGTCCGCCTCGAGACTATATAATGAATATGTATATTTTATGATGTCAGATTTCCCGTTTTGAGGCGGGGTCGAATACCTCCAACTTGACCCTGTGAGCTGTAGGAGGCGACAAAAAGAAAAGTCTCAAATCTGAGGCAGTAAAATATGGGCGCGAGTCCAAGGGACTCGGACCCGAGAAATACTGCGCTGGCAAGGACCAGCAGAACGTACAAATGAGAGGCCCGTCCATTTGTCAGAGAGGGCGCCCCACAAAAACAAAAACGTAACTGTCAAACAGAAATAAATATCTGGGGCTCGACACCAAGACTTACTGACTGACCGTCAGTCTCAATGTGACTTTGACTCTGACTATGATATCAGAGAACAGTCACACAGGTATCCATTGCTGGAAAACGTCCTGTTAAAGTATGTTTCCGCGGCAACAAACAGGCACAAAGGCAGAGGCATTGTTGGCTGAGGGGTTTCTATTCGGTCCGCCTCATAATTTTATAAGTAGGAGTAAAGGTATACACGTGTGGAGTCCCGTGTGGAGGCGGTATCGAATACCTCCACCGAAGCCCTGTGAGTCGTAGCTGGTGACGAAAAGGGAGGTCTCGAATTTGCAATAGTAAAATATGCTCGAGAGTCACACGGGACTCGGATCCGACAATGACTGCGCTGGCGAGGACCAGCAGCAGTTGTATACTACAGACCCTTCCTCTCGTCAGAGAGAGCGCCCCACACCAACAAACCCGCAACTGTCTGACAGTAATAAAAATCTGATTGTAAGTCCCAGACGGGTGCTTTAATAAAAGACAGACTGGCCGACTGACCGCCGGTCGTAATATAAACCTCAGACTCAGCTGAGAAGTCAGCTCATTTCAGTTCAGTCCAGTCCAGTTGGAAGTCAGAGGTCGAGAGTGTTCAGTGAAATGTTGTAACAAGGTCCAATAAATTCGACCATCAAATCCAAACCCCGTTCTGTAAGTCACGGAAACTCCTAATACGTGAGAGTACGACGAGAGATTTTCTTCCGTACGGCTGCTTCCTGAAAGTACGACGTGCCCTCAGAGACATTTCAGACAAGCAAACATTTCCATGTTTACCAACATAACAAAATGAAAATTTCCTCCACCCATAAGAATCGAACCTAGGACAACCGATAAGGCATATACGTGACCACCCATGCAGTCGCTGCTGAGGTCATGAGGTCGACCATAATTGCAGACGTTTATATCACATTAATGACACGTTGGTTGGCGGATCGCTTTACGACTGTCGGGATGTGCATACGGGAGGGAATCAATTAGCGGTTACAGCCTCTTTACGAGGGAGTTGCTGCTAAATCAATCACACAGCGACAGGTTTACTAGCTCGCAACATTGTGCTCAAGGGTTTCCACGAACACTTCAGTACTCCATAGCATTTTCGGTGGTTATTACTGCCTAAATCTTCTAACATGTGAATCCGGAAAATGTTACAATGTTACAGGCAAGTGAAGGATATTGTAAATATTCCAGTAACAGGCAATATAAACTACAGTATGTGCAAGAAGTCGGTTACTACTTTAGAACAAGTAACTGCATGAGACTTGAGCACAATATTCCTATATAATTCATATGCATGTATGCGGTCACCCTTTATAAATTGTGTACCGGTTTCGAGACATAAATGGAATCCAAAATATTATTATCGTCCCGGCCTCCATTGCAATTTTTACGGTACAGGGATGCATCTACCTCTGTCATAATAAGGGATAATGTTAATAGTGTAACGTGGATGCCCAGAGCGTTGCTATGTAACGGACCGGTAAACACCCCGCGACCGAATACACACAAGGCAACAATGGGAGATGTATCTCAGTGGAGGAATGTTATTGCGCGTTGCTAGGAAACAGTGCACCGATTAAGACGCTGGCTAGGAATCGCTTGACTTATTCTCTGTGTGGTCTTCCATATGGAACAAAAGAATTGGGGTTTCTGTGTGTGGTCCGTGCGGGGGCTATATAACTAGAATAACACCAGCAGTTCAGTTCAGTTCAGTTCAGTTCAGTTCTCGGTAGGCGACAGCCAGAGAAGTTCGTAGAAAACCTTAACGTGTGAAATGAAGACTTTATGTGTCATAATTACAGTAACCTTGAGAGAGTTACAACTACTGAATATCCAATAAACCGATTCACCAATCCAAACACGCGTCTTAGTCACTGTGACACGAGACAATACGAGACGTACTATATACACCGTGTTTGCAGATTCGTTCGCCCGCATATTTCATCTCCGAAACTACTCGACGTATTTCGATAAAATTTAAGAGTCTATTTCATAAGAAAATAAGCGCTATTTTAGTTTTGATCCATTTCGGATCACTATTGCAATATCTTTCATTAATTGTTATCATTTATCTCCAAAATAAGTTTTGTCATGGAAAGAAACGCTTTCATAATAGTAAATATTGTGGCACTTAGATCCTTTACTAGGCAACGACCGCTACTAGGCAATGACCCATAAACTGCAATAGAATAACGGTGTTTTCCGTGCGGTCCGTGCAGAGATGTTATAAGCAGGACGAGTTAGAGTTGAGTGAAGGAGGAGTGAGTGAATGAGTGAGAGTGGGCGCCAGCAGTGTCATTCCCCGGCAGAGGGGAAGTGACTAGTAGTAGTCACGCCCTTCCTCTTCTTGAAAAAGGAGACCCCATTCGAAACACGTAAAAGTCTGTAAAGAACAAAAATATGTTAATGGGTCCCGACGGGGCCTCAAAAAAAGAACGACTGTGCTAGCGAGGACTAGCAGCAATTTACTGGATTGGACTGGAGAATTAGTCAGTGAGTGAAGCAGCTGGTTGGTGATTGAGTGATTGAGGACTGCTGCAGTTCAGTCATTGTGAGCTGTTGCTGTTAGAAGCTGGTAGCTGAGGCACGGGGATAGCTTGGGAGCTCAAGAGTACGGGGAAAGTCCGCCGTTGGAAGCCGTTACCAGACAACGACTGGTGAAGAGACAGCAGACTGAAAAGACTTAGTGCGTGATGTAGTGAATTCTAGAGTGTGTGAAATAGGGATAGCGTTATAGTTAGTGGTAGTTGTGGTTTGTAAGAGTTGAATAAATCCAGCCGAAACCCCATCTATAGCAACTCAATCACATGACAGTATAAATAAATGCATAGATTAGAATGAATCAGACGGGATGAATTGCGAATTGGTAATAATTAGAAAACATATCAGTAAACTACTGGGCCTAAGCAGGCCGTCAGAACAATGCGGAAGATGTACTCAGAAGTACTAAGACACGACTCTAGCACTCATGTCTAATTCTCAGTTCTAGCATTTGCTTACAGAGGCGTGAATAACTTTTACTAACGGTAGTCGGTAAATGTATTTTCTTACCTAAGTGTTCACTATTTAAAAAAAGACAAAATTATCCCTGTGTAAAGAAGATTATGAAACTGAAGAGGAGGCCAGGGCCCAACAAAGGGCTGTAGAGTCATTGCAAATGAATGACTGAATATTTAAGATTACAAAGCATCGAATGTAGGATGATTAGTGAAAGATGAACTCAAAATGATGCGAAGGCAAGAAGTTCTGGGAAGAGCTGATAGCCTGTTTTCCTCTGATATGACATGGATCGCACAGAAAACGAAAAAAATAAGGGGGGGGGGACACAGACAAAACGGCGAGTTCATAAACCTTCTAACGAAAATTAGGAGGGTACACAGACACACACACAGCAAGGTGATCCCGTAAGCCTAAGAAATTAGGATGGGGGGCACACAGATAATAAGGTGAGCTCATAAGCTTCCTATCGTTTTTCAAAGTAAGGAAATTAGGCTAAAAATGGTCATGGCCTATCTTGACGCACTGCCCCTGAATTTTCCTGTAGGGTCTGAGTAAAATGACGAAAAGCTTCAGTCAATGGAGTGGATATTCATGACCTCCCGAATACGAAGCAGGGATTTATGCAGACAATCTCAACGTTCGGTGTCGAAACAGAATTGTATCAGAATAGGCGGACAGAGAATCGTATTCGGCAAGCGAAGTCGATGTCAGACTCGGTGGAGTGGAGCTGGGTTGGAGACATGTCCAGACCGCGTGTTCTCTTTTATGGTACCTCGTAAATCATAATGTAGTGCAGGGGAAGGCTGTGGAAATGGAGAGGGGGCAAAGTGGGATTCATCCATAATGAAATACACGTAATATACATAGCAGGTCGCGCAAATTATTACAAAGTGGGAGCACGAGAACGGAAACAAGTATCAGAGGTTTGTATTAGAACAAGTGTACCCACAGCGACAATTGGGAATCATGTATGGTCACATGCCACATACCCCCTTTTATAATTACTAACAATCTTTGGAAATTGTAAAAAAATTAAAGTGCAATACTAACAAGAGACCGCCTCTGTGGTCTAGTGGTCACAGTTCCTGGTTACAGATCCAGAGGTCCCGGGTTCAGTTACCGGTGCTACCAGATTTTCTGAGAAGTAGTGGGTCTGAACCAGTGGCGTAGCATGACTACCGAAAGCAGGGAAGCAACTTTATATACGTGTATATAAATTTTTTCTACATACCCTATAGTTTCTATCTTCTATTTAAAAGAAAACAGCTAATAGTTTAATATGTATTCTATATTTAAGCTAATATATTAAAATAACACATAATTATCAACACAATTTTATAGCCATCAAATGACAGGGCTGTGAACCTGGAATATAATTAATGCTTACTTTATTGTTTATAATTCAGCTCGATTCTTCTGTTTTTCTTGGCAAACAGATCAATAACCTCATCTAGAAAGCTGGGTTTGGACTGCAGTTTGTTTAGGAAGGACTTTTCAATGTTCATCAAAGCCAGTGATGACAACCTATCCTGGTTCTGCGAATTTCTAGTAAGCACGCTTAACTGCAAGGTCACAGATTATTCTACTGCAAACTGTGCCTTACATCTGGCAGCATTGCTGGAAGCACGAAGCTGGTAGCATACCATAACGCATAGCTCACTTACAGACAACATTGACATTGAGTCAGCCAGTTAACCCAGGGGAGGGTGGAAGCGAAAGACCCGCTGCTTCCGCGCGTGTTGCAGTTTAAATTTCCCTGCATTTTGGAAGAAAATAACTGATCTATCCTGATAAATTGTTTATGTAACACATTAAAACTTGCAATATTCTCATTATATGTAATATATGTTCTCAGATTAATTAATATTTTGAAGTATGAAATATTTTTTTGAAATTGAAAAATTGCCAGAAATGTTCTTGGTTGCTTTTCTATAGGGAAGCAATGCTTCCACCACATCCATGTACCCTACGCCCCTGGTCTGAACGGGGTCCACTCAGCCTTGTGAGGATAATTGAGAAGCTGTTTCAAGGAAATGGCGGTTCCGGTCTAGAAAACCGAAATTAAAGGCCGTGGGGATTCGTTGCGCTGACCACACGACACCCTCTATCCGCAAAAGTTGGCACTAACTTCGCCGACAAGAGGCGGTCGCTCGGTCGGTATAGTTCGTTTGCGGACTACAAGCCACGAGTTTGTATTGTTTTTATACTAACAATTAGCTTTTACGTCCGTAATGAAATTACGAGAAAAATCAGACCGAAATAAAGTGCTATATTCCTGTGGCCGATTGTTCACACTATAAACTAATACGGTCCTACGTTCCATTTAGCTCGCTGCCGCTCTCAGCATGACGGATATACGCATGTATCGGCTGTGAGGACAGAAGAGTACATTATTGTGTTCATTCAAAGAGAAATTCAGCCATAAGCGTAATTGTGTAATGAAGAAGTATCACCACAGCAACTACAAGCTTCTCTGGCAGCATATTATCTATGTCCAAGTATAACCACCTCCACTAGAACATCAGAAAGAACGCCATAAAGGTAACGCTATCCCTGTAACAGGCCGTGGAGGCCCATAAGGTTGTGAGACGTCGAGGCTCCCACATTTCCTAGACAATCGGCTCACAGATGGCTGTGAGGTTGTCAGCCTTACTCGCCAAGCTATCCCTGTAACAGGCCTTGGAGATCCATAGGGCTGTGAGACGTCGAGGCTCCCACATTTTCTAGACAATCAGCTAACAGATGGCGGTAAGGTTATCAGCCTTATGCGACGGCCGCCCTTTACCCCCATGAAGATTCCTGGTACTCATTTCTGTTATAGGCTGAGTCGACACCAGGGGCCATAATGCGGCTGGAATGATTACAGAAGGAACGCCAGTAAAATATGCCTTTGTTCCCGCCTGAAGTGTAACTTTGTTTCAGCCTAAATCATGAATTTGTTTCGGCCTGAACCATGTATCTCTTTCCCCATCTGAGCTGTGTCATCGTTTCAGCCTGATTTACGTATTTGTTCCGACGTGAACTATATGTCTTTGCCCCGTCTGCCCAGTGTGACAGTGTTTCAGTCTGAATTATGTCTCTGTTCCAGGAAAGAGCTTCAGCATCACCATCACCGTGAATACGTCTCCCCCTCAAATCGCCACGTACAATAAGGCCATAAAAGTGACCGTGGATGGGCCCCGTGAACCGCGCTCCAAGACCCGTGAGTATAGTTCATCTGAAGAAGATATTAAGCAGGCCTACTAGGATAAAGTTCGCTGAAATTTCAAAAGGGAATTTTTAAAAACAAACTCAATAAAAGATCGTTATGCTTTGCATCCTGTTGTGAATGTATAGTCACGGTATCTATACCGTTGCGCAGCATATGATGATTTTTGCCGTTATATAATAAGTGAGTGCACTAATGTACCGATGGGTCGATCCGTTTAGTATATCAATTTAGGAACACTACATGCTTCGGCCTTGCTGACCATCCTCAGGTCTACTCATGTAAAATCACAAATATAGTACGCTTCTATTGAATATATAATTTAAAATGGATCAATTTTTGGCAATATTGTGGCGTAAACACCTGTTGCTATACAACGACCGCGAGATGGGAGGGCATACCATGACCGTTTCTGGACAACGGCTTGGTAAAGACGTTCCCGTTGCTAGGGAAGAGATTCTTAATAATGTAACAGTTGGACGCAATAATAGAAGAGCTGTGTTTTCTATGCCTTCCGTGCCGAGATGTTATAAGCAAGAGATAAAGCCAGTAAAGTCACTTCTCTACGGAAGTCTGTGAAGCGAGAACTTGAGCCGGATGCAGAGGAATAGCCATTGTTGGAGCCGTTACCAGGAAACGTCTAGTAACACACTGAGAACACTAGACTGGGTGTTCCAGTGAACTGTAAAGTTTGGAAATAGCGCGAGTGTTAGAGTTCTTAGTTACTATCGGTAAGTAGTCAATATATCTATTCACCAATCCAAACCCCGCCTATATTCAAGCACATACTACGTGACAATATAGTTAAAGTTTCTTAAGACATATCCTAATTGGTGTAGTACGTAAAATGTGAAGTCTACAGTACATAAAGTTGCAAAAATACATAAAAAGTATATAGACTTGTATATACTTATATTTTGTATTTCCACAACTTCATAAACAGTATGTTTCACATTTTACAACACCATTTAAAAATATTTGAGGAAACTTTAACTATATTGACCAAAAATAGATGCACTTTGAACTACATACTCAGCAAAAACATTTCTCATTTTACATGTGTACACCTGAGGATGGTCAGCAAGGTCGAAGCTTGTAGTGTTCCTAATTTGATATAATAAACGGATTGACTCATTGGTACATTCACTTCAGTCACTTACTATAAAAAAAGTAAAGTAAAGCTATCCCCGTACCAGGCCGTGAAGGCCTATAGGATTGTGAGATGTTGAGGGTCCCACATTGTCTAGACAATCGACTCAAAGATGGCGGCAAGGTTGTCAGCCTTACGCGCCGGCCGCGCTTTACTCCCCAGGAAAATTATTTAATTAATTCCTGGTACTCATTTTTGTTAGAGGTTGAGTGAACCCCAGGGCCATAGTGCGGCTGGAAGGATTAGGTCAACTGGAAAAAATCCAATGACCTCATCGGGACTTGAACCCGCTACCTTCCGGCTTGTATCATAGTGCCTCAACCAACTACGCTAGCGCGTGCTAAAAATATGAAGTGTTGGGCGAAGGTATAGAAACCGTGATTAATCAAAAAATATACATAACCTCAGTAAATTTAAAATTTCATGAAGGGCGATACATTCACATTTAGGTACTAAACTTTATAAAAATGGCGATATGCATTAAACAGTGCTGCCCTCTGAAGGAAATTAAATAGGCAAAAGTTGTCTGAAAAAGAAAACTTCGTCAGAAATGTATAACCTCTTTTTTCACTCAACTGGCAACGGATTATCCCAATGGCCACCATCTAGTTCACCACTAAACAACAAAAATACATTTCCTTCAGTCGTAACTTGACCAACTATGACAGTCGACGGTGAAGTGACTTGGCCTGCAGACACAAAAAGAAACTGACAGCCACCTTGAAAATATCACTAATAGCTATCAATTCAACATTACCATCACTTTTCTTTATTGCTAGTGGGGTGGGACTAAGTCCCTTGTACTGCGGCCACTTCTGGCCTATTGCACCAGCCCCAGATGATAGGTGAGGGTGATTGTGGAGCAATTCGTGGAATGAAGATTGGCAGGGAAACCGAAGTACTCGGAGAAATCCTACCCCAGCGCCACTTTGTCCACCACAAATCCCACTTGACCAGCCCCGGGATGGACCCCGGGCCGTCGCGGTGGGAAGCCCGAGACTAACCGCTTGAGCTATGGCGCGGCCCAACATTACCACCATACACTCAGTTTTCTTCCTATGCGCGTTGTACAACTTCTTGTGTTACTGCGCAGCCGAACATTGTTCTGAATGACGTAGAATTATAAAAATTGGCGGATCATTTGAAATAAATATTTATCATCTCTAGCAATTCCTTCCGCAGATAAACCTTCAGCTCATCCACTCTATCACGCATCGGATCAAGTTTTGGCTGAAGAGTGCGAGCTGTCAGTACTGGAAATTTGTTTTTCGTAGGGGTCGAATCTGCCGTTCACAGTGGCTGGCCGCGTGGTCTAAGGCATGAACTGTCTTCGCTCGCTCGAACGCTGGGATCGTGGGTTCGAAACCCATTCAAGACATGGATGTCTGTATGCGTTTATTCTGTGTTTGTGTTGTTCTGTGTGTAGGCACCGGCCTTACGAGGGGCTGATCCCCCGTGCAGGGAGTCCTACCGACTGTATATAGAATTAAGAAATTGAAAAAGCGGTCAGAGTCCAACAAAAAAGAATGTAGATCCATGGATGGAGATCGAATCTGTGTCTCCCCCAGAACTGTGTGTAATTCAGTTTCTTAGTATGAACTTACACGTCTTGTGTATTTTGATGCTTGTTTTTAAAGAAAATCCCGTTGAGGTTTCAGCATGCTGTACAGCAGTAGTTTAACAGCTTTATAGACTAAATATCTCTGTTCACATTTGGGCCAGTAGAGGCTCTTCTTACTTAAGAGCCGTAACACTGATCCTGCAATTCTTAAGTCCCATAAACTATTCAGTTGAGAAGCCGTCTTTAAATAATTAGAAGACATGAATCAATTAAGGTGTAGAGAAGACACGGAAGAAAGGCTCCACACTTTCAAGACAAGTTTGTTACATGGAGATAAGTAGTCACATTCACGCACCGGCAGTCTTACCCCCAAAGAAAAGCGGCCTCCGTAGTATAGAGGTAACGTTCCCACCTCATGACTCGTGGTACGCGGGTTCAAACCCGGCGGAGGTCGTGAAATTTTTAAGGGCGGAAAAATTCAGGGAGCAAGTCCTCCGGGAGGGACTTTAAGCCGTGGGTCCCGTGTCGTAGATTTACGGCACGTAAAAGGACCTCATATCTCCAAAGGAGGTCACTGAGCCAAATTCAAGGACATTTCCCGCCCAACAGTAGTCTCTAACGCCACTTGTTATTGTGGGGAGCCCTCTCTGACGAAAGGACGGGTCTTCATTTATCATAATGTAAAGGATATTTACATTTTACATGTTATATTATATATTAAATATATACAGGGCCTCTGTCTGTCCAGGCTCAGTACAGCATATTATGACCTATTTCTTGTAGCTTCCGCTACAACGGCAGTCTAGTCACTTGAACGGTCGTATACCTGACCGCCGCCAAGTTTAAGCCTCTTATAGTTTATATATCGGGTTTCTCCTTGTCCAATATTGCGAACATTTTCGTTATCATGATTTTGTATGACTTCCGATTATTGGCTGCATAATTTTCTTATATAATCATATACGTCGTCTCGCTTATAACTCCTCGGCACGAACCACGTAGAAAACACAGCTCTTCCATTGTTGTAGTTCAACTGTTGTACTATTAACAATCTGCTGCCTAGCAACGGATATTGTTCCGTTGTTTGTTTGTTTGTTTGTTTGTTAGCCTAGAAAACAATGTTGTTTCAGAGCCGTTTGCTAGCAACGGTTGTTTCTCTGGATCTGTAGTTCTTGCTTTGAGCAAACATGTCACAATATTCATACACAATGACCTGTGTATAAAGGCAATGTTTCATCTCCTTTGAAACTGATCAATTAATTCCATATTTACACAGCACAAAGTGAAACTACGTCAGAGAAACATCAGGGAATAACACTGTGCCACATGCAACACAGAGGGGACGATGCAGCTCCTGAACTCCGTTTTATACCTGCCTTATGAACTCCGTAATAGACATTCTCTTCAATGTTTGAACTAGATCATTCCATACAACGTTCCAAAATAACGACCATCACAGCAACAAACTGTACACACAGACCAGTAAGTCTTCGGGGTTGCAGCGCAGTTTAGTTCTTGGACTGCCCGTCGTTTCGGAGGAGCACATCACCTCCATTTTAAGGAATAAAAGAGTGAGCCAAGCAAGAAACGAACAGACAAGACAAGATAAGCGCTTGCTTATTTTCATCAATTTTAATTTTTTGCCAAAAAGCCTTAGATCAGATGGATTGATTTCCCGTTGGGTGTGCCCCAGAGCCGATCCTGACTTCGTTGAAAGAAAAATGTCTTTCTCATTCCTCGACCGTCCAACCCGATGGCCGTCACTGAACTGTCCCTGTGCCATTCAATATTAACTACGTAAGCAAAAAAAAAAGTAAAACTATCCTTGTAACAGGCTGTGGATGCCCATAGGGTTATTGAGACGTCGAGACTCCCACATTTTCTAGAGAGTCGGCTTACAGATGGCGGTAAGATTGTCAGCCTTACTCGCCGGCTGCCCTTTACACCCAGAAAGATTCCTGGTACTCATTTTTGTTAGAGGCTGAGTCGACTCCAGGGCCGTAGTGCGGCTGGAAGGAGTAGGTCTATAGATAAATCCAATGACCTCACCGGAAACTGAACCCTCGAACTTCCGGTTTGTAGCATAGTACCTAACTGCAGTATCTGTACAACATGGGCCGCGCCATAGCTCAAGCGGTTAGTCGCTGCCTTCCCACCGCTGCGGCCCCGATTCGATCCCGGGTCTGGTCAAGTGGGATTTGTGGTGGACAAAGTGACGCTGGGGTAGGTTTCCTCCGAGTTATTCGGTTTCCCCTGCCAATCTTCATTCCACAAATCGCTCCACAATCACCCTCACCTATCATCTGGGGCTGGTACAATAGGCCAGAAGTGGCCGGAGTACAAGGGACTTAGTCCCACCCCACTAGCAATAAAAAAAATCTATACAACATATCCGAATTACACATTCACAAGATTAAGGTCTACTGTGCCTCACAATGAATTTAGTAAAAAGTAAATGTGTCCTTGTGCCTTAGAAGGTACCAAGCCATGAAGGCATATGGGAAAGGAGACGCAGAGCTCAAAGCATTCTTAACTGCAAAGATTCACCCCGAGCCACTGTACTCCTGGTACTATTGACGGACCCCAGGGTCGCGCAGGCCGTGATGACTAATAGAAATATCACTGTCCCTGTGGAGAATCTAACCTCTGTCGTGCAACCCGCTGCAAATTACTGCAGACCGGCTCTGGAGCACACATAGCTTCCTATGCACTGGATACATCAGATTCTTTCTTCGCGGATAAAGCGGCCGCAGCGTGAAACTTGCCATTCACATGCACCTAGTGTCAAAATTCAGAATACGTGGAACTACACATCCACTCCACCATACGTCTTCATGATGTAGTGCTTAATTAATTATTAGATAATTATGAAAACGATTATCTTCTGGATTATGATATTTTGTATTTTGGTAGTTAGTTTCTTAGGATGCGGTGAGACAGTCCATTTGATACGTCGGTCACTAATTGGCCTATTGTACCAGCCCCAGATGATAGATGATAATAAATGTGAAGCAGTCGGTGGAATGACAATTGGCAAGGGAAACCGAAGGACTCGGAGAAAACCTGCTGCAGTGCCACTTAAACCACCACAAATCCCATATGACTTGACATGGCTCGAACGCGGGCCACCGCGGTGGGAAGCCGGCGACTAACCTCCTGAGCTATGGCAAGGCCCGTAATTTGGTAGATATCAATGTTTCGGAGACCCTGCTGCCTCAATATTCAGAGTGGAATCAGACGGAATAACTATCCTTTACCAGTCAGCAAGCCTTATACATCACCCTATGCCTGTCTTAATTCCTGAAAGCATCTTGCATCTTGCTGTCAAAGACATTGCGTAATATGACAGAATGCCTGACATTCCATCGTGTCGGGAGTTAGCAGAGGCTGCAGACGAAGTCCGCACTAAAGAAACTGCTTAATTGACTGACGGGATTGCGAGCATGCCTGCATAGCGGCAGACACCTGGACCTGTACTCCAGGCGTGCTCGGCACGGCAGTAGCTGTAGCTATTCTGGGATATACAGCCGTGGGCACAGCCGTAGAGCCCTGTTTGCTGCCTGCTGCATGCTACTTCCTCACTTCGCTTATTCTTCGGTCCTGAAGACTGAAGCGACATGTTCCTCCGAAACATCGATTAACATTCTACGGATTTCCTCAGTATCTCCAGACAAATGTGTTGGCAGTCATGGCCATGATCGCTTCCAAATCCTTTCTAATTCATTATTCATTCAATCATCCTATCACTGCATTTTCCAATTAACCTAATCCTTCCAGCTGCACTATAACCCTAGTGTCGACAGCCTCTAACAGAAATGAGTACCAGGAATTTTCCTGCGGGTAAAGGGCGGCCGGATCATAAGGCTGACAACCTTGTTGCTATATACGAGCCGACTGTCTAGAAGATGTGGGAGTCTCGACCTCTCACACCTCCATGGGTCTTCACGGCCTGTTACAGGGATAATTTTACCTTTTTTTTTATCAATTTACCTAATCCTTCCAGCCGCACTAGGCCCTGGGGTTTACTCAACCTCTAACAGAAATGAGTACCAGGAATTTTCCTGCGGGTAAAGGGCGGCCGGATCATAAGGCTGACAACCTTGTTGCTATATACGAGCCGACTGTCTAGAAGATGTGGGAGTCTCGACCTCTCACACCTCCATGGGTCTTCACGGCCTGTTACAGGGATAGCTTTACTTTACTTTACCATCCTGACATTCAACGCTATATTGTCTGGATACTGACGGTCGTGAAACCCACAGAACAAATTAAGCTGCAACAGAAAAGGGTCTATCCTTTACTCGAGTCTTATGTTATTTAAAGATGCAGATTCATTCTTGGACAGTAAAGTAAATCATCGTTAATCCGGATTAATTGGGGTGGAGATGTCACCAGGATTAAGTGACAATCTGTATTAGCGAAGCTCAAGGTAGCCCTAAAACACAAAAAAGAAACTCAGAGAACACAAATAAAAGGATAATTTAATGATATAAGTAGTGCTGATGAAACTAAATAACAAAATATCACTGCGGAACCTTTATTTAAAATCTATAAAAAGACAATACATTTATTCATCGATAGAAGACTCAGAAGTTGTACTTGTTTTTGAATGTAATAATGCAGGTTTGAAGAAATTGTCAAGTCTGAACAGACAAGTGATTCATCTGCCTTCCTAAATGCCATGTGTCTTTTAAAGTATGTATTCGGCTGTGAACAGCATTTTTCATATTTCGATCCGGATTAACTGTAACCGGATACGAGAGGGTTTACTGTATAGAGCGCCGATTGAAGTTCAATCACGTCTGCTGAGAAGTTACTGACCAGGCAGTAAAATGTCGTGGCCTATTTCAAGATACTATTCTGTCATTCTCTTGAAAAGGGTTAGTAAAACACGAAAAAGTTGGACACGATAGCCGCTAATGGATCACAGCATGTCTCTACCTCAATTTGCTCGGTGGAAATGTGCAACTACCGTACCTGAGCATGGCAGTTAGACATGTGATTTGTGTATTTATGTTGGTTATTTAACGACGCTGTCACTATCAAGACTATATAGTCGAATGTTTGGATGAATGATGAATTGTAAAAGGTTTGGAACGGAGCGGTCTTGCCTAATGCAGGTACTAGCCCAGCATTTATGTGGAGGGACTGGGGAGACCTATGAAAAATCTCAGAGAGGGTAAGAGATAAGCCGGCCGAGATTCGAACCCAGCACTTCGTGAATACAAGTCTAGAACGTTACCGCTGCGGTAACCTGCTCGGCAGTAGTAACGGGAATCATACTCATAATTATAGAAAGAGAGAGTAGAATAAACTCAGTTCCTACAATTTGATGTTCATATTGTAGCGTGTAGACCCGTTACTATGGAACGACAGCGAAACAAACATGTTCCCATGGCAACAAACTCAAACGCAACAATAGAGACACTGTTGGAAAATGTGTTTTCTACGCGGACCGTGCCAAGGGGTTATACAACAAAAACAGCAACCGAGCTGCGGGCAGATTCGAATACCTCCACCGTAGCCCCGCGAGTCGTACGAGGCGCCGCAAAGGGTGGTCATGAGTCCCGCGGGACCCGGGCCTGAGAATGACTACACTGCTGAGGACCATCAGCAATTGTAAACCACAGACCCATCCTCTCGTCAGAGAGGAAATTACATAAGAACTACAACCGCAAGTGTTCAGTAGGAAAAAATACTGGTCGTGAGTCTCAAGGAGCTTGAAACCAAGACGAACTGGTTGGCAGTAAACCGCCAGTCGTAAAGTAACTCTGACTCTCTGAGCTGCAGTCAGTCATTGAAGAGAATACTATGAGGTTGGTGTAAGATGGCCGCCAGCCTGGCAGTTAATCGGTTGGAGCAATGAGTTCAGTCATGGAGGATTAGCCAGCGGGCAAAGAGGTGAGCGTGGAAGCTGAAAATCTTAACTGTTAGAAGCCGTCATAAGGAAACGACTGGCGGAGACTGTAACAGACTGAGAACACTAGTCTGTATGCGACAGTGAATTTTAAAGTGTAGTTACGAGTTTAGTGTATACGTGGTCAAAAAATCTATTGACCAATCCAAACCCCGTCTATAGTTGCTCAAAATCGTGACAATAGTATCTTAGCTTTGAAAATCATATCTAGAACAAAAAATTAAGACAACGTTGCATCTGTGCTTAATTAATCAGCACGCCATTAAAATGTATGGAGGAGTGGGGGTAGACTTCGGCACTAGATGGAGGTGAGCGGTCAGCCTGGACCGCTTTACAATCTGCGGGGGAACACTCTGCGGTTCCCATTACATGGGAGGCTGGCTGGGTCTCAAAGCCGGTCTGAACGCTAAGGAGAAGAGAAATCTCTCTTGTCCCTGCCAAGAATCGAACCACAATTCCTCGATTATCCCGCCCGTAGCCTAGTCTCTATATAGACTGTGCTATTATGGCTCATCCAAAAGTTTATTATTATTTACTGGCGCTACAACCCTGTGTGGGTGTTGGCTTCCTGCATGGTCCTCTGTTCCGTCCGACTTAGTCTCTGGAAGTTTCGTAACAGTATATTTTTCCGGGGTGGAGTCGCTAGCTCCACGCTCAACCCTAAACCTGGAGGACCAGGGACTACACATCATCTGGCCCCTACCCTTTGACTTGTCTAGCATGGGTGGCCCTACCATGAGCTTACGCTTCTGCTGACATAGCTTCCCGGCCCACTGGGGCCCGCAGATCTCCTCTCGACGATAAGGCGGTAGTCCTCGAGGAGGAGAATAATATTAAAAAGTACTGTTATGCAACGATCGCGAGATGGAACATGCATCGCTTAGCAACGGCCGGTAAACACGTCAATAATATCCTGGTTAGCGACAGGAAATCGCCCATAACAATAATAGGAAAATTGTTGGAAGCGGTGTTTTCTGTTGGGTCCGCCCCGAGGCTACATAACCAGGACCCCAGGCCGGCTGAGTGAGTTCAGTTGCTGAATATTCGCCGGAAGGTAACGACGTGAGCACAGAAGCTGAAGAATTTTTGGTTCCATTACCAGGAAACGACTAGTGAAAGAAAACAGACGACTTAGCGTGTGCTCTAGTGTAAAGTGTGCGGATTAGCGATAGCATTATAATTACTCGTGATTGCGAATGGTATGTATAAGAGGACAATAAATCGACTCATTAATCCAAAACCCCGTCTATAGTCACCCATACACCGTGACAATATAAACATTTTTTATTGCTAGTGGGGTGGGACTAAGTCCCTTGTACTGCGGCCACTTCTGGCCTATTGTACCAGCCCCAGATGATAGGTGAGGGTGATTGTGGAGCAATTGGTGGAATGAAGAGTGTTAGTGGAAACCGAAGTACTCGGAGAAAACCTGCCACAGCGCCACTTTGTCCACCACAAATCCCACTTGACCAGAACCGGGATCGAACCCGGGCCGCCGCGGTGGGAAGCCAGCGACTAACCGCTTGAGCTATGGCGCGGCCAACAATATAAACTTACTTCTTTGTTTAACATATGAGTGTGAAACACGGTCCGTGAAATGAAAAGAGAACCAGTAATATTATAAGGGAACTGAGTGCTAAGCAGGGTATTTGTACCTAGAAGAAAAGAAATAACAAAGAACTGAAGGAAGGAAGGTAGGAAGTCACATGAAAAGGAGCCTTGTAATTGGTACGCTTCAGCGATTATTTTTAAGGTGTTTAAAATATGGAGCATGCAGAAGGGGTAGGGTAACGAGAACTACAAGATCTTACTCGTAAATTGTGAGAGAAAATGACAGCTTGCGTGACCTAAACCTAAATGTGGAAAAACAAATTTTTGAAATTGATCTTTTAGAGACATGTTATGAGAGTTGAGAGTTTTGGTTTTCTAGACTGTGACACCGTGGACAGTAAACTTTCGGAAGAACACGTTGCCACAGTCTTCAAGGTTGAAGTACGACGATTCAGAAATTGGCTCAGTTACGTGTACAGGTTACAATAAATATGTTCATGACAAAGGAACCCGATGAGGGACAATAAGAAAGATGAGATGAAACGGCTTCATTCGGCTTAACAATTTAAAGCCCAGTGGTTACTACATGCACCACCTGCTTTAACATACTAAAACTCTGCATTCTGCCCACAGAGTGTATCTGTGTGCTCCGTACGGTTCTCACAATAAACAGCTACTCTATCCCTAAACAGCATTAACCGGTTGGGCTTTGTAGTGAAGAAGTAATGTGTTCCCTGTGAGGTACGAACGGAATTCTTATATACTATAATTTAAAAGAAATTCAGTTCTCAAAGTCAAGTTCATAGTTATACAACGACCAACAGTCAATTGGGCAGTCTATCCCGGTGTCAAGCCATATCTGGGGCTTCTTGTGGGGTCGTTCATGTGGGGCGCCCTCTCTGACGAATGGACGGGTCTGTCGTTTACATTTGCTGCTAGTCCTCGCCAGCGCAGTCAAATTTACTGCTATCAAAATCAGCAGTACATATCATTTGTACTTGCAATTTTACATGTCGGTATTCTACATAGTCAGTTGTCAAGAGCCTGGTTCCTTGTGGACACATACTATTTACACCTTTTGCATGTAACTCTAATATGTAATATGTATGTATATATAATATGTACAAGGCTTGGCATACCAGATCGTGTCCTACCTCATGTAATAGCTCATGTTACAACGGAAAGAGTTAATATAGGGTCTTAGTGGATGGCTGCTGACACAGTAACGAAATTTCGAATTTTCATAAAAGCGTGCACTACTTCCTTAACGAGCTGAATAACTGTCATGTGCTTAACAAAGACTCCTCTCAACAGAGTTCTTGTGTTTCATTTGTACGGAGCCCCAGATTAAAGGAAATATCCGAAATTTTCATCAGAGGCACAAACATAGCATCACTTTCCCCCCTTCCGTTCCGAGGATACGCCAAGTGCCTACTTTGTTATGACAAGGTTTACCGTAACTCACGCTCCACGTCGCGGGGTTAGGAATGAAAAAGGACGTTAAAGCAGGAGGGCCGACAAAAGGAGGATGATTCAGGTGTTTCTCGGCTACACGCTTCGGGTAACACTGCATCAGAAACCCCTGCCTTGACACTAACTAGCTACCTAGCTAGCTGACCGACTAACCGACTGACTGACTAGATAACTAGCTGCCTAATACCCAGCTAACTAAATATCTAATTAGCTTAGTAACGAACTAACATGGTACGAAGTCACTGGCTGAGTACCTTCCTAATTAACTTAAGAACTAAACAGCCAACGGAGAGCCGGGATAACTACGGGCTGAAGGGGCACGTTTCGATTCCCGGTAGAGACAACAGATTTTTCTCTACTCCACAGATTTCAGACAGGTTCTTGGGCAAACCCAGCCTCCTATCCAATAGGTACGATACGCACTTTCCCTGGCGACAAAGCGGCCGGTGTATGACGCTGACCACTCACCTCCAACTACTGTCGACATCAAGAAAGGTGGAGCTATACCTCCACTTCCCCATATACCTTCATGGCATAGTGCTTAATTAACGAAGCACAGGGACAAATTTAGCTTTACCTTATTAAACAGCTAACTAACAAATTCATTAGCTAAGTAAAGAAATGAAAACTCTACGTAGCTAATAGGTCTAAGTAACAAACGAACAATTGCATGTTACACGGCTCCGGCTATCGGGACAAGAAAGCGGTTCTCCAGCGTTTCGGGAAACCTTGTACCTGCCATCTTTAATGTTAACGGCATTGGGCATGTTGGGCATTGTGTTGGAGGTGAAGCAGCGTCCTCTAGCTCGTAGGCATTCAGTTGCAGTAAGGTGACAGACCTCCTCATTAATGACTTTGCTCTTCCCATGGTCTGGGTACTTTGCACCCAGCTCCAAAATATAGGCGCTATTGATTCTAATTGTATCTGACCACTTCTCTCACCCGATCTGCAACCCATACCCGTTCTGGGTAAGCCCATGCGGTATGGTAGAATATCCTGCTCTACTTTCCCCGCATTTTCGGTGGTTCTTCCGACTTTCATGACATATTGTCAAGTGATGGAGCGACTATAGACGGGGTTTGGATTGGTTATTGCATTTACTTCCCACTTACAGTCGTAACTACAAGTAACTATAGCGCTATCGCGAATTCACACGCTTTGCAATTTCTTCAACTTCGGTGTTTATGCCCTTACTGGCCGGCGACTGTCTCCCA
Source organism: Cryptotermes secundus (assembly GCF_002891405.2). Lineage (NCBI taxonomy): Eukaryota > Metazoa > Arthropoda > Insecta > Blattodea > Kalotermitidae > Cryptotermes > Cryptotermes secundus. The sequence continues at coordinate 2,316,398 of NW_019743147.1, read as the reverse complement.
ACTAACTAAACTCTAGACCTGTCCCGCCTATGACACTTCGGAACGGACCGCACAGAAAACTCTGCTTCCAACAGTTCTTCTATTGTTGCGTCACGCAACTGTCGCACGGACAGAACAGAGAATACCTGTTCCCTGTTAGTCTATTGGTTCGTGTTAGGAGTCTACCAGCAACGGATGTTGTTTACAAAATTATTACTTAGCAACGGACCTATATGCTACAATATTATCTACATTTGGCAAATTTCATCGTTTCGAGCACAATCTCTCTCTCTATTGGGTAACAACAACAATGCTGATAAAAAGAGAAACGTTGTTCCTGTGCTTAATTGATTAAGCCCCACACCATGAAGACGGTTAACGGAATGGAGGTATAGCTCCACACATTCTTATTCTCGGCATTTGACGGAGGTGATTACTCAGCTTCACGCTGCATGGCAAAGCTCCCCGGACACCCATTGAACGGTAGGCTGTGTGACCCCAGAGAGCAATCTGGAATATGTGGATTAAAGGAACATATTTTGCCCCTGCCGGGAATCGAACTCTTAATCCTCGGCTGTCCAGCCGGTAAGTTAGTCCCCATACTGGCCGCGATACCCCAGCTCCGTAAGCTGCAAGAATTGGTGTTTAATGTTAAACTGTTAAAAAGAAACAAAATATTGTGGCATGTAGACCCGTTGCTAGGCAACGAACGCGAAAAAAGCAGCTATACAGCAGCCGTTACTGAGTAACGGCTTCGAAAGAAGCACGTTTCCACAGCAACAGAGGACGGTGTTTTCTATGCTGTCCGTGTCGAGATGTTATAAACAATATTTGAGGCCAATGAGTTAGTTGTAAAACAAGCGGCCTCCGTAGTCTAGAGGTAACGTTCCCGCCTCATGACTCGTAGTACGCGGATTCAAATACCCGGCGACCCGGAGGTCGTCGAATTTTTAAGGGCGGAAAAATTCAGGGAACAAGTCCTCCGGGAGGGACTTTAAGCCGTGGGTCCCGTGTCGTAGCTTTACGGCACGTAAAAGAACCTCATATCTCCAAAGGAGGTCACTGAGCCAAATTAACGAACGTTTCCCGCCCAACAGCAGTCACTAATACCTTCGGTAGATGGGGGAAGCATTATAGATACTCTCAGCTAAGTAGAGCCGGTCTCGCTGGCTGGGCGGGACTGATGGTAAGCACCAGTACCGGTAGGATATAGAGTCTAGTAGAAATCATAGAGGGAAGCACAATGGACCAATACAGGTCTAAGTGCATGGGGAAACCCACCCTCTCCATTAACTAACTAACTAACTAGTTGTGAAACAGAAGCCAGTCGGTAAGAACGTGACCACGGAAGCAGAGGACATTGTTGGGATCCGTTATCATGCAACGATTCATGAAGCCATAGCAAATTGAGAAGACTTTATGTGTTCTTTAGTTATAGTGATCTTTGAAGTGTGTAAGTCAGTGAGACTGTCGTAGTTATTTGTAGTTACTTTATGAAAGTGTTCAATAAATCCGATTACCAATCCAAACCCCGTCTATAGTCATTCTAAAATCGTGACAGTATTATGCAGTTCTCACTGATCAAATCTTGTACGTCCCTTCTCAGTGTACTAAGCAGTACCTATTCATCTGGTTCATAAATAAAGACATTAGTTAGGAAAAGCAACTTCCTCTCAAATTGCTTCAAATAAATAATATTTGTCTATTCAATCATTTTACCGTCCATATTAAGAATCAGTGAAGTCTAATATTAAGAACATAGAAACAATAATCAGGACCCTGAACCGTACATTAAAACAACACAATTTCTGACCATGGAAACAATATTCGGTGCCTTGTAACTCAATTATAAAAGCAGCCCAAAATCGTGGGAGTGAACACATTGAAGTACGTGGCTTCCGCCGATAAGTACGTGTAGGCCAATCGGGCGATTAGCTTGTGGTTATAAAGATCATTGACTCTTTATACCGTCACAAAAATAACAAAGGAAGCGACGTCCGTCTACTTCACTGCCCTCTACCGGTATACCGGTAAAGTTCGGACCAGCTTCCTGTGCAGACACAAGACAATCTCTCTACACCATTTGCTACATATACTACATGTAGCTAAATGGGGGGTGAAGAGGGAGGGGAGTCGACCGCCAACAAACCACAAGGGTCTAACGACAGGCGTGCAGTCATGGATTTAAGGTTCTCACAGCTGTGACTATAAACCGATGAGTTTCGAAGGAACGTACTGTCTCCATCTTCAGGGTTAGTAGCCGCGTCTACGATTAGCATGAGAGCAGCAGGTTCCTTCAAAACTTTGCCAAACACATACCAGACTATATGATGTTAGAATTCAGAAGGCCACAATCCAAATATTCAAATGGATCTTAAATTGCGCATAACGATGTGGGTTGGCTTGAAATGATTTGAGGTGACCTCCTGTGGTTGGATTTAGTGAATACGGTGTAGAATTTTCGAGAAGAAAAAAAAAAGAATTTCTCTTCTGGTTTAATAACTATCAACTATTCACGCACTTTATTTATTTATTTATCTGTGGTATAGTCAACGATCCTGTCAGTACTCAGATTATACACTGCGTTCAAGGAATGAGGAAACTTCGCTACGCCGCTGATGGAACCCAAAATTCCTCGGAGATTGCTGCTGTAACTGCCGATAGCAGAATGAGCCATTAGCGCTGATAAACGCGCACGGTCGAGTTGCGTCATCTTGTCACTTCATTAAGTCGCAGCAATAGTTAGTCTGTGTTAAAGATTTCGATAGGCGGTCGACATTTATACTGAAATGAAGTTCACTATTGAACAGTTTGTGTTTATTGTCGAAACTTTTGTAAGGAAAAAAAAACTCACAGAAAATGTATCAGTAAGTTTCATCGTAAATATAGTGACGCGCCAGTTTCCACAAAATCGTGTGTATCCAAGCTTGTGAAAAAGTGATGGGCCATAGGTTCAGTGTGTGACAAAAAGAAGCAATCGAAGAGGATTGTGCTAACTGAAGAAAAAGTTTCGGGATATTGAGGCACGACTACAGATCAGTCCTCGAAAATCGTTAAGACGCTTAGCACAGGAAACCTGGTATTTCGCTAGGATCTGCTTTCACAGCCACAAAATTTATCAAATTTCGCCCGTATAAAATAACAGAATGAAATAACACGTGTAATTAGTTAAATAACCGTGGACCAACTTCAGAAAGTGTGGCATAATTTATTTATGCGACTCAAGCCATGTTTGCAAGCAGAAGGGGGTCACTAGCACCTGTTATAAAGCAAGATAAGTTTGTGTTATCTCTTTACGGTATTCTTATAATGTGTGCATGTACAGAAACTGATGTGAGGGAATAGTCGCGGAGAAACGATCCATCCGCTCTTCGCTAGCGAGTGTGCGCGTTTCTCAGCGCTAATGACTCATTCCGCTATCGGAAGTTACAGCAGCAATCTGTGAGAATTAGTCTATCCAACTCACGCTACTTCCCCGGTTTCCTCGATGATTGAACACCCTGTATAGCGCCGAATGGCACGATTTAATAATTAATTAATTGAAAAATATGGGGGGACGTATTCTCTTAAAGTCGGAAAGAGGCCAATGGCCTATACCCTTGAAGAAGAAAAAGAAGTATATGGAAGGCAACATTCGAGATCTAATTTGAAGCACAGTCCATCATTTGCATAGAGGGACTGCGGAAAATCGTATTAAAAAACCTTCAGTTAGGACAGCCCGTGCCCTGGCCGAGACTCGAACCGTTCATCTCACGAAAATAGGCCAACTTGCTCGGTATGCAGTCAGTAACCGTATTGCCCATGGAGGTCCTGAGGAAAGGCACGGTGTAAAGCTGAGTTCCGAGGCAGCCGGCCAGTGCAGGTGCTCCATTATCTGCGTAATGATCGGGCCAGCAACGAAACGTGACGGAGGAGCGTGAGAACCGCTCCCTGCTGACACAAGGCGCTCTACACTTACGCCGCTGTAGCACAACGCCTAGCAGACACGCTCGGGAGGACCCGGTTCGAATCTCGGCCAGGCTATCATCCATCGTTACAAGTAAAGTAAAAAGAAGTAGAGGTGTTCCTGTAACAGGCCGTGGAGACCCAAAGAGTTGAGAGATGTTGAGGTTCCCACATTTTCTAGACAGTCGGCTCATAGATGGCGGCAAGGTTGTCAGCCTTACCAGCCGGCCGCCCTTTACCCTGAAGAATATTCCTGGTACTCATTTCTGTTAGAGGCTGAGTCGACCCCAGGACCATAGTGCGGCTGGAAGGATTAGGTCAATTGAAAAAATCCAATGACCTCATCAGGAATGGAACTCGCGACCTTCCGGCTTGTAGCATAGTGCCTCAACCAACTACGCTACCGCGTGCACTTATGCAAAGGTCCACGTCCACCATGTTGGCCGAACGTGGATGAGTCTACTGAATTTCGCTACAGGTGTTCGGGATGTCCCGTTGTCCATGGCCAACAAATGAGTATCGAGGGCCATTTCACTGTGGAGACACTGTCGGTCAAAATATGAAGCTCGCCACTTCTCTCGTAGTATCGAGTTGCATTACGGACGACGCATTACTTCAGGTCCTCAATACGCCTTCGTGGCTTTATGTTAGGGACGGCAAAAAAGGTTAGGGTGTCCCTGGGCTTAATTAATTAAACGCCACTCCATGAAGACGTATGGAGAGATGGAGGTACAGCTCCAATCTTTTTTTGACATCAGGACACGGAGATGAGTGGTCAGCTTCACGGCCCGGCCGCTGTGCACCTGGTACCCATCGGACAGGGGCTGGGTGGGGCCACACAGCAGATCTGGACAATGTGGACTAGAGAAAAAATTCTTTTCTCTGCCGGGATCGAACCCCGCCCGTCCAGCCCATAGCTATACCGACTCAGCTCTTCTGATTTACGTACGTCAAGATACTCTTCGTAACTTACCACTATACAGCGTCGATTGTGGTAGATAATGGATGGGGAAAGATGCGAAAGGTTGCAATGGCGACTATGCTACAATGCGGAAGGTCGCGGGTTCGAGCCCCAATGAAATGGATTTTTTTTTTCAGTTGACCTAATCCTTACAGCCGCACTATGGCCCTGGGGTCGACTCAGCCTCTAACAGAAATAAGTACCAGGAACCTTCCTGGGGTTNTACAATGCGGAAGGTCGCGGGTTCGAGCCCCAATGAAATGGATTTTATTTTCAGTTGACCTAATCCTTCCAGTCGCACTATGGCCCTTGGTTCACTCAGCCTCTAACGGAAATAAGTACCAGGAACCTTCCTGGGGGTGGGGGGGTAAAGGGCTGCCGGCGAGTAAGGCTGACAACCTCACCGCCATCTCTGACACGATTGTCTAGAGAAAATGTGGGAGCCTCGACGTCTCACAACCCTATGGACCTCCACGGCATGTTACAGGGATACCTCTACCTTTATCATACCGGCATTTGTATGGTCGAAGTAAGGTAAACCACAAAAAGCGTGTCCCAGCCGAGAATCTAGCCGAATGCAAGTCAGAAGCGTTACCGACTGAGCCAATTTTGTCGGTTTCCCTGCACCGTGACCGAGGTCTCAGCAGGTAATCGACGAAATAGGAAACGTCCGTTTCCTTCCAGATTCCTAATCACACTTCACGCTACACAACATGCACTGGAAATGCTAACGTTAAATAGCAATCATCAACAGTCATGACTCTGTCATGAAATGTGGCAGTGCGGTGGTTAATACAATTCCTTCGTATATGGGAGGTACCGATTTCGAATATCGTCTCGGAAACAGCGTGAGGATTTTCGTAGTTTTACTCAGCCTCTACAGGTGTGTGTTAAGACATCCCATGATCGCCTACTTCCAGATCTTTATGTGTTATCCAATTACGACTTTGTTATAACCTCATTTGATTCTACAGGTATAGAAGTTCTTCACTTAACTTAGCGTCGTTCAAGGATATAAGAATCGAACCTCGTGTATACTCGGGGAATTTCTTGCATGTGATCTGTTAAGGCAACAAGTCAAAATCACATTGCGACTGGCGGTCAGTCTCGGTGTCGAGGCCCATCTGGAGCTCATGACCAGATATTTATTACTCTTTGACAATTACAGTCTTGTTTCTGTGGGGCGCCCTCTCTGACGAGAGGACGGGTCTGTCTTTTATATATGATGCTGGCCCTTGCCAGCGGAATCTTTCTCGGGTTCGGGTCCGAGTGCCTTGGTACTCGAGACTATATATTACTGTCTCAAATTTGAGACTTCCCTTTTCGTCGTCTCCTACGACTCGCAGGGTCACGGTGGAGGTATTCGAACCCGCCTCCACACGGGTGTTAAGGCAACAAGCTTAGAGATATGATATTTATACAGTCAAACGGTCGCTTTCTTACAACTGTATTATCCCATCTCATTCCTCCAATTTATTCAATCTCCAGTTGATAAATGTTTCAATAAATAGGTTTTATTCTTCTTCTGCTGCTTAAAGTAGGTCCTCAAATTGAATTCATGTTTCCATATTATCTATGGTCTTCCTGTATCTCTATGCCCTTCCGGTTAGCAAATTAAAAGTATCTTTGGGAGTTTTCTTGTCCATTCATAAAATATGCCCATTCCAGTCCTCTTTATATTTTATACTTCCTCTTTCAGATTATATTTCGTCCCGAATTTCTGTATTTCTGGGGGGATAAACATCCAGCTATTGATCCCAGGAATTTAATTACAGTTGAAGAGTTCTCTCTTCTGAGAATCAACTCCGTGCTTGCTTCGTGTTGCTTTCTTACTTGGATCACTGTTCAACCTTGAAGACGTAGGCGACATCTTCCTCCGAAACGTCATTTAGCTTTCAATGGACATCATGACCCTATATCCCTGAAGATACAATTCCCCTTAGCCACCGCTGTTGAGAACATCGAATCATTCATCACAGCTGACTCAGCATTTCTTTAATGCGACTGAATCAATATCCGGTTTTCACAGCTGAAATTCAACAAAATCACTTCTATCGCCTATATAAATTGTCTTGTTCCTTGCTTTATTTACCGACAACTCTTTGACTCCATCATACACTTATATTTGAAGGGCTGATTGGTTAAAATCTCTGCCCATTTATGGGCCTACAACCTACCAAAAGCCACGTCATTCATAGCGAAAGATGTCAATTATAGTCACTGTAAATAGGCTGTAGCGAAGAGCGTATGGACTGCACAGCCGAGGAATCGAAATTCGACTCCCGAAAGAGCAAGTGGTTTTTCTCTTCTCCACAACATCCAGACCGACTCTTGTGACCACTCATCCTCCTCCTAAGGATAACTCTGCGTTGCTACAACCTGACCCTCAGTAAGGACCTCTGGAACTTCATTCTTCAGGATCTAGGACACGTCCCTTACCAAGGTTTTACTGCCCTTGCTACTCCTGCACATACCCCTTTTACATTTTCTTCCACTATGAATCACTACGAAGGCTGCAAGCAGCAGAGATGAAACTGCTGGCTTTATACTCTTGGACTAAAAAAGAAAACAGAATCCAAAACAAGGTTGCACTACGGACCACATGGAAAAGAAGCCTAGGAAGANCAACAAAATCACTTCTATCGCCTATATAAATTGTCTTGTTCCTTGCGTTATTTACCGACAACTTTTTGACTCCATCATACACTTATATTTGAAGAGCTGATTGGTTAAAATCTCTGCCCATTTATGGGCCTACAACCTAGCAAAAAGCCACATCATTCATAGCGAAAGATGTCAATTATAGTCACTGTAAATAGGCTGTAGCGAAGAGCGTATGGACTGCACAGCCGAGGAATCGAAATTCGACTCCCGAAAGAGCAAGTGGTTTTTCTCTTCTCCACAACATCCAGACCGACTCTTGTGACCACTCATCCTCCTCCTAAGGATAACTCTGCGTTGCTACAACCTGACCCTCAGTAAGGACCTCTGGAACTTCATTCTTCAGGATCTAGGACACGTCCCTTACCAAAGTTTTACTGCCCTTGCTACTCCTGCACATACCCCTTTTACATTTTCTTCCACTATGAATCACTACGAAGGCTGCAAGCAGCAGAGATGAAACTGCTGGCTTTATACTCTTGGACTAAAAAAGAAAACAGAATCCAAAACAAGGTTGCACTACGGACCACATGGAAAAGAAGCCTAGGAAGACAGTTTTTTTTATTGGTAGTGGGGTGGGACTAAGTCCCTTGTACTGCAGCCACTTCTGGTAGGAAGACAGTTAAGAAAATGGAGTGAAATCGTAACAAGGCACCTGGCCTAATACTTGATGAATAGGATGACGATGATGAACGCCGTGTATTTCGGATGGCTTACATCTTTGTTGATTGCTTGTGTGGCTTATCCTTCGGCCTTAAATACTGACGCGGTAGGTTCCTCTGAAATGCCAACGAGACTGCTTTCTTTTTCCTGAAGAGGTGAGACCGAGTCCACTTGGTACTGCGGCCACTGTTTGGTCTATTGTACCAGCCCTGGATGATAGACAATGATAAGTCTACAGCAATAGGTAGAATGCGAATTGGCAGGGGAAACCGAAGTACTCGGAGAAAGGCTGCCCCAGCGCCACTTTGTCCACCACAAATCCCATATGAAATGACCCGGACTGGAACCCGGGCCCCCACAGTGGGAAGCCGGCTGCTAACCGCCTGAGCTATGGCACGGCCCAGATTCTGCTTGCTCTTTGCTTGACTTACTGTTTGACCCTGAAGATAGAAGCAGTACCTTCCTCCGAAACGTCGGCGAGGTCCTGTTTGCTTGTCTTGTTATCCGTTCCTGACGATTGATGTAGTTCATTCCCCAAAAGCGTCAGTGAACCTGTGTTAGACTACACGGCGTCACGTCCCAGAAGATAGCAGCCTTCAAAATGAACACAGTTGACCCCATCCGTCAGGCTACATGACGTCACTTCCTTCGAACAGACGCGAAATGACTGGATACCGCTACATGCAGAAGGCTTATGTATATGACTAAAGGAAATCAACACCGGGAGAAAGGCCGAGCTGGACTTTGTCTGTCAGGGAGAGGATGTCTTCCCCTTCGACATTTCACACAATCGCTTTTTATATACAAATTACAACAAAGATTTTAAGCATTGTCTGAGTTCTATTAACTATTTGAGTGGTCTGGTTCGGTAAGATCGTCTTATATAAAGAATAACAGACAGAAGGACCGGCTAATCGGACTGATTCACTCATTGGCCGGTATAAATCTTCATAGAGAATGACTGAACTATGAATAAGAGTGCTGACTGACTCGGAAAAGGTGGCTTTCTTGACCTCAGCACTAGATGTAGGTAAATGGCCAGCTTCACGCTTCTGCTGCTTTGCTTCTTGGGAAAGACCCCATGGTACCTATTTGGACAGGAGGCTAGGTGGGCCCCAGGGCCGGTATGGACGCTGTGGAGAAGACATGAATCTCTTCGCCCTACCGGGGACGTAGCCCCGCATCCAGCCTATAGCCCATCGCTATACCGACTGCCCTAAAATACTGTCACGTATTAGGGGTTTGCGTGACTAACAATAACGCGTTCTGGATTGGATGATTGGACTTATTAACAGCTTCTTTACACTATCACTTAATAACAACCAATTATAGCGCTATCGCTAATCTACCCACTTCACAAATCACTAGGACACGCTCTATTCTCGTTCTCGTTGTACTCCGTTCTGTGCTCTCCTATAATTCCTCGGCAAGGACCCCACGGAAAACACTTTCTTAAGAATGCGTGTTTATTGGCCCATTACCTAGCAAGGGATATTCTTATATTGTTGAGAGCATAAATTCGGGAATGTTTTCACCGAGCCGTTGCCTAGCAATAGGCATTGAGTCACAATATTCAACAACAAAGTTTATTTTTAGCCGAATCAGAATAATGAGACTGGTCTCTTGCTGGATGTAGCACTCGGGGTCTCCATCTTCAAATCACAAGTTTAAATTAGTTTTAAATTAGGAAAGTTGTCATCTCATCTATCTCCATGGTGAATCTGGTGTTCTCGAATCCTGAAGATGGAGACAGCAGGCTCTTCCGAAACGTTAGTATGTCTACTAAGGATCCATCTACCAAACTGCATGGCGTCACATTCCAAAGGACCGTAATGTTGATGCTCACCGCTGAGAGTTCCTCGAATCTCATATCCAGATGAAATAATGATCACATAAAGCGAAGTGATTGCTGGAAGAATTCGATCATGATGGCTATGTGTTCATAACCCATCCTAAGTCAGCATCCTAAGTCATCTGAAATTACTCCGTTCTTTAAAACTTTATTATTCTAATATCCATCTTAATTTTATCATGGAATCCAGGCCTATACGTACTCGTATATGCGAAATTGTCTCTTTCCGTCATGCCTCAGTGTTATCAGCGGTGTTAATCCTTGGGATTTTAGTTATAGATTAGTTATTCAGTCAAATGTTCTCTAATTATCTACAACAAATAAACGAAAATGTCTTTCTTTTATCCCTCCTTTCTGTGTTTTTCTTTATTTGGTTTTTAGAGAAAATTTTTATTCAAAAGGAGGAGTTTTAGGAACATATTAATTCCTTCGAAATAAAATGGTTATCATACCGTAATTTTAGCCAACAAAAATGTAAAACACGTCTCAGTTCAAAAGAAAATGCACCAAAATTAAGATATTAGCCATAAAGTAGGCCATTTATGCTTATTTAACCGACAAAACGAGTCTGGCCAATAATGTGGGCACTACGCCCTACCACAAGGTACCAGACTTACCATCGGTAATTTTATACCGACCAACATATGATATGTTACCTGCACTGCTTCAATGGTTCTGCCGGTTATGATAAAAACAAACATATTCTTTCTTTTTAGAAGCACTATACTGGAACGCAGCCGCGGGTGCAACAGCTAGCGATAAATGGCTTCTTACTTCCTATTTAGTCCTCTATTTTTGTTAAAATTGCTCTTAAAATTGTTATTTCTTTTGTTACACTTTTCTCTTTATGTTCCACATTTTTTTTTATTATTATTATTTCTGGCGGGTGAGTAAGAGGGGAAGTATCACGCATAAGGGAGCAACCCTGAAACACTTGCACGATATGCATAGAAGGGAGGAGGGAAAAGGGGGGTATTGTTATTGTTACACTTGGCACGACAACCCTATGAATCTATTGTGTTTATATTCGCTGCCGCCAGATCGCCCTCTGGTCACTCTTCAGGGGCGGGACAAACTTCAAACTTCTCTTTTCAAAACATCAGACTTACACGTTTTGAAAGCAGAAAGTATAAATATGAAAAGAATGAATTACGCTACAACACATGGCACGCGGGTCTGCAGATTTCTCAGTTTCAGGAACATGACATCCAGGGAAAAATTACGTCAGAACAGGGGTGGACAAACTGCGCAGAACTATAGAAGGGATGTCCCATAATAGTGTCTCGATCCTCTCACGCAACAATATATTGTGACATGTAGACCCTTTTCGAGGCAACGCCCGAAATACGCGCACGCAACAATATAAAAGTTATTGCAAGAATCGCTTTCTATGTGATCCGCGTCATGTCCATTGCTAGGCAACGGGTCGCTAAACACGTCCCCGCAGAAGCGTACCGTGGAACAATGAGACGTCCATTTCTATGCAACAGAGCGGTAAAGACGCCTATGAATTGATTGGAGACGGCGTTTTCCGTGGGGTTCGTGCAAAGTGGATATAAGAGAGTCGAATTCCAAAACTGGTAGGTGTGTAGAAGCAAATAATGAGAATTAAAGGATTACAGACGAGTACAATGGAGTTAGCTTGCGAAAAGAAGACTTTATGAGTGCTGTAGTTACAGTGAGACTTTTATAAAGCCGTTGCCAGGATACGACTATTGAAGATTGAGAAGAATTAGCGCATCCTAATGATCTGTGAAGTGGGTAGATTAGCAATAGCGCTATAATTGGTTGTGATTAAGAGACGCTGTAAAAGGTGTTAATAAATCCAATTATCAATTTCAGAACCCGTTATCATTGATCAGGAATACAAATTCGTGTCAATATTAAAACGCATTCCAATACTTCACGCGACAGCAGATATTTTTATTTACTTTTGATTTATTTAATGACGTCAGTGGCTCAGGCTGTATAGCCCCGAATGTTTACGTGATTAATGAATTAAAACGAATGTGAAATAAAGCAGTCGTGACGTAACTTCATTTATTACCCCGGTACTTAACTGCAAGGACTGCAGAAAGCCTCAGTAAAATTCCCTGCGGATAGTCCGTGTACTGACTGGCGGTAGTGTAGTTGTTTGAGGCGCTATGCTAGAAGCCAGGCGGTCGCGAGCTCCATTCCTGATGAGGTCATTGGATTTTTTTTCAATTGATCTAATCCTTTCAGCCGCGCTATGGCCCTGGGGTCGACTCAGCCTCTAACAGAAATGAGTACCAGGAATCTTCCTGGGAGGTTAAGAGCAGCCGGTGCGTAAGGCTGACAACCTTACCGCCATCTGTGAGCCGACTCTCTGGAGAAAATGTTTGGTCCTCGACGTCTCAGAACCCTATGGGTCTCTACGGCCTGTTACGGGATATCTTTACTTTACTATTAACCGACTGATATTCGAACCGGGCACCTGGAGGATACGGGTTGGAAGCGTAACAGCTTGAGCCAACTTACTCGGTGATGTATCAGACCAAATCGAGGTAAAACTGTGTCCAAGCAAAATTAAGCAACACGCCATGAACACGGATGGGGTAGTGGAGGTACAGCTCCACGCATTCTTAACCTCCGCTCGAGATGAAGGCGAGTAACCAGCTTCACCCCACAGTCGCTTTACCCAAGTACATACTAGACACGAGAGCGGCCTCCGTAGTCTAGGGGTAACGTTCCCACCTCATGACTCAAGGTACGCGGGTTCAAACCTGGCGGAGGTCGTGCAATTTTTAAGGACGCAAAAATTCAGGGAACAAGTCCTCCGGGAGGAACTTTAAGCCGTGTGTCCCGTAAAAGAACCTCATGTCTCTAGGAGACCTCTGAGCTAAATTAGGCAATAATAATTTCTCGCCCAAGTAGTTTCCAATGCCTCTGGTAGATGGGGGAAGCATCAAGATACTGAGGGCCGACCTCATTGGCTCAACGGGGCTCATAGCACGCACCGTTACCGATAGGGTATGGTGACAGTAGAAATTAAAGGGGGACGCACAATGGACCAATAACTGGTCTAAGTGCATGGGGAAACCCACCCCCTCTAATAATACAATATAATACAATACTGGACACGAGGCCTGGTGGACTCCAGAGCTGGTCTGATCATTGTGAAGAAGGGAAAAATCTTTTGCCCTATCTGGAATCGAAGCCCCCATTGCCCGGTCGTCGAACCCGTAGATTAATCACGGTGCTTAACGAAGCCGTTTCGACTGCATATTGCATGTATCGTTGGAAGGTTGGAAGATGACAATGAATGGTAAGTAAGGTTTTGAAAAGAAGCAATCACGGCCTGTCTGAAGTTGTCACACGAAGAGATTAAGAAAAATCAGGATAAACCAATGTGGCCGCAAATCCTAAACAGGTATTGCCCCACTGTCTACAGCATCACCGCCTCTAGACAAAAGCGTCGGCGGCGGCGACGTCGACGACGACGAAAACGACGATGATGGTAACTACGAATATTTCGCAGAATAATTGCATATAAAATAATGAAGAATATGCATAAAATATAATTGCATCAAAAGCACAGATAAACTCATTTGTAGGGAATATTAATATTTATTTTCGTTTCATGCGAAAGCCAGAATTCGCGGTCGTACATGGAATGCAAATGAAATGGCCTCGGTTAAAATGCTTGTTTGTATTGCTGAATTATTTAATTTAATTGGAGAATTTTTAGGTTGTATTTTAATTTTTAATTACACTGATTCTCGATAGGGCCATTAGGGTTTTGTTTCTTCCTCGACATGTCCCCCATCCCACTGACACCCCCCCTCCCCCCGTGATATAGTGTGTTCCATTGCTGCTTCGTGTTTAGGAAGCCTGATACTCAAACATGACACTGAGACCAGGTAACCTTCCACAGGTTTTTCGTATAACAGTTCCGGAATAGTGCTTCAAATTAGGCCACAACCGCTTCCTTTCACATCCCTCCCATTCATCATTCGTTACTCATCCTAAGTTCGAAGCTACAGGACGAAGGATGGCACTAGAATGGCTGAAGAACCCGGGGAATTGCTAACACGCGAGTTGTAAAGGAAATTATCATAACGCAAGACTAAGGCAGCGTCTGCACCAGCGCACAAAATGCGTCCGTTTTAACGAACGTCGTGACGTCCATTGTAGAAATAAACACGAGAGGCGAATGCTACGCTTTCTTCTGGCTCCATTGCAGACAAAGAACTACGCACCGCATTCTGCAACTGTGTGGTGTCCTCAGCAACGTCCTCAACAAAGTACGTTCGTTACAACGGACGCATTTTGTGCGCTCATGTAAACGCTGCCTAAGTGTGTCGTTACTGGGATAAAGAGTCATGAGGTCTTAAGGCACCGTTATGTAAAAGCGCTCTGAAACTAAGGAGACGGCGTCTACCCACATCTATCCAAATTCGTAGCTCTAGGGGCATGTGGTAGTGTATCATTTTTAGATCGTAAGTATGCCGTACAGAACTATAAGGTATATTTTGGACTCTATCCATCGTCTGGTATATATAAGAAAAAAAAACCACAACGTTTCGGAGACTGGACCTGTCTCCGAAACGCTGTGGTTTTTTGTCTTACATATACCAGACGATGGATAGAGTCCAAAATATACCTTATAGTTCTGTACAGCATACACAATCGTCAGAACCCTTTTAAGTCTATTCCTAAGTATCGCGTCTATAATACAATAAAGTCAAACTTTTATAAAAGACACTAAAATATATTTAATACAATAAAAGTGTTTGTTAAATATTTGAAATGTCATTAACTATATACATTCATTCCTTGTTGCTACATGTTTCGGCCACACATGGGCCATCATCAGGCAACACATATTTCTTGGGGAGACCACTGCACTGTACACTTTGTCTTCTGTGTCCTTAGGCGCATCCTTGTTTTTGTTGTTAATTTCTTTCGTAGGACATTTCCATCGTATATTTTTGGCGGCTATTTCACTGTAATGTAAAATATATATTAGTATAATTTTATCTTTATGTTATCTTTGTATATTTAGATGTCAAGTTTTTTATGTCTTTTACTCTTGTTGTGTATGCTTTAGTGCTGCCTTCCCTTGTACTGACTCTGGCGTAGTTGCTCTCGCTTGAATATTTTCTAAGATAGCGTGTGTACTGCTACCTATCGGGAAGTTCATGCAGTTGGTAGTTGGTTGTGGCACTACGCATTGCGGTTCGATTCCCGAAGAAATCATGAATTTTTCGGTTGATCTGATCCTTCCAGCGGCACCATGGCCCTTAGACCGATTCACCCTCTAACAGAACTGAGTACCAGGAATCTTCATAGGGGAACCTCGACGTTTCACAATCCTATGGGCCTGTTACAGGGATAGCCTTACCTTTTACATCTTCCCACCGCGGCGGCCCTGGTTCGATCCCGGGTCTGGTCAAGTGGGATTTGTGGTGGACAAAGTGGCGCTGGGGCATGTTTTCTCCGAGTACTTCGGTTTCCCCTGCCAATCTTCATTCCACCAATTGCTCCACAATCACCCTCACCTATCATCTGGGGCTGGTACAATAGGCCAGAAGTGGCCGCAGTGCAAGGGACTTAGTCCCACACAACTAGCATTAAAAAAAATACCTTTTACTTATGGCCTATGGTCTAATGTACTGACAATGTCTATGAATATGCCATAAATAATCAAACAAGCCCATATATTCCCATATTTTTTTCTCTATTATAAAATCCTAACTTCAGTATTATTGATCTAGGCCTATATTTCCTCTCTAAAGCATGCACTTCTCTTTTAATCTCGGGATATGACCCTTGTTTCCGATGCCAGGAAACCCATTTCAGCAGCATCTAACTTTCTAATACTTTCTACTGCTGTCTTTACTTTCTCAGCTAAGTTCTTGAAATTACTGTATCCATTAACACAAATTTTCGGGAAAAAGAGGTTTGAAGTTAGTGTGGGAACCACCCACAATGAACTGAGAGCTAGCATTGGCTGGTTCCCAGCCTGTGATTGGCTAGCGCTCGGTTCACTGGAACTAGGTTTTACCCAGCCGTTGCTTAGCATTGGCTGGTTCCTAGCCTGTGATTGGTTAGCTCTCGATTCACTGTGGGTGGTTCCCACATTAGTTTGAACTTCAGTTTAAATGTCAATTAGAACAAAACACGTTCTTATATCTCACACTTACAAGTAATGTGAACATATCGAAGTATGTGGAGTTAATGCAACACACAATACGGAAAATCAGAAAAGTACGTGATCTCATTTTCGTCCGAAAGTGGACATAGAACAATTCAATCTGATGCGAAGACGGCTCATTCTTGTGTAAGAACAGGTCTTGCAGCTCCCTTATACAATTGTACAAATCTGCTATTTTTAATTTTCTATGCGTCTTTCCGTGTACGCCATCCAACACTCTCTGTGGATTAATTTACTTTCCGTAATACTATTTCTATTCAAACATGATGACATGTAAATTCATGTTACGTAATAAATAAAGTAGAATTTAATGGTTCACGATAAGGTCTACTGGCGATATTTTTTGAACACAGAAATGGACCTTAGGGTTCCTTAAAGGTGCAGAGTTTGTTGACTCAGCCCCTTGGAGATCCTTGGTTTAGCCATAAAAATATAATCGTATGTTTTTTTATGTATCACTGTCACTGTGGTAATAGCATACGGGTTTATAAAATAAAATAAAATTGGCTTTTACTGCCGCGCGTCCTATCGAGCTATGCAGTTTATTTACTTTTCTTGACAAATTATCCTGTCGAATTGATATAAACTCTGTTACACGTTACGTGGAGCCTTACCTCCATGTCTTCTTAAACTCTGAGGTAGTCACCCTTGTATTATTTACCTCTGCCTCAAATAAAGCATCACATCTCCAAATACGACAAAACAACATATAATATTTCTTCAAAGAGTCAAATTAATCGAATACAAGGACAGGATCCAAGATTATCGACATCCGGGTGGCAGGGTGAGATAACAAGGGAACAAACAACTCAAGACGTTGGCCCAATGTTGCCCAAAATAGGGATGTCCAGTCATTACTTCATAACATAGAAGTCTTTCAATTAGAACAAAGATGTATGCAAAATTTTTGTAATAACATAGATACGAGACAGGTCCAGATTACTTGTTCTCATTGCCATCACTACTACTACTACTACTACTACTACTACTACTACTACGACTTCTGCTAGTAGTGCTGACGGTGGCGGAAGCGGCAGTAGTGGTAGAACTGTTTAGATTTCATGTAATACGGTGGACCATCAGGTCTCTTCGTCGCTGAATTAGAGCCTATGGGCAACACGGCAGAGGGATCGGAGTTAGGAGTCCCTTCTCCTCTACATGTCGTTCAGACTTGTTCTGGAACCCACCCAGCCCGGGGGCTCTTCCCCGGAAGTAAAGAGGCCGGGGCTCCAACTAGTACAGAGATCAAGAATACGTGGATCTGTACACCCAGTCCCCCATAGACCTTCACGGTGTGGTGTTTACTTTGGTAAGCACAGGAGGCAACTGCAAGGCACTGGAGACGCGATCGGTAATCTCAAAGCCTCTATACCGCACCTAAGGGCCCCCATACACACACAGTTTGGCCTCCAGTTCGGCCTGCACAGTTGAAGACTGAAAGGCAAAACTGACGTGTGTGGTGCGGCCGGCCGGCCAATCGTTTGGACTGTTGGCCTGTGGGAAACCCTTCAGTTCGTCAGTTCTGCCTGCAGGACCGTAGCAGGTGACGTATGTGACTCAACATTATAGGCTGAAAGACCGTGACTGTGGCATGAAGCCTGCCGCTTTATCTGCGCGTGTATGGGGAGGAAAGGGAGGGGAAACTGTCACAGTTTTGCTTGTAAGGTCGATCGGAAGGCCAAACTGTGTGTGTATGGGGGGCCTAATGTTGGCGCAAAAATGCGTCATCGTTACTTAGTGACGTAGACCCTTACGTCATCATTATATAGAATACTGTTAGATTCTATTTTTAACCTACTCCCAGTAGTCATGCGCCAGCGGGGAAATTCAAACGCACCTACACGGGACTTCACCTTCGCAATGTTGCCTACACAAGGCATTCCATTAGAACTGAAATTTGTATGACAATGTAAAAGAAAGGATGAATTAGTATCACTGTCTACCAATACTGCAATTCTATTAACTTCTCAATGTTCGAAATTTTGTCTTGGCGCGGTCTAAGGCGGTCTTCGCCCGCTCAGACACTGGGATCGTGAGTTTGAATCCCACTTGAGGTATGGATGTCTAAGTGAGTTTATTCTGTGTTTGTTCTGTCCTGTGTGCAGGTAGCGGCCTTGCGACGGGCTAAACCCTCGTCCAAGGAGTCCTACCGACTGTAAAAATGTCCAGCAAAACTACTGCAGAGCCATAGATAAATCTTGTCTTGGTAGAAACCTACCTCGAACCTCTCAGCTAATGACATTACTTTCAAAGCTCATATTAGCAGCGACCCTTTAGTAACTTGTAACAATGGTCTGTAATTAATTATAAAATGATTCTGTTGGACACTGATAATTGCCGTAGATGTATTTAAAATCATACTACGTTTCTGAAGCTCAATCTGCTTCCTTCATCAGGTGTAAGAAAAATGGGGAAAGGATCCTACTTACTTGGGTCCGTTATACAAAGCTATTCTATATCAGTGGACTGTCCAGCGATCGAGACTAAGTGTTCCTAACGGATCCAATTAAGTAGGATTCCTTCGTCTTCTTTCAGACCTGAAGACGGAAACAGATTAAACTTCCGAAACATATAAGCTTAACTACAATTAAGACAATGGACAGTGTCAAATGAATAAATTCAATAATTTCATATTACTGTACTTCACTAACGCAGTGGCCGCGCAGTCTAAGGCATGAACTGTCTTCGCTCGCTCGAACGCTAGGATCGTGGGTTCGAATCCCACTCAAGGCATGGATGTCTGTGTACGTTTATTCTGTGCTTGTGTTGTCCTGTGTGTAGGTAGCGGCCTTGCGACGCGCTGATCACCAGTCCAAGGAGTCCTACCGACCGTGTGTAGGATTAACAAACTAAAAAAGCGGCCAAGGTCCAACTAAGGACTGCAGAGCCATTGATGAATGAATGGAACACTTAACAAAGGATAGAAGGCTCTTGAGCTGAAAAATCTAACCCAGTGTCTTATACACACATCATTCCTTTGTTCATCATACAGCATAGAGTATGAAACACCTGTGTAGTGATTCTGGGATAGTAATGGGTCTTATTCTATTTGTAGTTACCATCTAAGAGGCTCAAGCACGTGAGTACAAGTTGTACATCCCTGCCCTTGGCTTATCAAGCCTTGAGAAGTGGGGGGAGAGAGGGAGGGAGGGGAGAGAAGCAATTAAGAAACTCTTGCCGTGCTTACATATGTCAACACTGGCTCTGAAGGTCTGAGGCAGTGGTTGCTTCATTACACAGCAATTATACGGACGGACACTGTGTTTACAAGATGTTTGGGAACGGACTCCACTCCAGCCTCCAGGTCACTGGATGTAATAGTAACTGTAAACCGAAAGTTGTCCCTGTGCTTAACTAATTAAGCGATATGCCATGAAGGCGTATGGGGGAGTGGATGTATAGATCCACATTTTGTTGACCTCGGCACTTGTGGGAGGTGAGTGGTCAGTTTCACGACCCGGCCGCTTTACCACCGGTACCCATTTGGATAAGAGGTTGGGTGGGCCCCAGAGCCGGTTCTGGACGACGTGGCAAAGAGAAAATTCTTGACCCTACTGGGACTCGAACTCCGAACCCTCGGTCTTCCAGCTCGTAGCTATTCGCTATACCGACTACGCTATCCCAACTCCTAATAGTAACTGTACTTACAGAATATTTTCCTGGAGAAGCTGACAGTCGTTCAGTTGATTGTCAAATTATCCTCTGTTTATGAAACCAGAATGTTCGTTACCGGGGCCGCGCCATAGCTCAAGCGGTTAGTCGCTGGCTTCACACCGTGGCGGCCCGGGTTCGATCCTGGGTCTGGTCAAGTGGGATTTGTAGTGGACAAAGTGGCGCTGGGGCGGGGTTTCTCCGAGTACTTCGATTTCCTCTGCCAGTCTTCATTCCACCAAATTCTCCATCATCATAATCACCCGGCGCAGGCTACAATAGGCCAATCAGTGGCCGCCGTGCCGAGTGGACCCAGTAGGACTGCACCCCCCACTAAACGAATTAAAAAAATTTTTGACCGTGTTCACAAGAGCCCACCATCGACTCTATCTCAAACCATATATGATGTGAGATTCTCACAGCTGTGAAGAATACTGTCTTCTAGAACGTGAAGTCGTATAGTCGGGTAAATGTTCACAGACGTTTCGGAAGAAGTCACTGCCTTCACCTTAAGACTAATGCTACGTTGGATGTTTCACCGTGTAGCCTGACACATATTTACCTACGTTTCGGAGGAAACACTACCTCCATCATCTGGGTGAAACAGTAAGCCAGGCAAAGTATAGCGTGACAGTCACCACAGCAAGATCCTCAAACCTCAGCCACGGCTTCCAGTTCTTTCATCCACGCTTCATTAATCACCATGGCAGCAATCGCCAGATCTTGTCTGGGGGCAATCAGAACCAACAGCTGTCTCTACGTCCCACAAGACAGTCCCATCAGACCCACAGATTCGATCACGTATGTTCCTGGCTGTCGTTTATTGAAACCGCTGAACCAGGTATTGCAATGCTTATTGACACACGGAATGTCTGCATCTGATGACTGCATTTACCAATAATAACCACCCCTATTCCGATCAGCGGTTCGACCTCGCGGGGGGGTGTGCGTGTGTTTGTGTGTGTGCCCCCGCATTGTGAGAGGGTCTTCGCTAAGAGGGGAGAGGGGTTGGTTCGCCCCGATTAATTAGAGCTAGTCATTAACAGATGTCACTGCATACCCGCCGAGTAATCATCAGCATCCACTACCCCCGGGTAGGGGATGCACGATACAGAGGGGTGGAAATCGGTAATACTGACGAAACTTCAAATAATCCAGTATTAACTTGTTGTGAGGGGAAAACTGCATATGAGTGGTAGAGGCCGCTAGTAGATTTAAAATAATGCAGTATTAATGTTGAAAGGATGATAGTGGAGGGGGTGGGGTTTCAGTATGGGCTGTGGAAGGGAAAACGATATAAATATGGTTTGTAAGCGAATCTGGGGCTTTCTATAATACTCTGCTGCATTATGGGAGCGGGGACAGCTCAATCGGTATAGCGACGGGATGGACGGCCGGGGTTCGATTCCCGGGACGGGTAAGAGATTTGTCTCTTCTCCATAGCGTCCAGACTGAGGCCCAGTCAGCATCCTGTCCAATGGGTAATGGGGACGATTTTCGCGGGGGTAAAGCGGCCTTGGCTAGAAGCTGAGTAGTCACCTCCATCTAGCGCCGGGATCACGAATTGTGACGCTACACCTCCACTCCCCCTTACGTCTTCATGGCACAGTGATTAATTTATTAAGCACAGGTAGGACTAATACATCATATACTAGTAAAAATTAGACAAAATTATAATATAGTGTAGCAGCAAGTATATTAAGTTGTCCCTGGTAAAGGTAAAGCTAACCCTGTAACAGGCCGTGGAAGTCCATAGCGTTGTGAGACGTCGAGGATCCCACATTTTCTAGACAATCGGCTCACAAATGGCGGTGAGGTCGTCAGCCCTACGTGCCGGCCGCACTTTACCGCCAGGAAGATTCCTGGTACTCATTTCTGTTAGAGACTGAGTGAACCTCAGAGCCATAGTGCTGCTGGAAGAGTTAGGTCATTTGAAAAATCCAATGACCTCATCGACAATCGAACCCGCGACCTTCCGACTTGTAGCATAGTGCCTCAACCAACTACGCTACCGTGTGCTCCACTTTTTGATATTTATGATACTAAGTTTGATGGAATAATTACATGACTTAGGCGGTGCTGCCGTCTAGAGGTAGACAAAGGAATACAAAATTATTGATGGTAATACAAGACCAATCCTTCTCCTTTTGTACTTTATGACCCGGTGTTCTTTGCCTTACAATACACTTGAAACCTTCAACAGAAAGCAGGCACCGTAATTTCTGTCAGGCACTTCTTTGTTACAAGGCTAACTGAAACAACACGAAAATGAGACAATCCAACATTGCAAAAAAAAATATTAGTAACTAAAGCCATGATTTGTATGGAAGGAGCCCGTCCAGCATTAATGAATAAAACTCAAATTAAAATAATATGAAAGAACTGTTGACTGTGCATAAACAAGCTAACCACAAAGCTAAATCACCACCATATTGGCTCTTGGATATATATGTTAAATTCTTCAATAAATTAATAGAATAAAATCCGATCCAATTAATATTATATAGAGGAAACTGCCTGAAAATTAAACATATTTGTCAATAATGTTGCACTGAATATGGTTCACACAAAAATGTCCAGAGGGAATTATATTTTCTGCTGCGTCAGAAACGGAATACATTCATTGTAAAAGTGGATTCTGACATGCTGCAGCGTGCAAAGTACGTGAATAAAT
Organism: Cryptotermes secundus; assembly: GCF_002891405.2. NCBI lineage: Eukaryota > Metazoa > Arthropoda > Insecta > Blattodea > Kalotermitidae > Cryptotermes > Cryptotermes secundus. Next base: position 2,293,834 of record NW_019743147.1, on the reverse strand, counting down.
TGTCCATGGAGACAGCACATCAAAGTCATTTGACTCTGTGGCCATGAGCATGACAGTGCCCAGTGGAGACTCGTATTCAGGACCCAGTTTCTTGAGACTTTTGACAGACAAAAGCATTTAGAACGACGATACCTGTTTCTTGTTGTGTTCAGGTGCAATGGTAACTTCACTCTTACCATTATCGTAATTAAACATTTCTCTATTATTCTCTTGTCTTTTCGCTCCTTGCTATGAAGGTAAAATGATTTAAAATAAGACCTAAATTAAAAGGAATCCTGCCTATATTATTAAATGTCTTCCGCGACCATGATGCAGAATGAAAATAAATGTATGATAATACTACTTATATAAGAGCCCGATAGGGCAGACGGTATAGCGACTGACTACGGGCTGGAAGACGGAGGGGTCGGATTTCGGGTCCCGGTGTGGGCAAGAATTTTCTCTTCTCTACGTCCAGACCGGCTTTGTGGTCCATCCAACCTCCTATCCAGTGGGTACTGAGGCCTATTTCCCAGGGAGTAAAGCGGCAGGGGCGTGAAGCAGACCACACCTGCAACTAATGCCGAGATCAAGAAGAGGTGGATCTATTCATCCGCTCCCCCATACGCGTTCATGGAATAGTGCTTAATTAGTTAGGCACAGGGACAAATTTACTTTATTTACTTTACTTCAATCAAGGTCAATTTATTTTAATTAGGAAATATCGCGTTCATACGCGATACGTAATTTTGATGCACAGATAGAATACACCTGATGATGGCCACACACGGCCGAAACATGTAGAGAGGAAGAGGGGTGATTATATAATATGTAGCATTTAAGAAGGAAATATATGAGAAATAAATAATATATTAATGCAACAGAATGCTCAAATACAGTATTAAATGCAACATCCTGTATGTACGTGTAATATTACGGAATAAAAATAATAGGCTTATTTGAATTTCCCACTGTCGTATGAATACCAGAAATATCTTGAAAATAAATTCTAGTAACTTTCTAATGATGACGTAACGGTCTACGTCACTGGCCATGACGAACTTTCAATCCCATGTAGAATACATATAAGCCTATGTACAGATATGAGATGCTGATTGCAATAGATGTACCAAACGCAGATTATTGTTACATGCGGAGATGCAAGTACAGTCAGACGAATGTGCAGGCCAATATTAAACACGCCGCGAGCAGAAATGCCCCTCAGTATAGGACTAATTATACCTTGTATGTGAACCATACGGTCCAATAATGAAGTAGCCTGAGGCCATGTCTGGAATCCCGGTCAAAGCAAACTAACTTATGTGCGGCTGCTATGAGCCCAGCGGTGCAATTGCGCTGAAACAAATTCGTTGATTTAGCCCTTGCATATCTTAAACGCTTAATTGTGAGTGTCATGCCACAGAAGGGGGAAATAATAGAAAATGAAAGATTTAGAAGGATACGATGAAGAAACAGGAAAGGAAGAGAAGATAAGAGGGAAAAGAGGTAATAGATTGAAAACCACTTGATCTAGAAGAAGATGGTGCAGATTAAAGAGGAGGGGAAGAACATAGAGACTAAGAAAAGAGGTCGACAAAAATAAGTGCATGGAGAAGGGAATGTGACAGAACAAGAAAGAGGAAGAATAAAAATAAAATGATGTAGAGGGAACACAGTTAGCAGTAGGAAAAGGAGAGAAAAAAAGAGTGAAGTAAAAGAAGGAAGTAATAAAAAAGGTAAAGCTATCCCTGTTAACAGGCAGTGGAGGCCCATAGGGTTGTGAGACGTTGAGAGTCCCACATTATCTAGACAATCGGCTCAAAGATGGCGGTGAGGTTGTCAGCCTTACGCGCCGGCCGCGCTTTACTCCCCAGGAAAATTATTTAATTAATTCCTGGTACTCATTTCTGTTAGAGGCTTAGTCGATCCCATGGCCATAGTGTGGCCAGAAGGATTAGGTAAACTGAAAAAATTCAATGACCTCATCGGGACTTGAACCCGCTACCTTCCGGCTTGTAGCATAGTGCCTCAACCAACTACGCTACCGCGTGCCCCCCAAGAAAGGGGCGAAAATAACTTCGGTTTGTAAGGTTTGTACATGTCTAGCTACTCCATGATATAAAATATTCTTCGGAAATGTCATAGTTATTTGATTTTCAAAAAGCCCGAAGGTTCATCGGCATGTTCATAAAAGCCTCTAATTATAACCTATTCCAAAGACGTTTCAAACGCGTTCCATCCACTAACAGACCATTTTTCTAAGACCTCTTTTAATATTATCCTCTTCTTACCTGCACATGTTTGTACAAAGTGGTCAGGGTAGACATGAAAATTAAGAGAATCAATTCTTTCGGAACAGTGATAAATGTAATACCAGACTATACTGTGTCACATCTCAAAATATCACAGTCTGTGACAACTATCGAGATTCTAATTGCTCCGTAAATGTCCGCGTTAAATGTTAATTCATTGTCCGAATATTATTGTGGGCATTGTCCATCTTCTGAGGCATCTTTTATGTATAGAATGTTTCGGAATTTGCCCTTACTTCCATTGGCTCTCATACTAACAGATTTTTATTATTTTTTTAACTAGTGTCGAGAGTCTGAATCGAACCAGTAAATTTTGAAGGGCAGACGAGTATGCTAATTACAGCACCACTGAGGCAGCATAACAGTCTACTGTTCGAAGACTTCAGGGTTCTATCTGGACTACGGCCACTAACATAAAAATAAAAAAATATAAAATTTATCAATATAATGACAACCAGATCACCTGAAGAGGGAAGTAGATCCAACTTCCGAAACGTTGCATATATAAATTATACCTGACATAACGGAAAGTGTCCGGGATAACATTTTTTATTCTAACGTGATTTTACAATTTCATGCACTCAGTACGTATTTCTTGTTTCCCCCATTTTAGCTACTCATGCAACTCACTGTCACTTCTTTGATCTGTCTACTCCAGTAGTTATTTTTGACACGACTCGCCCGCTTTGGTTCTCATCAATATCTCATGTCAATATTTCTGTTTAAATAAATGTAACCTCTTGATCTCGTATCTGTGTTTCTGTTCACGATAAATTAACTCGGCATAGTACAGCACAAAAGCTGTAATTAAAAAATAAAAATACTGCATTGTCATCTTTAGTTGGTGATGAATAATCCGACAAGTGTTGAAAGCGAGTAAGTAAAAAAGTAAAGCTATCCCTGTAACAGGCCATGAAGGCCCATAGGGTTGTGAGACGTTGAGGGTCCCGCATTATCTAGACAATCGGCTCAAAGATGGCGGTAAGGTTGTCAGCCCTACGCGCCCGCCGTGCTTTACTCCACAGGAAAATTATTTATTTAATTCCTGGTACTCATTTCTGTTAGAGGCTGAGTGAACCCCAGGCTCACAATGCTGTATTTGAACCCGCGACCTTCCGACTTAACCACTACGCTACCGAATGCCCCCAAAACGAGTAGCCATATTTTCTTAAAATTCTGACGCGTGCCTAGAGAAGAGACCGCCTCTGTGTTCTAGTGCTCAGAGTTCCTGGCTACAGATCCAGAGGTCCCGCGTTTGAGTCCTGGCGCTACCAGATTTTCTGAGCAATAGTGGGTCTGGAACGGGGTCCACTCAGCCTCATGAGGATAATTGAGAAGCTGATCAAGGAAATAGCGGCTGCGGTATAGAAAACCGAGATTAATGGTCGTGGGGGCCCGTTGCCCTGACCACGCGACACCCTCTATCCGCAAACGTTGGCACTAGCTTCGCCGACAAGCGGCGGTCGCTCGGTCGGTATAATTCGCTTGCGGACTATAGGGCAGGGAGTTTTTGTTTGTGTTTAGAGAACCGATGATTAAATTGAGCTAAACTGAATTACATGAGTTGATTCTGACATTATTAACTGACTCTTTCTCATAGTTTCATCCCCCTCAGAACACTCTAACCTCTGAGGGGGCGCGCACCCCAGTCTGGGGACCACTGGACTACTCTAACACAACTATATGGACCGTATGAATCATGATATATAACCCTCCATTATCAATGCAGTCCGTTTTATTGCTTCCGATGTCCAATTGAAATGCATTACATTAATTTTCAACATTATCGTTCAGTTATATGTCAGAGATTACCTTTGAAATGTGATGTGTCTATGAATTAAATTCATGGAGGGTTCTCTCGCATTTAATATGCATTTCCGTATGCATTTCATATAATAGCATTTCGTATATATACGATGTTGAGAGTGTTCGGCACGGAAAATTCTGTATACTTTTTCTCTGCGTATCTGAAAAACACAGCCTTAATTGACGTTAGTAAGGAGGGTGGTAATTAAGAGGAGAGTGAACTCGGGTAATGTTTGCTACCATTCAGTCCAGAGCCTTTTGTCTTCACGTCTGCTGACCAAAAACATAAAAATTAAAATACACAAAACTATAATTTTGCCTCTGGTTCTGTATGGGTGTGAAAGTTCGTCTCTGACATTAAGGGAGGAACATAGACTGCGGGTGTTTGAGAACAGGGTGTTGAGGAGCTTCATAACTTATACTCTTCTCCAAGTATAATTAGAATGATCAAGTCAAGGAGAATGAGGTGTTCAGGGCATGTAACACAAATGGGGGAAAAGAGGAATGCAAATAGGATATTGGTGGGAAAGTCAGAAGGAAAGAGACCACTGGGAAGACCAAGGCGTAGGGGGTGGACAATATTAAAATGAACCTTAGAGATATAGGATGGGATAGTATGGATTGGATTTATCTGGCTCAGGATAGGAACAAGTAAAGGGCTCTTGTGAATACTGTAAGAACCTTCGGGTTCCATGAAATGCTAGGAAATTCTTGAGTAGCTGCACATTTGGCTTCTCCTCAAGAAGGGCTCAGCTCCATAAGTAAGTAAGTAAGGAGGATGGTTTAGAAGTACGTGTAAACGCAGAGAAAACTGGCAAGTGTGTATGTTGATATCTCGTCAACAGAATGCACGGTAAGTCATAACATAAAGACAGCTAACAGATCCTCTGAAGATGTAACGTTGAATTCAAATATTCGTGGACGACAGTAACAAACCAAAATTTTATTCATGAAGAAACCAAGATTAGATTCAATTCGGGCAATGCTTACTACCATTCAGTTCAGAACATTTTGTCTTTTCGTCTGTTGTCTAAATTAGTGAAGAATAAAACATAAAAAAACTATAATTTTGCCTGCATTTTGGTATTGGTGTGAAACATGGTCTCCGACATTAAAGGGAGAAAGTAGACCGACAGTGTTTGAGAACAGGGCACTGAGTAGAATAGTTTAATAATAATTAAAAGCATTCGTGTGTCCAGAGAATCGAATCATTCGGGTTGCTGAATTTCAAATAAGATATTCGAATTTTTGGTAGCATTATTTATTGAAAAGATTTATGGGTACGTTTTATGTATAAACAATGACAGGAACACACCGGGCTCGGGGAGGGCAGTGAGTTACATATCTCATCGCCCAGTGAGACAGGTCCAATAACATATAACGTTTCACAAGAATACAGTTTTACTGCAGGGAATTAAAGTAATTATATTGTAACATGACGCCCGAAAGCCGGATTAGCGGAGGTAGAGTAGGCGTTCATTGCTAAGCAACGACTCGGTAAACAGGTTCGCGTGGAAATTAAAACGCACGCAACAATAGAAGAACTGCCGTTTCTATGGGATGGCGAGGTAAACAGAACTCTATAACAACAGGGGAATTGTTAGGAAAAGGCGTTTTCTGTTAGATCCGCCCCGAGGCTATATAACGAGGGTACTAGGCACGCTGAGGTAATAACTGAGGAAGTCCCTTGAGACGGCAGTCGAAGATGATTGAGAAAAGACGGCGACGAGACTTCGTGTGTGCTGTAGCACCGCGATATCTGGAATGTGTGATTGAGTGAGACTGTTATATTTCCTGTGTTAGAATCCATTGCCAGGAAACGGCTAGTGGAGACTATAACAGACTGAGGACACTAATGGGCGTAACAGTGATTTGCGAAATGTGCAGATTAGCGGCAGCGTTGTATTACTTGTAGTAGTTCCGAGTTGAGTGTATAAGTTCAATAAATCCAAACAACCATCCAATGCCACGTCTAAAGTCTGAGAGATAATCCAGAATCCAAGCTTGGACAGCCTTTCCTAACAACGTCAGATTTGAGGTTTTCAGGGAGGTGACTATGAAGAATGCCATCTTCTGGGATGTGGCGCCGTGTAGATCTTGTGTAAACCGACGTTTCGGAGGAAAGTATCGCCTCCATCTTCCTCAGAAACATCGGCTTACACAAGATCTACACGGAGCCGCATCCCAGAAGACGGTATTCTTCTCTCATAACAAGTTTCTACTGCAGTTTACCATATTAATACACATTTATTATATTTATATATATTAATATGGGCCGCGACATGTTGCGACGTATGTGTTCCTTAATTATCGTTCATAATTACTCTATATGGAGGAAATTCTTATGCCCTAACCCCGAGGCTCTGAAATCTGTGATATCTTGACCTCCTAATTGACATATAAATTTACACAGCCCCCATCCACCCCCCAAAAATAAGCCGATCAACGAAAAATGCAGCTCTACATATTGTTACAGGCCCCCATCACACTGTACGGGGGCACCAGAAACCGAAATGTCTTTACAACTTCTCTACACCTACAGTAAACTATAAAATCTTCGTATGCGGTCACAAAAATAATTGCGAATTGTTTTGTCGCTTAGAAATACATGTACATTTTTCGAAAGTACCTGTATTGAATCTTAGTGACTTGCCCAGACTGTGTTTTACACAGTTTTTAGAAAGTCGGTGACTCCCTTTATTTTATGCTCCCCCCCCCCAGGGGTCTCTATCCAAAATTTCAGAAACTATCCCTAAACAGATCTAGAAATTCTTCTCTGCAGTTCTATGGTTGTACTAGCTCGTTTTTCTCCTCATTAATTTTATAAAAAACGCACTTCGTGGCCTGTAGTCCGCAAGCGAACTATACCGACCGAGCGACCGCCGCTTGTCGGCGATCTTAGTACCAACTTTTGCGGATAGAATGTGTGACGTGGTCAATGCAACGAATCCTCACGGCTTTTAATCTCAGATTTCTAGACCGGAGCCGCTATTTCCTTGGAATAACTGCTCAATTATCGTGCAGTGGACCCCGTTCCAGACCCACTACGTCTCATAAAATCTGGTAGTGCCGGGAATCGAACCCGGAACCTCTGGATCTGTAGCCAGGAACTCAGGTTCCTCAGCCAGGTTGTCTCATTAAGTTCATACCTCACACAAAAATACGGGAATCTATCAAGTGCATGCAATTCTGAGGCATTCAGCACACAAGACACACCAGAGATATCTATGGAACGTATGCAACCCCAACACACGCGAACTGGATCGTGTCATTCGGCGGTGTATAATTTCAGCAGTTATAATAACGTCGTTAAGCAACAAAATATTGTCTATAGTACATGAACTTGCTTCAAAAGTTAATCACTTGGTCGATAATACCTTGCTGTCATGAAGCTCCAAGGTTCATTTCCATGTTCACAAAATTATGCCACTAAAATTTATCGTGAGCAACTTTAATCGATCCCATAACATCACAACTTATTTCTTTAAGGCCTATCTTAATATTATCTTCAAACTTAGTCTATCTTCTACACTGCCTTTTCCTTGGAGATCTTCCTCCCCCCCCCAAAAAAAACTGGGGTTTCAGGTTTTCACGGCGGTGACTGTGAAGATTAGTGTCTTCTGAGGTGCGAAAACCTGCAGTCGGTTAAATACTTACCATAATTTTGCAGGAATCTAGGCGTCTCCAATTTCAGGGTATGACTCTTCTAAAAGACATTTTTACCCTGAAGATGGAGGCATAATATTCCACCGAAATTTTCTTACACTGATGACAGGTATCAGGTTCGTTAAAACATTGGTACCTATATATCAGACTAAACGGCATCATATCCCAGTAGACAGAAATGCTTATTATGTTATAATTCATTCCTCATTTGGGGCAAGTGTAACAAACGGGCAGCTCAGCCCCCCAAAAAAACACATTCTAATAAATTATGATTTATTAATTTTGAAAATAATTTGAGGTTTATAAAACGCAGAGGCACTTAAGCCCTTTTCAAATGACAGCATTTATGAGTACGGACTATGCAGCTGTATTTGAAATACAGCAACAAATAATTCAGTATAAATGTGACGAGGTAGGTGAGGGTCAGACCGTGGGGGTGGCGGGGTTGGCGGGAGGGGGCTGCTGATTGCGTGGTATTGATGACTTCCGCAGCAGGCAGTAGGCCTATGCTTTCTGGTGACAGGGCAATAATCATGATCTACCCCCCCCCCACTCATACCTCCACATCCCAACCCCTCTCAAAAACACATGCATTCCTCTGGCGTCGTTTTTTTTTGTTGGAAAATCGTGGAAAATCTAGACAGATTACATCCCTACCGTGCAGTGTCACACTGAGACAAGCACCCCATATATAAATTAAAATGAACTATATAAAAGTTAAAAAGACTGAATTTTTTATCGTTAACATAAATGTCAATGACGAAAATGACGGTTATGATAGTGATGATGTTAAAAAATAACAGTTATAAAAGTATTGAATTCGTGAACAGCTCAATATGCAATATCAAAGAGATTATAAAACTCAATAAAAAAGAAATATTTTTGTTAGGCGGTTCAGGCATTTGACATGTCATTACAGTACAGACCCATAAACGAGTGACTACATAAGAACTGCTCGTAACAGCCTTTTGTGTAAACATGTACAAAAACATTAGCAAACCGCAGAACGTAAATAAAGTCTTCTGGACAGTCATTCAGTCGGTCAAGAAAATTTGTGATTTTGTGGAAACTGAAGTACTGGAAGCGGGGGGAGGGTTGCAAGCTAGACATCTACCCCTCCCCCCCCCAGATTTCTGGAAAAGAACATTACAACTGAGAAAAGGAATTCTAACTAATTCCACGGAGCTGGGTCCTTCTTGAGAAGCCACCAGTCACACACCTACCCAAGAACTTCCCAACTAACTTCACGGAGCCGGGCCCTTATTGAGAAGCCACCAGTCACACACCTACTCAAGAGCTTCCCAACTAACTTCACAGAGTCGGGTCCTTCTTGAGAAGCCGCCAATCACACACCTACTCAAGAACTTGCCAACTAACTTCACAGAGTCGGGCCCTTCTTGAGAAGGCACCAATCACCCAAATACCGAATATTAATATCAAAAGTCAAAGGTAAAGCTGCCCCTGTGTTTAATTAATGAAGCACAACGCCATGAAGACGTACGGGGGAGTGGACGTATAGCTCCGCAATTCTTGACCTCGACACTAGTTGGAGGTAGGTGGTCAGCTTCATGCACCAAAAATTAAAATTATTTTTAAAAACTTATTCTTCTATTCTGAATACCCTAGGGCATTAGTTACCAAACTTAATGCCCACCCAACAGCACCCGTCAGCGTAGCAAAGACTTCATCGCACCGTTCTTCTTACTGTACTGACCCTTATAGCCTTACTCACTTGCAAACATGTGTTAAATTATTCTTCGTGGCCTCCTTCCGTCGCGAACCCTTGAGGGTCGCGAACCACACTTTGTGTAGCCACGCTTCAGACAAATTAATTCGCAGTGTAGTTGACCCATAAGTATATCAATGGTCATCTGTCAGTAAGGTAAAGATGAAATATATATCACATGACGGAGTAGGGTGACGCACAGGTAAAGTTCCACGCATTATTAAGCCGAAACTAGATGGAAGTGAGTTTCTTGCTCTAGCCACTCTTATTCTCTGAAGAAAAGTCAATAACTGACTAAATATTGGTTAAAGATGTCGGTTCCGACCAGGGAGAGTCAATAAATATGTCACAAATGGATATAAAACGTAAAACATGTGATATTCGAACCTGGAAAAAACATTTCTCTAGATATCTTCCACTAACACTGTTACACTTGTTCCATCGTTTTACACAGGCGTTGAAACTCACAGCATAGAAGTTCTTTGGCTGTTGTCCTAGCCACTTCTGCATCTCCGTTTCAACTTCTTTGTCATCAGCGAAACGTTTGCCACGTTTCTCGACCCAGCTGTGAACCACTTTACGCGATATACACTTCCCACCGTAAACAAGAAACATTTCTTTATTAATATCCTTCGCATTGAGTCCTTTTACCCATGAAAACGCACATCAGAACGTTGCTCCTCGGTAGTACACCCTCAAGCGTGATCGCCATCTTGACTACTGAAATCAGCCTCTGAAAATGCGCATGCGCGTCTACTACATAGACTGTCATGAAGCTGAACTGTGCTGCTACCTAGTGATACACATAGAAAAGTCATTACGTCAATTACAGCTGTTTTACTTCCATTCGTGGCCTATTTACTGAGTCTCCCTCGTATTACCAAGTTCTTTCCCCGATATGAATCATGAAAAGTCAAGGGGGCACTGACGTGTGTCATTTGCGCCGTAAGGCCACATTGTGTCTGACAAGCGTCTCTCATCGTTTCTTACAGCAGGCCAGCAACAACAGTTCCGTGCGCTTGCCCTTGGCCAACGTCCGTTCTTAGATTCACCCTTCACGAACCATCTCCGGGAGCTCGAGTCCTACCACCATCACCACCACAGACGCAAGAGCGAAACGGCATCTGGTGGCGGCTTCAAGGTGCCAGGCGCCGCTACTACCCCCGTCCAAGGTAAGACATACGGATTTCATTTTCAATTAAAATTATGAGTACTAACTTCGGGAATATAACGCCGTGTAGTCCGTTGAAAGTCAACAGACGTTTCGGAGGAACATATCACCTCCATTTTCAGGGTCGAATAAGCAGAAAAAGATACCAGCGTGAAAGCAAGTTGAAAACATCAGCTCACGCTGGTAACTCGCTCGGCTAATTGGACCCTGAAGGTGGAACCGATATGTTCCTCCGAAACGTCGGTTGACTTTCAACAGACAACACGGCGTTATATCTCAGAACTTTTCTTCCGTAAGGTAGCCTATACAGAGTATGACCTCCTGATGCGTAGAGTTCATGTACGACAATTTCTTTACTATTAGGCTACTACGCGGTAGCGTAGTTGGTTAAGGCACTATTATACAAGCCAGAAGGTCGCGGGTTCAAGTCCCGATGAGGTTATTGGATTTGTTCAATTGACCTAATGCTTCCAGCCGCACTATGGCCCTGGGGTCGACTCAGCCTCTAACAGAAGTGAGTACCAGGAATCTTCCAAGAATAAGGAGTAAGGCTGACAACCTCACCTCCATCTGTGAGCCGATTGTCTACAAAATGTGAGACCTTCAACATCTCACAACCCTATGAGCCTCCACGGCCTGTTACAGGGATAGCTTTACTTTTACTCTTTTTTACTTTTATTAGGCTGTTAAAGGCATTAAGCAACAAATCCGCGAAGGAATTTGTTCCTTCCTTTTCGGTTTTACGGTTCTTACGGCAGCGACTATGAAGTGTGCTACCTTCTGGCATGTGACACCGTGCAGTCCGGTAGAAGTTTAGGGCTTTTAGAAGAGTCGAAGAGTATGCCGAACAAATAGTATCTTACTCCTCGGAATTACTGGATTTTCGGACTTTGTCTATCGCCCAGTATTCTATTTCCGTCCTCAGGCAGGGCGGGGGAGACACCTACTCTGTTAGATCCTTTAGAAAGAGCTAACCTCAATCACTCCCACCTGAGGACGGAAACAGTTCCAGTTTCCGAAACGTTATATTTTCTAGTTTTTAGAATACCGGACGATGGCTTACCCTTCGACCATAAGCACATACGTAAGTAATAANTAAGATCTAGAAAAACCGAAGTGAACGGAGAAGTTTATGGAGGTAGGCCTAGGCGCACTGGGGCTGTAGTGCCATGGGGGGAAAAAAGTGGCGCTGGGGCGGGTTTTCTACGACCACTTCGGTTTCCTCTGCCAATTTTCATTCCACCAATTGCTCCATTATCATATCACCCGGGGCAGGCTACAATAGGCCTATCAGTGGCCGCCGTGCCGAGTTGATCCAGTTGGACTCCACCCCCCACTAAGCTTCACCGAAACGTCGATTAATTTCTACCGGACTATACGGTGTCAGATCCCTGTAGAAGTTTGTTTTATATTACAGGGTAACGACTAGACTGTACTCTTTCTCATTACTTTTCTTGCGTAAATCAGAAGCTACAAAGTGCATCATATGCCTAACGAGGTATTCCTAAAGTCACCCTGAAATTGTTGGGGTTCAAAGTTTATCTCCAACACCTCCAAGCATGTGCTAGCCTTCAGAAAGAAACCGTCTCATTCCCCAGCCTTACATTCTGAACCTTCCAAACGAAAAGCTAACAAAAACGTATTGTTGGATCCTCTTATGTACGTAACAAATAGTTACGCTGTTGTTACTATAATGAAGGCTCTACTAACTTGACTATGTCAAATCACACGCAAATGCTGCCATCTGGAGAGCGCAAACTGAAACAGTAACATGTGCGTGTGTATAAATTGCTTTCACAAAATGGACCAACAGACAAAACCATAATCTAGTTCAGGGGTAGTTAAGCCTGAACGACTTATTTGATGCTGGATTGAAAGTATTTCATTACATTATGTAATTTAACGACGTTGTTTCAACTTCAGAGGATCTGAAACGTTCAATGGGGAATAAGATGGCATTGCCCTATTTAAATGTATTATCACGTGTCCGGGGTTCCGTGACTAATACTAATGGGTTCTGGATTGGGCGATTGGATTTACTGGCACATCTTTACAATTACAATCAACTACAACAGCTCACAATCCATGGCTGCCTACGACTCGCTCCGTACCTTACTGGACTACGCGTGTCTTCTCTTCCGCTGCGACTGACTTGGTTCTGATTTACGAATTGATCACTTATACTGTGACTGTCTTGAACGACTATTGCCTTCTGAATTCTCTTGCGAACGAATCACTGAATTCCTTACGAATGAATCGTACTTCTCAGCACGGCTACGTATATACGCTACCGGTAACCATGGAAAATGTCTGTTGCCTGTCTGTTGCCATGGAACCGCTGCCTAGTAAGGACTTATTCTGCGTCTGTTTGTTGCTGCGGGATTGTGTTTTGCGAGCCGTTGGCTAGCAATGGATTTCCGCTTTGGCTCGACTATTCCAGCTTTCAGGCGTCATGTCACAGTAATATTCTAGCCTTTGCACGACGAAACGCAATAAATATCTCCGTTAGGATAGCCGATAATCACGTGGACATTAGATTGTTTATAACAGTTCTTAGGTTGAAGGATGCTCTCTCTTCGGATGTGACGTCACGTAATCCGGTGTAAGTCTACAGACGTTCCGGATGAACGGTCTGCTTCTGCCTTCAGTGTAGAGTGCGCTAAACAAGGAACCAGCTAGAAGCAAGCAACAGATAGGTGTTGTCTGCTTCTTGTAGGTTGCTTGCTTCGCTTACTCTTAGACCCTGAAGATGGAGATAGTATGTCCCTCCGAAAAGTCATAGAACTTATATCAGACCACACGGCGTCACGTGCCGGAAGATAGTACTTTTCGTAGTCACCGTTATGACAATCTCATGAAATAATCTTTTTCTCAGGAAATACATCAGTGGCGATTCCTTCTGAATAATTACACGTATTCTGACAGTAAAGTTCGCGAACTCGTCGCAGTTAAAGTATTCGTTGCTGAATATCAATGTGGTCTCCTTCAAAATATTGTCCTTTGGAAGCTATGCACCGATGCCAGCGCCTAGTTCATTCTTCAAAACAATTTTGGAACTGGTTTTATGGTATGGCCTTCAGAGCTGCTATCGCATTACACCTGATGTCATTAATGTCATCAAAATGCCTCCCATTCAATATTTTCTTTATCTTCGGGAACAGAAACAAGTCACTTGGGGCTAGATCCGGTGAATAGGAAGGGTGTTCCAGCACATTTATTTGTTTACTAGCTAAAAACTCCCTCACAGACAGTGTTCTTCAGTGAGCTCCTTTGGGACCATTTTTGCACACCTTCCTCATGGCAAGATCTTCAGTTAAGATTTTCCTAACTGTTTCTCTGTCGATGTTCGCTTCATCTGCTTTGTTCCTGACAGTCAGCCGATCTTCACGCACATTTTTTTCCTCAGTTCTGTTCGTTGCTGGACGTCCTGAACTCTCTTCATCAGTGACACTTTCTCTTCCCTCAGAAAAATGTGTCACCCACTTATAAACTGCTGTTTTCTTCATAGCATTATCCCCTAAACTTTCAGCGGTTTCGCTTCCACTCTTGCCAAGTTTAACAAGAAGCTCCGACAGTCTCGCGATGTCACACCAAAACACACTCAGACAATAATAGACGCCACTCAGAAAGAGACTGCCGTATACCAACAACAACAAAAAAAATAAACTCCGTGATTTTAGTCCGCAAGCGAACTATACCGACCGAGAGACCGCCGCTTGTCAGCGAAGTTTAGTGCCAACTTTTGCGGATAGAGGGTGTCACATGGTCAGCGCAACGAATCCCCACGGCCGTTAATTTGATCAACAACAACACAGCTGTGAAACGCTGATATACCAACGTTATATAACCCAGCAGAGTTTTCTGTCCACTACTGCCACGGCACGCACACGGTGGCGAGTTCGCGAACTTTATTGTCACCTTATAAGGTTATCTTGTTCGGCATACGGATCAATGGCATAATGAATGTTTGCGTTCCATAACAGACTTTATAAGGATGAGGTGACAGGAGGCTGGAGAAAACTGCATAATGAGGACCTTCATAACTTGTACTCTTCTCCAAGTATAATTAGAATGATCAAGTCAAGGAGGATGAGGCGAGCTGGGCATGTAGCACGAATGGGGAGACGAGAAATGCATATAGGATATTGGTGGAAAAGCCAGAAGGAGACCACTGGCAAGACCAAGGCGTAGGTGGGTGAACAATATTAAAATGGATCTTAGAGAGATATTGTATGGATTGGATTGATCTGGCTCAGGATATGGAGAAGTGGAGGGGTCTTGTGAACACGGTAATGAACCTTTGGGTTCCATAAAATGCTGGAAAATTCTTGAGTAGCTGCAGAATTGGCTTCTCCTTAAGAAGGGCTCAGCTCCATAAGTAAGCAAGCAACAGACTTTATGTTTCTTATCTAGTTGAGCAACTAGTAGCTTCTATAAGGACTCTCTTTAATTCAGTTCGTTGTTAGCTTATTTAATGACGTTTTTCCCAATTGCAGGGGCGATTTAATGGGGTGTGTGTCCTACTTGATATATCGTTACATATTACTGTATGTCTTTCTTTATGCAGCATAGTGTGCCGTTTAGTGACTATCTCCCCGCCTGCTGCTCCCTCTGGAGCACAGGGCATCCATAAAACGCTTCGTTTCACTTCAGTTTCTTAATCTTAGACAGTCAGTAGGACTCCTTGGACGGTGGATCAGCCCATCGCAAGGCCGCTACCTACACAGGACAACACAAACACAGAAAAAACGTACACAGACATCCATATTTTGAGTGCGATTCGAACCCACGATCCCAGCGTTCGAGCGGGCGAAGGCGTTTCATGCTTTAGACCGCGCGGCTACCGTGATCGGCATTTAGTGAATAGTGTTTCTGTTCTAATTGGCGTGTACATTGCTCTCATTAGCTATATTGCGGTCTTCTGTGATGTGACGTCGTGTAGTCTGGTAGATAAGTACCAGCATTTCGGAAGAACCTGCTCCCTCCGTCATTATGATCAGTGTAATTGTACCCTGAAGATGGCGGCAGTGTTTTCCTCAAAAACTTTTGTAAGCACCTACCAAGACTACACGTTGCCAGAAGACCGCCTTACGAGTAGGAACACGAGCTTTGATCACCCCCTCGTAAGTTTAAAAGAAAAAGATAAAATGATGAACTCTAAGTCGCATGGCACACGTCTAGCAGTTCGTCATTGGTTGTCTTTTGTTACTGGACTGCCCGCCCGGCCGTTACTCCTTTTGTGACGCATCACGCAAGGCGCTACACGCTGCCTACACTTGTGCGGCACCGCGATTATTGTTGTCGCCCAAAACACCGTCTTCCTACATTAATTCGGGCCCTTTTATATTATGAGAACAGTAAACGTGTATCTGTGAAAGAAAAGATTTGAAATCAAAAACTATTATTATGGCCTTAATCAAAACCAGATGGTTAAGGGACGAAAAAAAAGTCTTCGAAGTTTAATAAAAAAATGGTAAACGTACCCAATCCCTCCTCTGGAGACGCTTCTGCTTTCGGACGTCTGCCTAAAGAGAATATCCCGGCTACATATACGAGGGGGTACGCAAAAGAAACCGAACTTATTTTTTTTTTGAACTTATTTATTCAAATTTTAAGCACAAACCTTCAATCCCTTTCAAAGTACTCTCCACTTACACTAATACACTTGTCTAGTCTTTTATTCCATTTTTCAAAAACATTGTCTAAATTCATCTTTTGAGATGCTTGACAGCGCCTCCGTCGTTTTTTTCCTTCACCTCAGCAACACCAGCAAAACGCTGAAAAAAAGTTTTGATCATTTCGGGGCTCTTCTTTCAAAGCACAGCATGCTTCCACGCTACCTTGTTTTTGTTCAGCAGTCAGCAGTCGTGGCACGAATTTCGCAGCCACCCTTTTCATTCCCAAATCTTCTGTCAAAATTCGCTGAACTGAGCTCCAAGTCACTCCCGACAGCTCCACAATTTCTTCAATGGTCAGTCTTCGATCTTCCTTGACGATTTCACGATTTTTTTCAACATTTTCGTGTGTTCGGGCCATTGCAAAAACGACAATCATACAGAACAGTTGTCACTATAAACTCTGCCGAAACTAGTCCTTACCTTTTGAAGCAACGGTAGTCGGCTTATCGACTCAGGAATGTTAGCTCTATGCGCTCATAGCGGCAAAACGCGGTACTACAAAAGCTCTGCCCACAAAAAAATAGTTCGGTTTCTTTTGGGTACCCCGTCGTATGTATTCATTTATGGCTTATTTCAATTAGATTATACAGAACTGTAACTCTGTATGTGGGGGTTTCTCTCTATGGCTCTACAGTCAATTATTTGACCCTGGCAGCTTTTTCAGATACTTGATCTTTTACACAGTGGGTAGGACTCATTGGACGGGGGATCAGCACGTCGCAAGGCCGCTACCTGCACACAGAACAACACGAATGCAGAAGAAATGCACACAGACATCAATTCCTTGAGTGAGATCCGAACCCATGACCCTAGTGTTAGAGCGGACGAAAACAGTTCATGTCTTAGACCGCGCGGCCACTGTAATTGGCGACCGTGGGTTTTTACGGGAGGAACATAGACTGGGGGTGTTTGTGAACAGGGTGCTGAAGAAAATATTTGGATCGAAGAAGGATGCAGTGACAGGTTGGAGAAAACTGCATAATGACGAGCTTCATAACTTGTACTCTTCGCCAAGTGTAATTAGAATGATCATATCAAGGAGGATGAGATGGGCATGGCATGTAACACGCATGGGGAAGAAGAGGAATGCGTACAGAATTTTGGTGGGAAGGAAGGAAATAGACCTCTAGGAAGACCTAGACGTAGGTGCGAGAATAATATTAAAATGGATAGGGTACTATGAACTGGATTGATCTGGCTCAGGATGGGATCAGTAGAGGTTCTTGTGAACACGGTAATGAACCTTGCGGTTCTATAGAATTTTGGGAAATTCTTGAGTGGGTGAGCGGATTGCGGTTTCCGAAGAAATGCTTTCCTCGATGGTGTCTGTTAGTTACAGCTAACGTGTATTTAACAACACGGACAGCAGCTCAGATTTTGTGCGAGCAAATTATGGGATGATGACTGAACAATGAATTACAAATGGTGAATGGTCGTGACATACCCGTAATTTGAGGCACTATCCTGGAATTTACTTGAAGGAATTAAGGAAAGTTAGGAAGAATCACAGTAGGAAGAGTCGCCCAATGGGCATAGATTTGATCTTAAACCTCTGACATATGAAGCAGATTTCCTACTCACTCGACAGAATCGTTCCGTTTTGGGGGACTTTATAGACTTCTGCAAAGAATTTAACCGCGTCCATTATGGCTCAGACGTTTCCATGTACAGCAAGAAGTTACTCAAAGTTACAGATCATGCAACACGGTGATCTGTTGCTGTCCAGAATATCTTGTACAGCATACTTCATCTACGCTGTCATCTGAAAACACAGCTATATCGTCATATATTTTTTTAACACACAAAATATGTTTCCAAAAAATCCTGTATAGTTATGATTTGTAACCACTGTAACTGCCATAGCTCATAAGTAATTGACATAAAATGGAGAACTGAATATTTTTAGTTTGAAGAATACAAAGATATTGTGACGAATATGACCATTGCTAGACAACGGTTCGGTTAGCATGTTCCCGCGCAACGAACAGACGCGAAATAGTCCATTGCTAGACGAACGGAGCAACTGATGAAACAGATATCAAGAGACGAACAGTTCGAGGTGGTGGTTTCTCTTCTGTTCGCCCCGAGTTATAAAAGAAAGTTCATTCGTGAACTGATTGAATCATTCATTCGGTCGTAAGAATGTTCAGAAGTTGAGTGTTCAGCTGTGGAGTGTTACCCAGCGGACAGCGGAAGCTGAAGAAGTGACCGATTCGTAAATCAGAACCAAGTCAGTCACAGCGGAAGAGAAGACACTCGTAGTCCAGTAAGGAAAGGAGCCAGTCTTAGGCACCCACTGATTGTGAGCTGTTATAATTCACTGTAATTGTAACAGAAGTCCCAATAAATCCAATCATCCGATCCATAACCCGTTATTATTAGTCACGGAACCCCGGACACGTGACAATATGATCTTAACAACAATTATGTAATGTCTGCACAAAAGAAAATCAAGATTTTACATTTAGAGGCGCCATGTTACTTACACTTCAGAAATTCGCACAACTGTTCTGTTATTACCTTTATTCATAGGGCAATAAAATATCCTGAGGGGGGTTTAGTACTCACTGTCATGACGTTATTACCAAGTTTCATGAATACTCGTCAAAACATGGGATTTAAGGTTCTCACTGCTAAAAATTGTCCCATTCATATCAGGCTCTATTGGGATGTGACTCTCTTTGGTTTTCTAAATAATTACCAACGTTTCGTAGGGACCTGCTACCTCTTACCCTGAAGGTGGAGCAAGCAGTTCCTCTGAAACACTGGTACCTGTCTACCAAACTACACAGCATCACATTGCATAATATTTGATCTGGAGGCCCGTCGAAGTGTTAAAATTTTTTTTCAGTGTCAAAGGAAAAAAAAAACAAACAAAAGGATGTGATATACTGTGTCTAAAATATTTTTGATGTTGCGTCACAATCAGACAGTGATGTAGACTACTGTATCATTAGAAATTTATTACATTTTACGATGTGATTCTAAATTATTGTTGGGGTTTCCGTGGTATCTGATTTTCAAATCGGAAAAAAGAAAATAAAACTGCTGATGGAGTATCAGAGTGTAACTCAAACAGTTTTATTTTGCAATGCTGTACTCGCCGCAATGATGTCTGATAGAAAATATGACGTCATACCTCAAAACACGACTGTTCAAGAGGAGCAATGTGTGTACTTTGGTTTTCCGAAACAAAGTCCGTTACAAAAACGCAACGTCGTAACAAAACTCAATATGGAAAAGATCCACCTTCAGATAATGCTATCCAGCGTTGGTTACAACAATTTCAAGAGCTGGTAGTGTTCTGCACCGAAAAGGAGCTCGAAACTGAAAATTGTTGCTACGATCGAAACAGTTACGCCGCAAATGCTGGAGAACACTTTGAGCGAAACCGAACACCGCTTAGGCACGTTACATGACACGAAATGCGCGTATGTTGAAGTTGCCTAGCATTCTGCAGCACTGATTCTACATGTAATAAAACTTTTTCGGTCACACTTTCATATTCCGTAAGCAGTTTTATTTTGTTCTTCCCAGTTTGAAAGTTATAGGCCATGGAAACCACGAAAACAACGTAGAATCACACCGTATTTTCAAGGCATGATGTGAATCAAACTCGCCACAGCATCTGGCTACGCGCTGGACGACCGAGGGGTCGTAGTTCGAGTCCAGGTATGGTCAAGAGTTTTCTCCTCTCCATGTCCAGACCGGCTGTGGGGTCCACCCAACCTCGTATTCAATTGGTACCGGGGGTAAAGCGGCTGGGACGTGAAACTGACCACTGACATCCAGCTAATGTCGAGGTCAAGAAAATGTGGTTCTATATATTCAATCTCCCAAACGCCTTCATGGCGTAATGCTTAATTTGTTAAGCACAGGGGCAACTTTACTCGTACCTTCCCTTACGTGTTCTAGTCAATGAGTGACGCACTCTCAAAGATGTATTCGACAGACTATACCTTAACGCTACATTATTTAGAAAACAGAGTAGGACAAAAAGCACATAAAAACAATGATATATTGTAAGCCTATCGACCCTTGTAAAGTAAAGAAAGTGATCTATAGATACACATCAGTGGCACATAAAAGAATATGCATGCGGGCCATGGAGCAGAAAATATTGTTATTACATCTGTGACAAATTCGTAAATCGTTTCCACGGTTCCGACTGCGTTCACAAAGCTCAGTTTCCGACTTTCTATCTGCAGGAGATGCGATCAGAACTTTCATCTCTGATCTGTCACGTGCGAGTCACACCTAACAGAACTCGGAAATCAAGCGAGAAACTCTTCCGAAACGAAGTGGAATCTTAAAAGTATGGAAAGTGAAACTGGGTGACAAGGAGGCTCTTATGTAATATTTCGATATGCGACCTGTCACGTCCCACGAGAACAATAGGAATCCATAACTCAGAAAACCGCCAAAATACGTAGTAGTAGTCCTATAGGTCTACACTAACGCAGATTTCTCGCCGAGGATACAAGCCTACTACGAGAAGGATTCTGTAAAAACTACATTTCTCTGTTTATAATTTAATGATGTGAAACGGACAATGAATACAAATAGAACAAAAAATACGCACTGGAATGCCTTTTTATTCTATATCGCTGGGTTTTTGATCTTCTACGTCGTCCTGTATTCTAAAGAACAAGTCTGGCAAACTGGATCTCTCCGATATCAGGCGAGAGGATAGGAGGCATCTTTTGTGTTGCGTCTGTTAAAAAGGTAAAGCTATCCAGGTAACAGGGCGTGCAAACCCATAGGGTTGTGAGATGTCGCGGCTCCCACATTTTCTGCAAAATCGGCTCACAGATGGCGGTGACGTCAGCCTTACGAGCCGGCCAGCCTTTACCCGCATGAAGATTCTTGGTACTCATTTCTGTTAGAGGTTGAGTCGATCTGAGGATCATAGGTCAATTGAAAAATTCAATTACCTCGTGGGGAATCGAACCCGCGACCTTCCGGCTTGTAGCATAGTACCTCAACCATGTCACACCCCCTCTCGTGGAAATCTATAAACTAATAAGCTCTGGGAAGAATTGCCTACTTTCCTTTAATACGACATGGACAGCATAGAAAAAGACGCGTCCAACAAGTCTTCTATTGTTGCGTGTATTCGTTGCCGCAGTAACGTTTCTACCGAGCCGTTGCCTAGCAACAGTAGGGGAATACACATACAGACACACAGACTGATGGGAGGAAATTATGAAGCACGCCGTTGAAATGGGCACATGTGCCATGATATACATACCAAATTTCATAACGATTGGTTCAGCCAATCAAAAGTTGATAGAGTGGGATACACGGACACACGGAGATCATGGTGATGACATAAGCCTGCTTTCATTTTTAGCCTACTTTCCTTATTTTGAAAAAAATTAAATTAGGCTTATGTGATCTCCATGCTGTCTGTGTATATCGTCGAATTGCGGTATGGTAGATGAATGACGGTTTGTAAATTGCTTTAAAAGATACAAAAACACGGATCTAGAGCGTTACAGACATTTCGGAGGGACATATCGCTTTCATATTCAGGGTTGAAGCATATGCATGAAACTAGCATGAAGTATACTGCCTCCACGGGGTCCACACCTGTTCTAGGCCTCACCAAGCCTCCTATCCAATGGGTACTGAGGGCTCTTTCCGCGGGTCTAAAGTGGCCGGGGCGTGAAGCCGACCATTCACCTCCATTTTGTGCCCAGCTCAAAAATACGTGGATCCATACATCCATACATCGGACTGTTGGAACATAACTTTAGTAAAATGGGGCACTGTGCCGCACAGTACGGACCAGAGCAAGACACTACACGTGTTGTACTCACCGACTCCAGTTCCCAGCGCAGCCAGACGGGACGCTAGCGGGCGGGCAGTTATCCCTGCGCCCAGTGCGATGCATACACGTTTCAAGTCACTTCTCCACTACAGAAAAGAGTATCACAGTTTTCCACAGAGCATAATGCGTTTCCATCCTCACTTCAGAGTATCTGCATGTAGTCGAAGCCAAGTCAAATGCGGATGCTTGCCAAACTATAAGCCACAACACCACAAAACACACGCAAATATTTCCAATCTTAATCTCAATTTAAATTAAAACAACAGAAGTTAATTCCGAAATTTAATGATTGAATGAACTACCCAGATACCATGGCAACGAACAGCACAGTCAAATAGGCAACACGCTTGCTTCATATTAGAGATGTCATATTCTCGAACCTCGCCCCGCAGACTTGCTATTCCAAAATTTTTCGCTGTTTTGCTCAGTCTCTTCGTTTTAATGCCGAGGTCATACTTTAAATCAGGTCATGAAGTTTCCTTCTATGTCCCTTCCGTTTCGTTATTTGTTACCAGTGCTAATATTCGAAGCTAAATTGGGTGAGCTACTGACTAACTTCATGGCGCTGAGCCCTTCTTGAGAAGCAGCCAGTTGTACAGGTTCTCAAAACGTACCATCATTTTATGGCACCCGAAGGTTCGTTACCGTGTTCACAAGGGCCCTCCACTGGTCCCTATCCCTATCCCTAGCCAGATTAATCCAATCCATACCATACCATCCTATATTTCTAAGATCCATTTTAATGTTATCCTCCCACGCACGTCTAGGTCTTCCTGGCTTTCCTACCAATATTCTATATTCATTCCTCTTCCTCCCCAGTCGTGCTACATGCCCTGTTCATCTCATCTTCCTCAACTTGATTATTCTAATTATGCTTGACGAAGAGTACAAGTTATGAAGCACCTCAAGCACAATAGATCATTGAGGTCGCAGTGCGAAGGCCAGTTTTATAGCTCACCCCTCATACTCATAGTATGAAGCTCCTCATTCTACACCTCCCTTCGGTCCAAATATTCTCCTCAGCTCCCTGTTCTCAACCACCCTCACTCTGTGTTCCTCCCATGTCAGAGACCAAGTTTCACACCCATACAGAACCACTGGCAAAATATGTAGTTTTGTATATTCTAAGTTGTATGTTGCGCTACTAACAAGTTCCTTAAATAAATCGTAACTAAAGAGATAAGAAGCCTTTAAAAGGTCCTTTCAAATCTGAAAAAGAGAAACTAAAAAATTTGAAATTCAAATTACAATTGTACATAAAGAGAAGTAAAGGCATCCCTGTAACAGGCCGTGGAGGCCCATAAGGTTGTGAGATTTTGAGGTTCCCACATTTTCTAGACAATCGGCTCATAGATGGCGGCAAGGTTGTCAGCCCTATGCGCCGGCCGCCCTTTACCTACACCTCATCGGGACTCGAGCTCGCGACCTTCCTGTCTCAACCAACTACGCTACCGCGTGCCCCCACGATTGTACATAACTGAGTACAAAACGCCATGAATTTCGAATTACATATACCTGATAGGACGGAGGTACGAATTTCTACTTAGAGAACAGATATACTGGCTGGAGTTTCTCGGGGTTTTCCTTAGACCATCCAGTAACATGTTGGGACAGAACCTCAATACCTGCCCGCACATATTCTTCTGTTTCATTCTTATTCTTACATTCGACGCTTTATAACCAGCACAACTGACAAAGTTTCGTTAAATAAACCAGAACACAAGGATACTGAAGCGAAACAAGTCTTTCGCTTGAGTCAATTTGACTCAAATACATCACAAAATTTAATGTATCTTTCAACTAATGACAAACATTGGCCTATCTCAATCTTTACCGCCGGAATATCTCTAAATAGTCGAAAATAAATGTATATCTAAGTACGTCACGAGTGTAGATTAAATTAATTGGTCAAATAATATCTATATTCTGATGCATTCAGTTCGATTCTCGCCGTAGGCTAAGTTATTCTCTCTCAGGCCCACGTTTCCATGGTTTTATACAGAACTATTCCTGGACAGTTCACTGAATTACTGCACGACTAGTTTACGTCCAATTTTATTCCCCTAGCTTTTATAGCGTCGTTAAATATTCTACGAATTAATGACAACAGAATAAGACAGAACTGTTTAGATGAAGACCTGGCGTTACGAACACTGCCATAACTGCGCACCTGGTTATAAAATTGGGCCTACTCATAACTGACAATAATTAATAAATAATAACTACTTTGAGCACATAATATCCACCTTGTTTTACCACTAAAATTAATAACGAAACTGTTTATTTTGACCGTCAAAGCATATATCTACAAACGGACACTGTATACTTGGTATAGACACGAGCAATGTCTTCGTAGTCCAGCAGTCAACTGACGTGGCATCACCTCACTAGTAGCGCTAGTGTGAGTCAAAAGTACAACTACATTCATGAAATTAATTCATTAAAATAAAAACTCTTGACCAATCATTAAATTATATAAATAGCTTCGTGTCCTAATGGTTTTGTAGTAATAGAAATGAACATACAACCCCAAAATAAAGGCTTAAGTATGACAAAATAAAACATTAATATGACAGGAATGGCTTAATACCCAGTGTGCGTACGCATACAGATCATAGTGGATACCTCCTATAGAGACTGTCATACAGAACTACAGGCTTATGAATACTAAGAAAAGATAAACGGCGATTTTCAGGGCCAGTACAGCGGAAAATTAATACTGGTAAAGTAAATTAAAGGCGGCAGTATTTAGCACTTTAGTAAATACTGTATGGTAAGGTAAAAGTAAATTTGTCCCTGCACTTAACTAATTAAGCACTATGCCATGAAGGCGTATGGGGGAGTGGATGTATAGATCCACATTTTCTTAACCTCGGCACTAGTTCAGGTGAATGGTCAGCTTCACGCTCCTGCCGCTTTACCCCCCGCTTTAACCTCCTGTACCCATTGGATAGGAGATTGGGTGGACCCTAGAACCAGTCTGGACAACTTGAAGAAGAGAAATTCTTGCCCCCACCGGGACTCGAACTCCGACCCCTCGGTCGTCCGGCCCGTAGCCAGTCGCTATACCAACTGCGCTAACCCGACTCCTAATTACTGTACCATACAAGTTAAAAATAGGAGTAAAGGTGGGGTAAAGCTATCCCTGTAACAAGCCGTGGAGGTTCATAGGTTTGTGAGACGTCGAGGCTCCCACATTTTCTAGACAATCGACTCACAGACGACGGTGAGGTTGTCAGCCTTAAGCGCCGGCCCCCTTTACACCCAAGAAGATTCCTCGTACTCATTTCTGTTAGAGGCTGGGTCGACTCCAGGGACATACTGCGGCTGGAAGGATTAAGTCAATCAAAAAACCAATGACCTCATTGAGAATCGAACCCGCGACCTTCCGGCTTTTAGTATAGTGCCTCAACCAACTACGTTACCGCGTGTCCCCCAGAAACAGATTTAATAGAACATATTCCTATCTTGTACATAAAATATAAATATTAAAATATACAAAACTATATTTATTGTCTCATAATTTTCAATTGATTACTGAGGAAGATGGTTTCGGGAAAAATAACGAGAAGACTGCTTGGACACAGGGACGGACAAAATTACATAATGACGAGTTTCATGATTTGTACTCTTCAAGCAATATTTACTTCTTAACTAACCCCATGAGGCAGAGTCTTTGTTGAGAAACTAAGAGTAAATGGCTAGTCAAGAAAAGCAGCCCGTTGTCGTTTTCACAAGAACACAACCGCTGGTCCGTATTCTGAGCCAAATGAATCCAGCGCACTCCTATCGACTCTACTTCCTTAATATCCATTTCAACATTATCCTCCCATCTACGCCTGGAACTTCCAAGTGGACTATTTCCTTCATAATGTGGCGTATCGACACGTAGATATGCAACAATGAGACAACAGCAGTTGTTATGCAACGGCGCGGTGAACACGCTTCTACAACAATAGAACTGCTGTTGGAAATGGTGTTCTCTATGTGGTCCGTGTCGAGAAATTATCTTGAAGACAATCGTGACGACCCAGTCAGTTGACAGAGAACTGAGTTCTGCACAAGGGACTGTGAAGGCAGAAACTGAGTGCGAGAAGCTAAAGAATCTTCATTGTTATAAGCCGTTGCCAGGAAACGGCTTATGAAGACACAGCAGGCTGGAAAATGGCTTAGCGGGTACTATGATAATTTGTGAAATGTGGAGATTATCTATAACGCTGTAATTACTTGCAATTCCGAGTGGGGTGTATAGAACTGGTCAATAAATCCATTCTCCAATCCATACCCGTCTATAGTCACCCCTAAATCATGATAACATTTTCCAAGCTTTTCTCCTTTCTCCGATGAATGCTACATCCTATCCATTTGCTCATCCTAGCAATATCTTGTGAGGGATACGAACAAGCGGGCTCCTGATCACACAGTTTTCGTGACACTTCTGTTACTTTCTCTCCCTTAAATCAAAATATTCTCTTCAGCACTCGATTGTCACACACCGGGATATCTCAGTCGGTACAGCGACTGAGCTATGGGCTGGACGACCGAGGAATCAGTGTTTGATTTCCGGCAGGGGGAACAGATATTTCTTCACGGCGTCCAGACCGGCTCTGGGGCCCACCCAGCCTCCTATCCAGTGGGTACCGGGGGCTCTTTCTCCATTTGTAGAGTGGCTGGGGAGTGACACTCGGCACACACCTGGTGCCGACGTTAAGAATTCGAGGAGATATTCCTACACTCTCCCATACGTCTTCGTGGTGTAGTGCATTGCAGACTACTTCAGTTTTCACAACTTCTTACTTAAAGTTCAGTAAAGGAAACTGAACCTGATAAATAAGATTAAGGTTTCCGGAACAGTGGCGCTGTGTAATTTAGCAGGTAACGTCAGCAACCAGCAAACCGTGATGGCTCAGTCGGTATAGCGACAGGCTACGTGCTGGACGGCCGGGGTTCGATTCCCGGCTTGAGCAAAATTTTTATCTTCTCCATAATGTCCAGACCGACACTGGAGCCCACCCAGCCACCATCCCACAGCGGGGGGGAGGGGTAAACCAACCGGGGAGTGAAGCTGATTACTCACCTCCACTTAGTGCCAACGCAAAAAAATTGTGCAGTTATACCTCCACTCCCCCATATGTCTTCATGTTACAGTGATTAATTAATTAAACACAGGAACAACTTTACCTTTCGCCTACTGCCATCATCTTCAGGGTAGACGGAATTGATAAGTTTACTTCGTATGGGTGCCTGATTGAAAGTACCTGCCACTGCATCAAAACTTTTGGAAGATCTCAAATAGTCCTTCGGTTTGACGAGATTCTAGGTTTGCGCCCCACAGACTGATAACCCTGAGGGGCAGAGGTGCCGCTACAGTTCACACACTAATGTTATTCATTACGCATTGGTCATGGGAAGGCATGCGCTTGTCCTCAAATGCGTGACTTTCCAGATACGCCGGTAAGACAGCAATTGTCAATCTGTCTGAGCAGTGCAAGTGTCACATGGGCTACACAGGTAGTCTTGTGGCCAGCACCCAGACCTCCCACTAAGTCAGCCGAGTCCAGGCTCAGGTCCTACCCTCTCCGGCTAGGTTACTTTTGCAAGATACTGGGCCAGAAAGAATGTTAAGTTGTCCCTGTACTTAATTAATTAAGCACCGCGCCATGAAGACGTGTGGGGAGTAGAGGTATAGCTCCATCATTCTTAACCTCGGCACTAAATGAAGCTGAATGGTTAGCTTCACACCCCGGCCGCTCTATTCTACCCGGCACACATTGGATAGGAGACTGCATGGGGCCCAAAGCCGGTTTGGACGCTGTGGAGTAGAGAAAATATCTTGCTCCTATCGGGAATCGAACCCCGGTCGTCTTATGCGTATCCCGCCGCTATACAGACTGAACTATCTGGATGGTACCTTGCCTAAAAGATGCCAGACTTATTCCATGTCTTTCCAAATTCATCATTCATAACATCTTGCCAGCAGCGCTGTGCTACTTAACAAGGTATCATTCAAATGGCTGAGAAGGAACGAACCCGCAAGGACAGTCCTTTGTTACACTGTCAATACAGCCCACTTTCCTTCTGAGCCTGTGAGGTTCAGGGTTCTCACAGCGGTGAATATGAAGATTACTTTCGTTTGACATGTGACGCCAAGTAGCCCATTCAGTGTAGAAACCCGTCTTTTATCCTGAACATGGAAGCAGTATATTCTTTAGAAAAATTGGTACCTTTGTAGTAGACTACACGTTGTCACACCCAAGAAGATAGTAATCTTCAGGGAGTCAGGGCGTTTTGAGTTGCCGCTTCAAAATAGAGAGAAGAGCGTTTTGGATCAAGAGAGACAAAACTATATTATAATTGACGGGATTATATAACGAGAAATATCAAAAATTTCAACTCCACTTATAATCAACGCTATTGACTGAAGGAAGATAAAATGAGCAATTAGCATACATAAAGAGAAACAATAAATTTCTATAGAATTTTGTTACGAAAACCCTCAAAAAAAAAAAAGAAGTCAAGATGCATTTAAATCCGCCGATTAGTTTTGGAGAAAACTCTTTGAACGGAGAGAGGTGTACAGATATTTCTCATTCATTCATTTATCAATGGCTCTGCGTCCTTTGTTGGGTCCTGACCTCTTCATTTTAACACAGAGGCTAGGACTCCTTGGACGAATGATCAGCCAGTCGCAAGGCCGCTACCTAATTACAGGACAACAAACACAGAATACAAACAGACATCCATGTCTTGAATGGGATTCGAACCCACGATCCCAGCGTTCGAGCGAGCGAAGGCAGTTCATGCCTTAGAGTGGCCGCACACCAACTGCTTCAAGACAAGCATGAAGACATGAGATAAAAGACGCCGTCTTGTTTCATTCGTGATTCGTCAGCATGAAGCTGACGTCAGCATCATGACTCAGACCGGTGTGCGGCGGTTTTCATCGTGTCTTGGCTGTTACATGTCTTGACGCATGCAGATGTGCGGCCTACCCTAGAGCGCGCGTCCACTGTGATCGGCCGGCGTATAGATTTACTGTGAGTTAATTTCATGCAACTGGTGCAAAGAACGAGCGTAGACATTAAAGAAAAATAGCGACAGAAGAGACAGACGGAGGTGGGAGGGTCCGCATGAAGTCCTGAACTTGTCACATGTGCTGAAGTGCAATCTCCTCAAGTCGAACAAGTGGTTTCCAGAGCGGATTGGATCCCGCTGTCGCTCATTGAGTAAATCAGTTTGGCTGTGGTTGTGCTTGCGGTCTCCAGTCTCTTTAGCCTGCGCGAGGCCTCTCAAGACGACGACGACGCCTGTGGGATGGGCAAAACCGCAAACTCACCGCCATTCACGCATAAGCCGAGACTTCGCCGCGGCTTTTAGTTGGCAATTGCTGCGCTTGCGTATTTTATTATTAAAATATTCTGTAGTGGCAATGGTGACAGTGAAGTAAAACATAGAACGAGAAGCTGACTTGTGCAACTTATTCGAGTAATACAAACTTGTATTAATAATATAGAGTGCGTTAGTTCGAATGGAGTCCTGCTAAGCGTAAAGTTTAGTAGAGAATTTCCGGACGAGTAGTAGGTAAAAAAAGGTAAAATGTAAAGTTGTCCCTGTGCTTAACTAACTAAGCACTGCACCATGAAAGTGTATGAGGGAATGGATGTATAGTTCCACATTTTTTTGACCTCGGCACTAGTTGGGGGTGTCCAGCTTCACGCCCCTGCCGCTTTACCCCCGGGTAAAGAGCCCCTGGTGCCGATTGGATAGGAGGTTGGGCGATCCCAGAGCCGGTCTGGACGGCGTGGAGAAGAGAAAATTCTTAACCCTACCGGGTCTCGAACTCCGACCCCTGGCTCGTCAAGCCCGCAGCCAGTAGCTATACCGGCTCCATCTCGACAAGTGAACAGAGTTAATGGTAGAAACTGTAGGTGGCCGACAGAAATTGTATTAACTGATTGGTTTAAGATGGACACAATTTCCGCTAATTATTCGAGTCTGCGAACACGTCAGAAAATCGAATCAACACGCGGTACTTAACAGCTTAAAGACAAACATGCCGTTCGTTAGACGTTTTGTATGTTTGATTACAAGAACACCCCGTAGTTAATAGTGGTAGTTGTGAAGTCAAGAAACCATATTTGTGTGAGGCTAGCATATGGTTAATTTAACGTAACATGTTCAAGTGCCAAACCGTAAAGTTGTCCCTTTGCTCTACTAATGAAGCACCACGCAATGAAGACATGTGGAGGAGTGGAGGTACAGCTCCACCATTCTTTACCTTGGCAATAGATGGAGAAGAATGGTAAACTTCATGTCCCGGCCAGTTTAACATTTTGGGAAGAGCCCCCCCCCCAATTGGACAGGAGGTTGCGTCGGCCCCAGTACCAGTCTGGACGCTGTGGAGCAAACAGAAATCTGTTGCCCTACTGGGAATCGAACGGCAGCCATGAAGTTAGTAGCCCATTGCTATACTGACTGAACTATTCTGGCTCTTGTTCAAATGTTGTCCGACCTGAAATATGCATAAATACGGTCGGCTTTATACTGCTTGAATGCTGGAGTCCCGGGTTCCAATCCTTCTCGAGGTGTGGATACATCACAGCATTCTCTTGTGTTGTGTTGTGTAGGAACAGACCATGTGGTGGATTAATCCACCGTCTCAGGAGGTCTACAGAATGTCTAAACGGTTGAGTATTTCGAAATTAATTCTGAATCGAGAAATGACATAGTACCTAGAATTACCGGGTTTTTGGAATTTGTCCACTGCCTGGTATTCTAAAAACTAGGAAACTGGATCTGTTTCCGTCCTCAGATGAGAAGAGAGATATATACTTCGTTGGATCCCTTATTAGTTAGTTAGTTAGTTATTTAGAGAGGGTGGGTTTCCCCATGCACCGCGACCAGTTTGATCTATTGTGCTTCCCTCTATGATATTCTACCAGTCTCTATACCCTACCGATAAATGGTGCGTACCATCAGTCCCGCCGAGCAAGCGAGTTCGGCCACTTGCTTAGCGGTATCTATAATGCTTCCCCCATCTATCAGAGGCCTTAGAGACTGTTGTTGGGCGGGAAACGTCCTGGAATTTGGCTCAGTGATCCCCTTTGGGGATATGAGGTTCTTTTACGTGCCGTAAAGTTACGACACGGGACACACAGCTTAAAGTCCCTCCCGGAGGACTTGCTTTGTAGGGTCCCTTAGAAAGAGCTCACCTGTCACTGGCTCTTTCCAAGGCACCCAACAGAGTGGGTATCTCCCCCTCACCTGACGACGGAAACAGATCCAGTTCCCGAAACGTTGTGTTTTCTGGTTTTTACAATGTAGAACGATGGGCAAAGTCCAAAAACCCAGTAATTCTGCGTGTTATACACCATCGTCACGATGCTTTAGAAGGTACCACAGTGTCTAAATCTTGAAAAGTGAAGAAAACGAAGAAACGCAAAGTTGTGCTACTGCGCAGAAGCGCGTTATTCCCAGTCTGTTGAAAGATGTTGAGAAACGTGCACCTTGTACTTGAACGGGTACGCGGAATGTCCAGGCAATCACAAATTGGGGCTGTGCCGTGTTACCACGGAAACGCGGCGCATAACTTCTGTTACCTTCACAAGGCCGACGTGGCGTTTCGCAATCATGCATGTCACCGTTCCAAGAAAATCTTCTCGCAGGATTGTGAATGGGCGATGCGCGGGCTTACTACTGCGGTTCATTTTTTTGGTCGGCGCCAGGAAGTCACATTCCCCATTCTACCGCCCACACTGCTGTCTCGCCTGGGGCCCTGTGGCGGCACCCTTGCGCCCCACACGTCAGGCGGCTGCCCCTCACAGATCATTAACATACCGAAGAAACGGTCGGCAGTGTTCAGGAAACGAAATTTTCCCCGGTGTTTGTGTAACACGTCATGAAGACGTAAATGCAAAATAAGACAAAACAGCACACGTTCTAAATCTCTTCATAGAGTGAGATGGGGAAGCGGTAACGCTCTGGTCATGTTCGGGATGTGCTGGATTCGAGTCTCGGTAGAGACACCGACTATCCTGACTGAGGTTTCTCGTGGTTTTGCTCAACCACGCTCTTATGACTGACGTAATCTGTTACTTTGTTCACTCCCTCCCAGCAAATGCCGAGCTAGAACCACAATCAGGAAACGACTACTTGTATCGTGGTTTTATTCAGTCTTCCTAACAATAGACCGAGATATTACTCCAATCAGGTCACGATCACTTCCTTTCAGATAATTTCCAAATTATTGTTCATTTACAGCCATGCCATTTGATGCTATATAGTCTAGCTAATGACAGTGTCATTAAAAAGCATACAAAAATAGATTTCAGCACTGGTCGGTTTCATCCTGTGACCACTATGCCATGAGTAAGAGGGGTTAAACTCCAGTACTCCACGAAATAGTTGTAGACTGTAGGGAAAAATTAAATAATTTTCGCATTGAAATTTCAATTATGTTTAGTGGCTCTACAGCCCCCTTTAGGCCCTGGCTTCTGATTTTTTTTTCAGTCTCATTATCATTTTACAGACGGTAGAAATCCTTGGACGAGTGAACAACCCCTCGCAAGGCCTCTACCTAAACACAGGACAACACAAACACAAAATAAACACATACACATACCAAACATCATTGCCTTGTGTGCGATTCGAACCGACGATCCCGGCTTCCGAGCGAGCGAAGACAGTAGATGCCTTAGACCGTTCGGCTACCGTGACCGGCGAAATTTCAATATACTTTATACTAGTAAATAATGTACGGCTTTCTCGTCCTAGAATACCACAGTGGGAATTTGAAAACTCGGGCCATATTTTGGATCTGAAATTCTCTCCCCGGTAATTATGAAAAGTTCCTGTCTTCTGGGTTGTAACGAATTACCTTGCTGACTTATTCCGCCGGTTTGTAGCTTGGCTTACTATTCTACCCTGATGATGAAGGCGATATGTTCTTTCGAAACGTCAGACTTTCTCTCAACTACACGGCGTTACACCCAAGATGGCCAGCAGTCTTCTGAGACATTATTGTAGTTTTACATATGCATATTCAATTCTTGGGATCCTTTGAGAGGATACGCGTAATCTCCAACTAGGCCGCGTGTCCTTGGTAATATTCTGAGAGCGGTAGCTGCCACAACGCGCTTCTTGGACCCCCCATCGTCAGGTTTGCGTAAATCCACGTCTCTTCCAGCCCATTCACGGAGGTCCGAGAGTGTGCCAGCGTGATTTCCAGGAACCCCAATACATCCCATCCGAGCGGAGTGGCAACGTAGTGAGATTTTTGGGAGATGAATCATTTCAAGTCGAGGAAATGAATGGAAGAAAAACCCGCAGGGTCGTTACGAATAATGGACTGAGATAAATCATGATCGTTACGATCATCTGTGGCTGTAGATCTAACCAAGGATTAACCGCCTTTTCTTACTTCATGTTTTGGCGCCAAAGTTTTTAGAATGGCGCGCAGATGGCAGTATCCGAAGGACGGACGTTGTACGGTTATCTGCTAGAGCAAGGGTCTCCAAACTACGGCCCGCGATGTAATTTTATCCGGCCCGCGAAAGAATTGTGCAGAAATGCGCCAATTGAACTAATTTTCCAATGAGTACTGGTAAATGTGATTCCGAGCTTATTGACCTGACATATTATACTGCAGTTCGACGGCTTAGCTGTGGAAAGGTTCTTTCACGCTTCTTTCAGCTCAGGAATGAAATTGATATATTTCTTACCGAGAAAAACCATCACGAACCACTTTTATTAGATACCAAGTGGCTTTGGAAATTAGCAGTTTTGCTGATCTGGTGAACCATATGAAACATTTGAATTTAAAGTTGCAGGGTGAAAATAACTTAGTCTGTGATTTATTTGCACTTATCAAGGCATTCAGAGCAAAGTTGATACTTCTGGAAAGCCAAGTGAAAAATTGTAACTTTGTTCATATGCTATACTGTGCAGAGTTGCATAAAAGGGGTGAAGCAGAATTTCCTTCCTCGTTTGCAAATTTAGTCATTTCAGATTTGAAAGAATAATTTCGGAAGCGATTTGCTGATTTGGATTCCAGTGCTCAGGAAATCAGATTGTTTCAAAATCCGTTTAACTGTGATGCTGCAGATGTCCCAAGTCAAATTCAAGTGGAAATTATTGAACTTCAGGAAAATTATCATATTAAAGACAAATACAAGGAAGGAAATTTGATCGAATTTTATAAATTTCTGAACTCTGAGCAATTTCCAAATTTACAGAAATTTGCTTGTAAATTTATCTCCATTTTTGGGACGAAATATCTGTGTGAACAAACTTTTTCCCAGATGAAGTACATCAAGTCGAAATACAGGGCAAATTTATCGGATGAACATTGAAAGTCGCTACTTGTGATTAGCGTTTCAAAATTTGAACATCAATTTAATTAGATTTTAAGAATGCAAAAAGAGTTCCGTCATTCACTTTAATTGATTTATTATAATTTGTGATGAAAATATGAGCATTTGCTGCTACTGTCTGTTGTTATTAATATATGATAATTTATTCTCACGTACACTGTATTTAGTTTATGAAATTATGTGCTTTCAATAAAACTCATATACCTAGAGTTATTAATTTCTCATTTTATCCGGCCCGTTGAAAGTGCTGAATTACCTAATGTGGCCCCGGTTCGAAAAGTTTTGAGACCCCTGTGCTAGAGAGTTCCTCACGTTACAAACCCCAATTCTATTTCCAAATACAATCTTCCTTTACAAAAATATTCGTTGATACAAATGTTCTATGAACCAGGATAGCGCAGTCGGTACAGCGACTGCCCTACTGCTGGACGACCGAGAGGTCGGAATTCGAGTCCTGGTAGGCTCAAGAATTTTCTCTTCTCCGTCGCCCAGACCGGCTCTGGGTTTCACCCAACATCCTATCCAATAGGTACAGGGGGCCCTTTCCTGAGGGGTAAAGCGGCCGGGGCGTGGGATGAAGGAAAGGTAGATCCACTCCCCCATACGTCTTCATGATGTAGTGCTTAATTACTTAAGCACGGGGGTATTTTTACCTTTAATAGGAATGTTCTAGTAGTTAGTTAATTAATTAAGCATTACGATTTCAAGTCATGTAAGGGGATGGAGGCATAGCTCCACCATTATTAACCTCGGCATTATTTGGAGGTAGGGATGAGCTTCACGCCCCGGCCGTTTTACCGCCAGATAAAGATCCCTTTGTACCCATTGTAGGCTTCAGAACCGGTTTGGACGCTGCAGAAAGAAAAATTTCTCGCCCTTGTTGGGAATCGAACCGTGATTTCTTGACCGTCCAACTCGTAACCCGTCACTGTAGCAACTGAGCTATTCCGTCTCCATTCATTAACAGGTTCATGCGTTATTTAACGACAATGTATTAACTCTGAAGCTTCTTAAGAATTTTCGTAACAAGCTTATTTTTTGCGGTGAGGAGTTGTTAGCCCCACGCCCAACCCCCTAGCTGGAGGACCACCTCTTGTCGGCTGTCCGCGACTGCCTATTTAATATATTCGCAGCTACCCTCCATACCTGGAGGACGTCTGCTCCATCCGCAACCTGAGGACGCGCCATGCCGAGATGACAAGGGAGCCACCTAATATTGTTGTATTAACAGCAATGTTTATTTCATTTCGAATGAAATGAGAGGATGCCTTGTCATGGTCGTCTAGAAATAAAACATCATCACAAAATGAAAGTTCTCGTGGTATTCCCAAGCCCTTCCAGCTCTGTAGCGGGACATTAGAGCCTACACCAAATTATGCCAGGACCGTTTCCTTTCCAATTCGTTATATCGACATACCGTTAGAAGTTACACAGCACGTGATACTGAGAGCGCAGCACAGCCCGGCCAGAAGTCTGCAGTCGAGTCCGAGCACGTGAAAGCTGAAGTGAAGCAGTGAAGTGGGACAGACAGCTTGCACGTCCCGAGACCAGCAGGCAGGCCGATGTGTTGTCACCCTGCCACGTCATACTGCGTTGGGCACTGCACACAGCAACTCTCGAGGTGTTTCATCCTCCTTATGCTTACAACTAACAAAAATTCTACTGATATGATACGCACCGCTCACAAAACACTTCCACCATTTCTTCTATTGTTGCACGTGTATTCGTTGCAGCGGTAACGTTTTTTTTACCGAACAGTTGCCTAGCAACGATAGGGGGAATTTTACCGAGCCGTTGCCTAACAGCGAGAAGGGGATAAACAGACTGATGGGAGGGGTTTATGAAGTATGCCATTGAGATGGGCTCAGGTGCTATGATATACTTGTACATACCAACTTTTACACAGATTAGTTCAGGTATTCGAAAGTTAATAGGGGAGGAGCATGGAGGTCGCACAGGCCTACTTCTGGAAAGTTGACTAAAAATGAAAGGGCTGCCGTCATATAAACATGTTTTTATTTAACAGTTCGCAACATGTTTGAACCTAGATATGCCATCACCGGGTGATTCTCGAGGAAATAAACATATGATAACATTTGTAACAAACAAAAAAAAATGTTTTATACTAGTATTGCAGTTTGCCGGGATAGCGCAGTCGGTATAGCGACTGGCTACGGGCTGAACGACTTAGGGGTCGGATTTCAAGTCAGGGTAGGGTCAAGAATTTTCTCCACGTTGTCCAGACCAGCCATGGGATCCATCCAGCCTCCTATCTACTGAGTACAGGGGGCTATTTCCCCAGAGGTAAAGCGGCCGGGGCAGAAAGCTGACCACTCACCTCCACCCTATGTAGCTCTGTACAACCAGTCCTCCATACACCTTCATGGCGTAGTGCTTCATTAGTTAAGCACAGGGACACAACTGTAGTTTCTATGTACTCCGGCACCATTTGTTTAGTTCCTCCAGAACCCCCGATGATGGCTTATGTAGGCTGCACCTCGCTGTGAACTGCTAAATGAAAGACACTTGTTTGTGTGGCGGCAGTCCTTTCCACCTTGCACTGTAACGCACCGACGGATTAGACCTCTGAGCTTCCAGACCTATAAAAAGCTTAAGTTTTCCATGCGGATGAGCACCACGACAGACCTGTTAGCGCATGGTTTCTCAAACTGTGGGTCGACACCTGCCAGGGTGTCGCGTATCTAGGAAGGTCGTTCTCAAACATTATTCAAAGCGCAGCAGAACTCACGCACAGTCTTGGCAGATAAGTAAGCTGGAAAATATTAATATAGGTGCTTTCGGAAAACGTAGATGTAGCCGGTAAAATATGTCGAAGAAACATTTTGCAGCTTACTGTAGGTGCAGAGGCTGTGAAGCTACTTACGTTCTTGCTGTCACCGTACAACCTGATAGGGACCTGCAACAATGTACAGAACTGCACTTCTCATGACCGTACAGGAACATTTTATAGCTTGCTGTACGTGTTGAGAGTCTGTGTAGCTATTTAGGTTCCTCCTGTCACGGTACAGCATGCAATGTACAGAACTGCACTTTTGATGACTGTACAGGAACATTTTATAGCTTACTGTAGGTGCAGAGAGGCTGTAAAGCTATTTTGGGTCCTGCTATCACCGTATAGCCTAATAGGGATCTGTAAAATTGCATTTTTCGTTGACTAGCGAAAGTGGAGGGGCGATGCTAGCGTAAGTTTTGCCTTTATGTTAATTAGGGTGTGTACTATTGATATAGGGGTTGAGGTAAATCTCCATTCATTCTGACCTCAGCACAAGACATATGGCCAGTAATATGCTCCTCAGTTTCCATTCGATATTGAGTTGAATGAACTGCAGATTGGTAGTGACAATAGAAATCCTGTCTTTGCCTCAAAGGGAATGTCGACCTATAGTTAACTTTACTGACAGCGCTATCCCGGGTTTTTCAAAATGACTCACTACATTTAGAGACATAGCAATACTCATTAAACGCCGTAAAAGTAAAAGTAGGGATACAAGGTAGTGTAGCTGGTTGAGGCACTATACTACAAGTCGGAATGTCATTGGTTCGATTCCCGATGAGGTAACTGGATTTCTCAATTGACCTAACCCTTCCAGCCGCACTATGGCCCTAGGGTCGACTCAGCCTCTAACAGAAATGAGTAGCAGGAATCTTCTTCAGGGTAAATGGAGACTGACCGACGCGTATGCCTGATAATCTGACCGCCATTTGCGAGCCGACTGTCTAGTAAATGTGGGAGCCTCGACGTCTCACAATCCTATGGGCCTCCACGGCCTGTTACAATGATAGCTTTGCTTTTATAGGTGAAAGTAAAGATTTTCCTGTGTTTACTTAATTAAGCACCATGCCGTGATGACGTAGATGGAAAGGGATATATATCTCAACTATTCTTGACCTCGACACAAGGTAGAGGTGAGTGATAAGCTTCGTGCTCCTGTCGCTTTATCCCCGGCACCTATTGGATAGGAGGCTGGGTGGGCCCCAGAGCCGATCTGGAGGCTATGGAGATGAGAAAACCCTCTTGACCCTACCAGAAATCGAAACACCGCCGTCTAAAGGCGCGTCCACATTACTCGTGCTCGTGGGTCAGAAGCCTACTGCTGCCGGAAAATCAGGATCTGCAGTTGACGAAGTGGACGCCCAAACTGGTTTGCATACAAAGCCTTCGCATTTCTTCACAACAGATATCAGCTCCAGATCCTGATTTTCAGGCAGCAGTAAGCTTCTGACGCACGAGCACGAGTAATGTGGACGCGCCTAAACCCGTAGCCCGAGTGAGCTATCCTGGCTCCGCATTCAATACTGTGCTGAGTTGTAGAACGAATGGAGCTTCGCTTCCACTAATCTTATCATCTCCCGGCGTGGTTCTTAGGCACAATGATAAATTTCTGCCATTATCTTCATAGAAACAGCAGACGGGATAGCTCAATCGGTATAGCGATGGGCTACGGGCTGGGCGGTCGGGGTTCGACTCCCATCAGGAGCAAATAACTTTTCTCCACAGCGTTCAGGCCGGCCCCGGGGGCCCACCCAGCTTGCTATCTAATGGGTACCGGGGGCTCTGTCCCCGGGGTTAAGGCGGTTCGGATGTGAAGCTAACTACTCATCTCTATCTAGTGCCAAGATCAAGAACGGTGGGGCTATACCTCCACTTTCCCATATGTCTTCATGGCGTAGTGCTTAATTGATTAAGCATAGAGACAACATTATATTTCTACCTTTAAGGAATCAGTCTGTAAATCTATTACAAAAGTTAGCCGGTTAATAAACATTGATTAGTGTGTGACCCGCGAGACGCCCGTGCCTACCTTCTGGGGAGGAAATTCTCACTCACGGAACGGTGACGCAAGCGGCCGTTCTACGCAGAATCGCTAGTGTCTGTTGAGACAGCAAAGTAGGCTAATGCAACTGCGCACGTATGTGCGCACCTACACGTGAGGAATCCTGTAGCCAAGGTCTCGATTTATACTGACGTTTAACAATATAATTACAGCTTGAATCTCGTATATAACGACACGTGGAACTACTTGATGTCAGATGGATGCTACAGCTCTCTTACTGATATTGCCACAGCGATTCTAGGTAGGAAATTCCAAGTGGTTCAGGTCATTTCCGGTCTGAGATGATGTTATAGTCGTCCATAGCAGAGGGAACAGGGTTCAGAGCTGATAGAGGACAAACAGCCCAAGGTGAAGAAAGAAGGTACATAGGAAGGATGCAGGAAAGACGAAAAGAAGGAAGTTGAAAGAAAAGGCAGAGAGAAAAAAAATAAAGAAGATAACAGCAAAACAAAGAAAGAGAGAATTGAAAGGGCAAGAGAAAGACAGGTGGACTGAAAGAAATTAAGGAAGTAAAAAAAGAAGTAGAGAAAATAAAGGACAGATGGAAAGAACAAAAAGAAATAAGGGTAAAGAACGAATATAAGGAAAGGATGACAAGAAGAAATGGTAAAATAAAAGGAAAAAAAATGAAACAACGAAAGGGAAGAATGTAGAGGAAAAAAAGATAGAAGAAGGAAAAGAAAGAAAAGATATGAGGAACAGCGAACAGGAAGAAGATTAAAGAGAAAACAGAGACGGAAGGAGAGAAAATAATTAGGAAAAGAAAGGAAATAAAGGAACAAAGAAAAGGAAGAGGAATAAAATTAAAGAGAAACAAGGAAAGGAAGGAGGAGGAAAGAAAATTAAAGAGAGAGAAAACAAGGAAGAAAAAGAGAGATAAAGGAAAAGGAACAATGAAGTAAGAACAGGTAGGCGAGTGGAACTCCCGCCTGCTCCGTGCCAACAAGGTACGTATTAATGTTTTTTTCCCCCTACGTCTCCCTAGTTCCGTTCGTTTTCTCTGTTACGAAACCTGTTACAGCGGCACAGAAAGATAAAGAAAGTGAGACAAAATTGTGTTGATGGAAAGATGAAAAGGCACGGTAGGACGTGAAATACATTACAGAAAGATATACAAAAAAATCCAAGTAGGGATCAGTTGCACAGTTCGAGAGCAACAGTGACATAAGTAACTTTCCAGACGTTGCCTATTTCTTCACAATGGTTTTACTGCACCCACAAGTTGTTACGTCTTCACATCTAGACCAAGTTACGTGGGCCAATTTGGGCCCTAGACAGGCTATCCTGACCACAAAATCGGAAGTACACGTATATGTCTCCAGTATTTTAGTCCAAAGGCTGCTACGTAATATCTGTGAAGATCTATCGTTCTCATGAAAATGATCAGTTTCATGAGGACGACAGATCTTCAGACAGGACTGAACAATGTGCAACAGAAACTTCAGCATTGTAAATTAATAATTATTCGAGAAAGTTACTTTCCTTCCACAACACAAGATAACAGATCGGGCGTATCTGTGGCAACATGTACAGACTTGTCATGCAAGAAGAGAAGTTAAAGTGACAGGAGTGTGGACCCTAGAAATCGGNACACAAACAATAAAGGACACACTATACACAATGAATACAATGCAAATACAACTACAACAAATATAATTAGAACTACAATTAAATAAATAAATATTAATAAAAAGTAAGCACACTACACTAAACAGTAAGAGTAATCAAATAGATAATGTCATGAACTGATGCGCCCACATTTCACCATGGCCTTCCCTTCCTTCACTTCACTTCACTACACTTTCGTGCCTTCACAATGCTGACAAAAATAGATAAAAAATATCACTGCTGCAGTTTCTTCCTCTGTTAAACCTGAAATCCAGAGTCTCCTTCATCCAGCTTAAGCCAATCTTGGATATTTGCTTTGCGTGGTTTCAGTCTCTCTAGCTGCTTTCAAAAAAGTTTGAAAATCCTCTTGCTCCTAAACCCCATGTGCATTTTCAAAGTATGTAGACAACTGTAAAAATAATTTCTTTTTACTTTTCATATTTCGGTCAGGATTTTTATTTATATCATTAACAATATAATATATAGGAACTATGCTACCGTCAACACAACAAATATTTCAGTTATTACACTTAGATCTTTATTTACTGCGACATGTTTCGGTCACATGACCACCATCAGGCAGGAACACGTAACGTTATTGAAATACCAATATGGATCCTTATCGGTGCAACGCGTCGTATTAAATATCAACATAAAAACTTTGCCTCAGATATCATTAAGTTTTTCATTTGTGTTATAAGTTTTTTTTTCTTTTAGGATTACTTTTGCTTCACTCAAACGGATTATCGCCTAATGCGGATGACCTCTCCCCTCCTCCATTATTCCAGATTAGCGTTTACTGTCCACTGACATTTCGGAGTAACCACTGCACCCATCTTCATGATAGAATTCGAACAAAAAAAAATCTAGACTGTTGCCGCTACACCAATCTTCTAGGCCGCATTTGTCCTACCATTCAGAGCAATGTAACCCATGTAGCCGAGTAAGAAAATATTGCGTTTGGTCTGGTGATTCATTCAGTAAGATCGCGAGGCAGTGTCTGTCAAGTATGCCTGACGATGTGCTGAGTGGTCCAGGAGAGAGTTCAGTGTATCCATCCACGTGATTATCCGTAACGAATGGGGGGTTCGGAGGTAGAACGTCGCCATAGCGTGGCACAACGTCACACGGATAGATGGACCAGAGAGTTCCGTTAGTTTGGACACTTCGCTGGTCTCCAGGTAACAATTATGGACTATTAGTCTCTGACATCTCAGGTTGCCAACGCGAGAAATATCGAAATTCCGTGTACGATCTTCCGGGGCGTGACGCAGTGTAAAAAGTAAAGTTATCCCTGTAACTGGCAGTGGAGGCCCATAGGGTTGTTAGACGTCGAGGCTCCCATATTTTCTAGATAATCGGCTCACAGATGTTGGTGAGGCTGTCAGCCTTACACGCCAAGCTATCCCTGTAACAGGCCGTGAAGGGCCATGTGGTTATGAGACGTCGAAGCTCCCACATTTTCTAGACAATCGGCTCACAGATGGTGGTGAGGTTGTCAGCCTCACGCGCCAAGCTGTCCCTGTAACAGGCCGTGAAAGGCCATGTGATTGTGAGACGTCGAGGATCCCACATTTTCTAGACAATCGACTCACAGATGGCGGTGAGGTCATCAGGCTTACACAGCGGCCGTTCTTTGCCCCCCAGGATGATCCCTGGTACTCATTTCTTTTAGCGGCTGAGTCGAACCTAGGGCTATAGTGCGGCTGGAAGGATTAGGTAAATCGAAAAAAATCCAATGACTTCATTGGGAATCGAAGTTTGGTTAATAGTAGCAAGTTTCGGAACAACCTACCGCCTTCATTTTAGGGCACAATTCTTCTATCCTAGAAGTGGAGGCAAGGATTTCCTTCAAAGGCGTTGGTATCTATCAGACTACAGAATGTCTCATTCCAGAAGTCGGTATTCATCATATTCACTTTCGAGTGATCCTCGGATCTCACATGGTAAACCTCTCAGACTTTGTAATAACACGACCACCAGAAACAATGCATAAATTTATGCGTATACCCGTCTTCGACGGTCAGCGAAGAGTGCAGTTTTCCACACTGTTGCAGATCCCTATCAAGCTGTACCGAAATAGCTTTACAGCCTCTGTACCTACAGTAAAAGGTAGAAGCTAAAGTTGTTACTGTGCATAACTAATTAAGCACTACGCCATGAAGGCGTATGGGAGAGTGGGTCTATAGATCCACATTTTCTTGACATCGACAATAGCTGGAGGTCAGTGGTCAGCTTCACGCACCTGCCGCTTTAACCCCGAGAAAGGAACACACGGTACCCATTGTATAGGAGGTTGGGTGAACCCCAAAGCCGGTCTCGACGAAGTGGAGAAGAGAAAATGCTTGACCCTACAGGGGCTCGAACTCCGACCACTCGGTTGTCCAGCCCGTAGCCAGTCACTACCCGGCTCATCTCTGTACCTACACTGAGCTATAAAATGATCCTGTAGTCACGAAAAGTGCCCTTCTGCACACTGCTGCAGGTCCAAATCAGGCTGTACAGCAACAATAGGAATGTAAATGCCGACAGAGCCTCTTTGCGCCTGTAATTTAACAGCGAAATATTCCGTCAGCTGCAGCTACATTTNATACGTTTCTCCGAAACGTCGGTTAACACCACATATACACGGTGCCAAATCCCAGAAGACTGCTTTCTTCATAGTCACCGCCGTGAAAGCCTCAAATCTTACAAAAATACTTTGTTTTCTGTCCCCACTTTTCTACATAGAAACAGAGGGTTTCTGAGGAACGCCAGTGCCAGACTACACGGCGTCACATCCCAGCAGTTAGTAATCTTCATTTCTTTATTTTGTCCTAAACTTAATCGTTGGCGTTGAAACAATATTACAGCAACAGATGTGGATCCCGTATGAAATGATATCCATCGCTGAAGGTTCTTGTTCGTGCAGCAACCACTGTAAGGGTTTTGACGCTTCACTAGATAGACAATATTGTACGGACTTGTAGCGTTACGCTTAGTAGGTTTAAAAAAAAAAAAGAACTGCACGAAGTTTTTGCTGCTACTGTTCATCTTACTCCAGCACAGGTTGTGTGCATGGGACGAAGACAGTGAGTACACCGTCTGGATACCTGCAGCTTTGCACAGATTACATGAGACAGAACATCAGAATGGACGAAAGGCAATACGCTCCGAAACTTCCACTGCAGTAACCGTGAAACAAAAGAACATGCACAATCCAAGGAAGTTAAAAAGGCACTGAGTCCTTACGTGACACCATATCCCCTATAATTATATCAATGGTCACAGTTCTTTAAATTTCAAAATGTTCAGCTTGTATGGGTACGAAACGTGGTCTCTGACACTAAGAGAAAAACATAGAACAGGGTGCTGAGGAGAACATATGCATCCAAGAGGCATGAAATAATAGGGGATAGGGAACTTCATAGACTGTACTCTTCACCAAATGTAATTAGAATAATTAAGTCAAGGAGAGCCGGTCA
Source organism: Cryptotermes secundus (assembly GCF_002891405.2). Classification (NCBI taxonomy): domain Eukaryota; kingdom Metazoa; phylum Arthropoda; class Insecta; order Blattodea; family Kalotermitidae; genus Cryptotermes; species Cryptotermes secundus. Next base: position 2,249,364 of record NW_019743147.1, on the reverse strand, counting down.
CGGTAGCCGAGCGGTCTAGGGCATGTAGTGTCTTCGCTCGCTTCGAAACCGAGATCGTGGGTTCGAATCCCACTCAGGGCATAGATGTTTAGTTTGTGTGTGTGCGTTTTTCTGTGTCTGTACAGGTAGAGGCCTTGCGACGAGCTTATCACCCGCCCAAGGAGTCCTACCGAATGTGTAATCTAGAAAAACCGAAAGTTCATGGAGGTAGGCTCTAGGCCCACTGGGGCTGTAGTGTCAAGGAAAAAAAAAAGTCAAGGAGAATAAGATGGTCGGGGCACATAGCACGCATGGAAGAGAAATGGAATGCATACAGGGTTTTGGTGCGAAAGCCTGAAGGAAAGAGACAAATAGAAAAATATAGATGTAAGTGGGAGTGGGGTGGTGTGGACTGGATTAATCTGGCTTAAGATAGGGACCGGTGGCGGGCTCTTGTGAACACGGTAATGAACCTGCGGGTTCCATGCAACGTTGAGAGAATCCTGAGTAGCTGCGGGACTGGCGGCTTCTCGGGAAGGGCTGCATGGAGTTTGTTTATCAGTTTGTTAGTTCAGCTTACATGATTCATAATAGTTGTAAAAATCCTGTCATGAGAAATGAGGCGTATTTACACGCGAAATTTCCTAAATGGAAAATGGAAAAGTTGTTCCTTTGCTTAATTATTCATAGTTAAGCACTCTACCCTAAAGACATATGGGGGAGTGGAGGTATAGCTCCACCTTTAATGACTTTGGTACTGGATGGAGGTGATTGGCCAACTTCACGCCCATGCCGATTTACCCCAGAGAAAAGAGTCCCCGGTAGCCATTGGATAGGAAGCAGGGTGGACCCCAGAGTCGGTCTGGACGCTACAGAGAAGAGAAAATCTTGAACCTTTTAAAACATTGTTCTAGGCTCTTTGGGGGAAGAGAATGAAATTAACTCATAACGGGAACACTGTGTCCATCTGTCTGCTTGTGTGTTCCATCTGCGAAACTGTGTTTATGTGTCTGTGCACAAACACAACACCCATCAACCGGGCGGGTTGACGCAGCGGTAACGATCTATACTTTTATTTGGAAGGTATTACTTCGATTCTCGGTGGAAATGACTGAGGATTTTCGTACTTTTCTTCATTTCCTCGAGGCTAATGCCGGATTAATGCCTCGGTTAGGCCAGATTTCTACAGTCTACATGTAGCCTAAGGTTAGGACGAGCAGAGTGATGAGGCTCTGTTCTCGTATTTGAGACCTACTTCAGGTAGAATTACACGAGTAACACTATGTAGTCTGGCAAACCGGAGAAATATACTGATTCCATTTTCAGGGTTGAAGAGTAAACCAAGAAACGAACGGAAGCAGACGACTGGCTCGGCTCAGACTGTCTCTTGCTTCGACTGATTTCTTGCTTTGTTTAGACCCTAACATTGAAGATTGAGGCGATATATTCCTCTGAAACTTCGTGCTCTCTCCGAATTACATGGTGTTACGACCCAGAAGTCCATATTACAAGCACACATGTTTGTCTGGGTTTGAACAGGGTACTTCGGAATTACAATTGCATTGCAAGACCTGCAGATGGGGTATTAGGACATTAAAAAAAAGGCAAAGCTATCCCTGTAACAGGCATTGGAGGCCCGTAGAGTTGTGAGACGTCGAGGTTCCCACATTCCCTAGACAATCGGCTCATAGATGGCGGTGAGGTTGTCAGCCTTACGTGCCGGACGCCCTTTACCCGCCCAGGAAGATCCCTAGTACTCATTTCTGTTAGAGCCTGAGTCGACTCGAGGGCCATAGTGCGGCTGGAAGGATTACGTCAATTGAAAAATCCAGTGACTTAATCGGGAATCTAACCAGCGACCTTCCAGCTTGCAGCATGGTGCCTCACCCAACTACGCTGCCGCGTCCTCCCGATATATCAGAACATTTCAATGCAACAGTATGACAGAATGCGTATTTTAATAACAGCAACCGGTAAGTCCAACGACAGTTAACATTAAATTAGTATATAACGTAAACCATCTATGTTAAGTGTGTTACTGGGCCATCGAGGTTGCGGTTGTACGAAACAGCCTCCAGATTTTCAGGGTAACCACAAATATATTTAAAAATCAGTTGAAGATAGGTGATAAGAAGCAGCCCTCCGAATTGGGGGTCGGAAATGGGGCCAACGACGCCTTACTGTAAATATCAGCATGTTACGAAACATTACACAGGGCCTGGAAATGTAGGGTGTGTAGCCAATTGGATTCATCTGGCTGAGGAAGGGACCAGAGACGGGCTCTTGCAAAAACTGTAATGAACTTCCGGATTCTATAAAATTATAAGAATATCTTGAATAGCTGAGCAACTATTAGATTCTAAAAGGTGCTACGTTTATAGCATAAATTTCTACCTCCTTTTCTATCCTAGTTCCACGCATGTCTGTGGTTTATCACAATTTTATTGCATAATTTCTTGTTATCTCCCTCCGAATTAGCCTGGACTCAGATAATTCAACAGCTGTACTGAATCTGACAGGTGTTGTCCAGTGACTGAGGTTAGCTCTTTCTAAGGAATCCAACAATGCAGGCGTCTTCCCCCCACCTCACCTCACCTGAGGACGTAAACAGATCCAGTTTCAGAAAAGTTGTTTTTTTTTCTATTTTCTAGAATACCGGAGAATGGACGACGTCCAAAAACGCAGTAATTCTGAGTAACTATTAATTTCTCAAGAAGGCCTTAGCTTCATGGGGTATAAGTTAGGTAAAGTCCATCCACTATACGAACCAACGTTACGTCATACATTGCGTACGGATCCTCGCGGAAGTTGTGCCCGGTGTGTGTTTGAATTTCCCATCGGTGTATGAATGCCGGAAGTATGTTTAAAACAGAATAGAGCAACTTCCTAATGATAATGTAACGAGCTAGATCACTAAGCGACGATGATGCAACCTCGTTCATAGAACGGATAGAGTATAGGTAAACGTAAACCATAAGAATGGCCAAGCCAACATATTTCCGAACACATTTTCCGTGTGACGCGAGTGATTGAGCAGTGGACATTTGTTCCGCTAGGTGCCTCTTCCGGGATCGACGGTCCAGCCAGATGAGGAACTCCGCCTCGCGCAAATATTGTGATTGGCCGTCTGCGTAAGAAGGCGACCAGAGCCGTTAAACTCCCGCCGAAACAAGGCAGAGGGAAGATGCTAGAAGACACTGCATTCCGAAGTTTCCTTCTCCAAAACCGCAATAATGAATCTGTACTTCCATTTCAAACAGAAGAAACGAACTTATCTTATATGATATTAACCCTTACAAACAAAAACATGGCGATACATTTCATGGAGATGTGAATTCAAGTAGAGTTAGACACATACACGTATCTGTGTGTATTGTGGCACGTAGACCCGTTGCTAGGCGGTGACCACCAGATAGGCGACTGTACAGCGGCCATTGCTAGGCAGCGGCCCACAAACAACAGAGGAATGTTGTTTTCTGAGCGATCTGCTAAGCAACAATTGAACAGCAACAGAAGAACGGTGTTTTCTGTGCGGCACCTGCCGAGATTTTATAAGCAGGACAATGGAGTTGTGGGGCAGTTGCCAGACGGTAAGAACGTGAGCACGGAAGCAGAGGACATTGTTCGGACCGGTCACCAGGCAACGACTTGTGAAGATACAGCAGACTGAGAAGGCTTCGTACGTGCTATAGTGAACTGCAGAGTGAATGAATTAGAGACAGCGCTATGGTTACTTGTAGTTACGATCTCTAAATGTTCAATAAATCCAAATACGAATCCAAACCCCGTCTATAGTCACACTCACACACGTGACAATACATATTGCCGTCGTATTACTCACACAGACCTAAGAATCCTGCTAGTTTCAGAGTAGAGCTCTCAGCCACATTTTACCGCGTAGGGCTATATGCGCCTCTTCTTCCTGCATGTTATCAAAACAAGAGCATCCTTATAAATCTTACTTACTTAATCCGTTCCTCTTATATCTTACGGTGTCAAGAAGGCCGCGCCATAGCTCAAGCAGTTAGGCGCTGGCTTCCCACCGCGGCGGCCCGGGTACGATCCCGGGTCTGGTCAAGCGGGATTTGTGGTGGACAAAGTGGCGCTGAGGCAGGTATTCTCCGAGTACTTCGGTTTCCCCTGCCAATCTTCATTCCACCAATTGCTCCACAATCACCCTGGGGCTGGTACAATAGGCAAGAAGTGGCCGCAGTACAAGGGACTTAGTCCCACCCCACTAGCAATAAAAAAAATACGGTCTCGAGGTTATTTTTTTCATTTGATCATTTTACAGACGGTAGGACTCCTTGGACGAGTGATCAGTCCGTCGCAAGGCCTCTACCTAAACACAGGAAAACACAAACACAGAATAAATATATGCATATACCAAACATCCACGCCTTGTGTTGGATTCGAATCCACGATCCCGGCTTCCGAGCGAGTGAAGACAGTACATGCGCTAGACCACTCGGCTACCGTGACCGGCTTTACAAATCTTCAAACACGTTCCGTGACAAATACTAACCACACCTGACATAAAAGTAAAAAGGCAAATTTGTCCTTGTACTTAATTACTTAAGCACCACGCCATGAAAACGTATGGGGGAGTGGAGGGAATATCTCCATCATTCTTGACCTCGGCACTAGATGGAAGTTAGTGGTTAGCTTCACACCCCGGCCGCTTCACCACTGTGGAAGGAGCCCCTCGTACACATTGAGGCCTCGTATGAGGCTGGGTGGGGCCAAGAGCCGGTGTGGACGCTATGATGTACGGACAAATCTCTTGCCCATGCCGGGAATTGAATGCCAGCCGCCCAACTCTTAGCCCGTCATGACAAGAACGAGCCTTTCCGATGAATATAACGTATTCTGCAACATACGGAAATTTCGTACTGAAATGTGTCCCTGAATTGTGTGCTTATTGCTTTACTGGCTCTCGTTCGCCTCTCCATGCAGACTGAAATGTTTGATATAAGTTGATATAAGTTGGTCAGAGTTTAAATAGACGATGAAACAAACCCTCCTATCCTGAAGATGGAGGCAGCAGATTCCTCCGAAACGGTATATATCTACCAAACTACGGGGCGTCACATCCCAGAAAACGGTAATCTAGAAGCTATGCATATCTGAATGTTGCCGCAGTGCTTATCTCTCGCAGATCACTTTCGTTGTCAATAATTTTTATACTGTCGGATAATCCGTTTGCTGTTGTTCAGTTGTTAAGCTAACTACCGTTCAAGTAACTAAGCTGCCGTTTTAGCGTTGGCTATTCTAGATACTGCATAATTTGCTGTACAAAATCTGAACCGACAGAACAGTTTTATAAAAATATTTACATTGTATAAACGAAAATGTCACCAATTATTATATTTACTGTCACGTGAAGGAGCGACTATGTGCCGGTTTTTTTTTTGATTGGATGTTGGATTTATTGACCACTTATACACACAACTCGGAAACACAAGCAATTACAGCGTCACCACTAATCTCCACAATTCTCAAATCACCCCAGCACCCAATAAGCCTTTCCCAGCCTGTTGTGTCTTCACCAGCCTTTCCCTGGTAACTTCTTCTAACACTGGAGATTTTTTATCTTCCGCACCCAAATCCTCTTCATGAATGGCGGTTCCCTTCCAACTGACTCTTTTCTTCACAGGCTCCCTTAAAGAACTGACTTCAATGCCTCAATTGTCTTCCTCATAACCCCTCGGCACGCTACGCGAAAGCAACATCTTTCATTCACGTGTTCTTTTCCGCGGGAAAGTGTTCACCAAGCTGTACCCTAGAAACGGACGTTTATTCTTGCTTATTAAGAATCTGCTGCCTAGTAACTGACGTCGTTCCGTCGTTTGTTTCGCGGCCATTGCCAAGAAACGAATGTTGTTTCAGAGCAACGGCTGTTTCCCTGGCTCCAAAGTTCTTGCTTTGAGCAAATATGCCACAATATATTTACAACTGCAAAAATAGTTAACATGTATGGCTGACAATGACTTTTAATAACAGATAACAGACAGACCCAACCTCTTGTCAGAGGGGACGACCACAACAACAATAACAAAACCAGAACTCCAGCCTCCTGCTTCTGTTAGTTTCTTGAGTGGCTTACTTTTGATAATGAAGATAGAGTCATTATATTCCTTCGAAACGTCAGGCTGTCTACACGATGTTACAACCCACAAGACAGTACTGTTCCAAACCATCGTTGTCTTGAAGAAAGAAACCTGGGTCATGAGCCCCACACGGGGCCCAGCACCCATGACTGACCCCCATTTCGTAACGTGACTTTAAATGTTGTTATTCGCAAAACGAACGATGACTATCTCTCTATCTCTCTATTGCTCTAAAGTCATTTGTTGGACCTTGGCCGCCTTTTCACTTTCTCAATCCTATACACAGTCGGTAGGACCCCTTGCACGGGAAGAACACAAGTCACAAGGCCGCTACCTACACACAGAACAACGCACACAGACATCCATGCCTTGAGTGGGATTCGAACACACGATCTCGGCTTCCGAGCGAGCGAAGACAGTTCATGCCTTAGAGCGCGCGGCCACTGTGATTGGCAAACGACGGGTGTTCGACAATTTAAATTTTGGGTAACAACATCTGCAGAAGGGCCCAATATTGGGTTTGATTGACCTAAGGCAACTTCGATCTTGCTGTCCAGGTTTTCAGACCAGTTCTCTTCAAAAGTACGTGTATAACAATGTAGCATTCTTTGCTGCAGCCTCTCGCATGAAAACGTCGTTGTGGTTTGAAAAGAAACGAAACGATGAACAGATCAAAATATCAATAAAAGAAGCCAAACAGAAGTTTCCTGGATGTACATGCTCTTCGTCGAAATACGAAGCCGTTTCTATCCGACAAGTTTTTTTTTGTCAGGACGCAGTGTTTTTGGAATTCCTAATTTGATGTGTCGTTTCTCACAAGCAGTCGTCACAATCGCGGGCCCCCATTCGGAAGCGGGCAACAGTAGTAATGGCTCCGCGTCCATTTGCTCACAACCTGCAATTTAGCTGCTGTATGAAACGCAATTGAAATCGTGATAGCGCTTCCATCTCATCTCTCGCTGCCTTGCCACACGCGGCCATTCTGCAATCAGAGACCCTACGTCGATCCAATTTAAACCTGCTCCCCACATCTTTCGTTCTGTGACTATGGAAATGATCAAAATGAAACACAAAGATAAAAATATAAGTTAAAGAAACAGAGAAGGGAGAAGTAAAAATTATGTTATCCATATGCTTAATTATGCACCATGCCATGAAGAAGTATGGGGGAGTGGAGGTATAGCTTAACGCATTCTTAACCTCGGTACTAGATAGAGGGGGTTCGTCAGTTTCAAGCCCCGGCTGCTTTAGCCCCAGAGAGAGAACAGCCAACACCCACTCGATAGGAGTTTGTGCTATACTCAAGGGCGGTCTGGGAACTGTGGACAACATAGAAACTTCTTACGCACGCCAGGAATCGAACCTCGATTCGTTGGTTGTAGCAAGTAGCTAGTATCCTGGTTACTACATGAACGAAGCAATCCCGGTTCTAAGCGAGAAAGAAAAGATGTAAAAATGAAGATCTTGTGGCATGCAGACCAGTTGATAGGCAACGACAGCGAAATAAGCAACTATATAATAGCCGTTGCTAGATAACGGCTCCGCATACAAATATGTTTCCATGCCAACAAGAGAATACAGCAAGAATGGAAGAAACGTTTTTTACGTGGTGGGTACCGAGATGTTAAAACCAGGACCAGTTAGCTACTGGGGTTCAGTCGTTGTGAGCTGTTGTGGTTAGAAGCGGGTAGCTAAGGGAAGGGGACAGTTCGAGAACCCGGAGGAAGGTGAACGTCCATCCTTGGGAGCAGCTACCAAGCAACGGCAGTGAAGATGTGACTGTTGACACTAGTGGATGTTTGTGTAACAGTGAACTGTAGAGTGAACTCACCCGCTGTATCAAAGAATCTAATAAGTACGGTCATCAGTTCGAAACCCGTCTATAGTCACACTTCATCACGTGACAATATTAAGAAAGATGGTGTAAAGTGCAAAGTTGTCCCTGTGGTCAATCAATTAAGCACAATACCATGAGGGCGTATGAAGGAGTGGAAGTATAACTCCACCATTCTTGACCTCGGCACTGTATTGAGGTGAACGGACAGCTTCATGCCCTGGCCGCTTTACTCCCAGGCAAAGCGATTCCAGGCACCCATTGTATAGGAGGCTGGGTGGGCCTCAGAGCCGGTCTGGATGTTATGGACACATCTCTTGCACCTACCGGGAATCGAACCCGCAGACCGTCGCTATACCTACTGAGAAATCCTGTAAAAAGATGAGGAACTGATTAAAGAAAGAAGTAATGTTGGTTACTTAACCACACTACTTCAGTCCATAGTTTTGGGTCAGGAATGAGAATATTACAATCACAATTTCAGCCAAAATTCCCGTCAGGTCTAATTTCGTTTTCCTCAGTCCATCTAGCCTGGTCAGTAGGTCTACCTTCGTCTGTTTGCCCATAAATTGTTCCAAATTCACTACGAATATCCATCCAATCTTGTTTGGTGAAGAGGAACATCTCATGTCTCGCTTGGCTACTGAATTCCAGTCTTCCAACATGTAGCCAGTCGCATCACCGACTGAGCTAAAGAGGCTATCGGATGCATTATATAGCCCTCAGGCTGTAGAACCTTGCGGACAGGCCTCATTAAGGCTAATACAAATTGCTTATAGCTGCACGACTGTGATTACGTCCATTTATAAATATATGATTATCCCATACTTCCTTCGGCTGGTTCCCTGACAACGAAAACGGATTTGAAAGGAGTCGTAAAGACCTACATTATCGACCTACCGAGAAAGTTGGTTCAAGTGGTTATGCTTCTGACTCGTATTTGGGAGGTGTCGTGTTCGAAACTTGGCTGGAACATCGACTTATCATCATCGAAGATTTCCGTGGTTTTCTTCCGGCACCCCCAGGAAAATGCGTGAACAATAAATTAAATTAGGACAGGGTTGCTTTCCTCCATACAGTCACTCACGGAGCTGAGCCCTTCTTGAGGAGTTGCTAATTGTGCAGCCATTCAAGAAATTCCCAGCATTTTATGGAATCCGATGGTTCATTACCGTGTTCACAAGAGCCCTCCAGCGGTCCCTATCCTGAGCCAGATCAATCCAATCCATACCATCCCATTCTATCTCTCGAAGATCCATTTTAATATTGTCCACCCACCTACGTCTTAGTCTTCCCAGTGGTCTCTTTCCTTCTGGCTTTCCCACTAATATTCTATATGCATTTCTCCTCTCTCCCATTCTTGCTACATGCCCTGCCCACCTCATCATCCTTGACTTCATCCTAATTATACTTGGAGAAGAGTACAAGTTATGAATTCCTCCATACACTATCCAACTTATTATAATAAGTTGGATAGTGTATGGAGGAATTCATAACTTGTACTCCAGGTCTTTTTGTGTATGATCATGAATAATTATTCATGATCATACACAAAAAGACCTGGATCTATACATCCACTCCCCCATACGCCTCCATGCCGTAGGGCTGAATTACTTGAGCGCAGGGACAACTTCACCATACAGTCATTCGAAGCTAAATGGTCTGAATTAGCAGACAACGTTGTTAAATAAACTAAAAATAAATAGATAAACATGTTCCGTGCTTGGACGTAAGACACATTAGCGTGTACGGAAACACAGTCACAGCCTTCAGACCAGGAGGAACAGGTTCTAAGGATAATGTTGTCAAAAACAATGTGTGATATGCAGGATTTGACGTGATAACAAAGCGTTCTGTCTTCTGTAATGCCATGTAGTCCTCCGAAAGTCAACAGACATTTCGGAGGAACATGTCGACTCGATCTTCAGGGTCAAAGAATAAGTCAAGAAGAAACCAGAGTGAAGCAGGTAGCAAACAGAGCTATGTTGCTCCGAAACGTCGGTTGATTTTCAACGAACTATACGGCGTTATATCGCAGAAGACAGAACTTTTCATCATTATAATGTCTTCAAGTATTCATGGTGGTGTACATTCAGATTGTCGTCACCTTCATTATGACACCGTGTAATCTTGTAACTGGGTGTCATCATGTCAGAGGAAAATGCTGCCTCTCTCTTCAGGATTCAAGCCACTTCAGCCCTGAAAATAGAAGCAGCATATTATTCCGAAGTGTTAGGACCCATCATTGTATCACAATCCAAACGACCAAAACCTGAAAATAGTATTTTAACACCTTAACTGCTAAGAACATGGCATGATATATCGTTTAGAGAAATGTAAGCTTTTAATACGAATCAATTCTGTGTTGATAATGTTATCAGTTCGTGGCAGGAGCAAGGAATTTACCTCTTCTCTACAGCATCCAGACGGGGCACGCGGTAGCGTAGTTGGTTTAGACACTATGCTACAAGCCGGGAAGTCACGGGTTCGAGTCCCGATGAGGTCACTGGATTTTTCAATTGGCCTAATCCTTCCAGCCGCACTATGGCCCTGGGGTCGACTCAGCATCTACCAGAAATGAGTACCAGGAATCATCCTGGGGGGTAAAGGGCGGCCGGCGCGTAAGGCTGAAACCATCCGTCCATCTGTGAGCTTATTGTCTATATAATATGGGACCACTCAACCTCTCACAAACCTATGGGCCTCCACGGATTGTTACAGGGATTCCAGACCGATTCTGGGACCCACGTAGTCTCTCTATTCAATGGGCGCTGGGGGCTCTTTCCGTGGGAGCAAAGCGGCAGAGGCGTGAAGCTGACCATTCACCTCCATCTAGTACCGAGCTTAGGAATGATGGAGCTATACCTGCATCCGCCATAAGTCTTAACGGCATGGTAGTTAATAATTAAGGACAGGGAAACGTTGCGTTACTTCAAGTGTAACCATGCGAGCTTCTGGAATTGACCCAGCGTCAGAAAGCTCGGGACAGAGAACAGTGCGGTCTCATTACAAGCTGCACAGTTTGGTACCACGGAAGGCGCTTTGTGCTCAGGCTATGAGTCCTTTCGCAGCCGCCATCACGTTTCTAATACGTCATTTGTGTTCCCTGAGTTTTGTTTTGCCATTAACCTTCCTGCAGACCCTCCGCGTCCCGCCATTCATGCAGCTTATATGCTACAACTATACTCATGTAAAATAGAACAGCTTCACTAACGTCGCCGACAAGCGGCGGTCGCTCGGTCGGTATAGTTCGCTTGCGGACTACAGGCCACGGAGTTTAGTTTTTTAGTTTAGTCCCCTCCTATCATCCCTTCTCTTCCACTCTCTTCTTTCCTTTATTCATTCTGCCTTCCGCTCTAGGCAGTGTCATAAGTTAGGCGGCAGTCGCCGGCATCCGAATGCGGCCGCTCGGTTTTGACCCCAGATCAGGTCATATGGGATTTGTGGTGGATCAAGTGGTATTGGGGCGGTTTTTATCCGAGTACTTCGGTTTCCCCTACCAATTCTTACTCCACAAACTGCTCCACGTCGATTTATCTTAGTCTCAGTACTAACAAGGTCGCTAAATAACAAATTTAAAGCAAAACTCAAAGTTCAGATTTGTCCAATTTTCCCTTCTTCCTGTTTGTTCTGTCTCTCTTTATCCTGATTTTCTTATTTTGGAAAAATAACAGGAGGTTTGCTGTCTACGTATCCTACGTCTCTCCATCTGTCTGTGTACCCAACCTGTAATTTTTTAGGCTTATGAAACCACCTTGCTGTCTGTCTGTATATCCCCCCACATAATTTTTGTTAGAAGGCTTATGAGATGGTCTTTCTGCCTGTGTGTTTGTGTGTGTGTGTGCGCGAGTGTCCCTTTTTTGTATGTGTTCCGTGACGCATCAAAAAAGTAGGGGATTAGTTATTAATAAAACTACTTCTACGTATGTATTTGTTTTATGCTTTACAATTGTATATCCATAACTGCCGAAATACATGGCCCAAAAAACCTGATTTAAGTTATGACTTCGAATTTCAAAGACTTTTCATCAAATATTTCATAACGTTATACTTAGGTAAGGCTCCACTAATCCTATATTTCGACACTCGGTAAAGGTGAGTAATTTGTCAAGCACCTGCCGTATTATCTCCTCGGAAGAGACACCGATGCCCACTGGACATAAAGTAAACCCTTGTTAATCCGGAGTAATTGAGGGGGAGGGATCATCCGGATTAGTGAAGCAAAAGGTAGCCCTAAAAGACAAAACTTAGAACACAAATAAATGTAAAATCTAATTACATAGTACATAAGTAGTACTGATGAAATTAAATAACAAAATATCACTGTAGAGCCTTTATTTAAAAACTACAAAAACATAATACTGTGACATGTAAATCCATTGCCAGACAACGATCGCAACATACACATGGCCAACAATAGAGCAGCAGTGTTTTCTTTGGGTCTGTGCAACTTGCGCATGCGCAATTACATACACAACAGTGCTTAGAAATCACATGACATGTGTTTTCTGTAGGTCCACCCAGAGCACCAATGGACTGACTTGCAGTGTGTAAATCAGCAGTAGTGTTATAATTATTTGTAGTTACGACACGTAGGTGGTCAATAAACCCAATTGCTAATCCGAATCACGTCTTTATTTACTAATACACGTGACAATACATTTATCCATCGATAGAAGACTTAGAAGTTGTACTTGTTTCTGAACGTAATAATGCAGGTTGAAGAAACTGACAACTTGTCTGAACAGACAAGTGACTCATCTGCCTTCCTTAATGCCATGTTTCCTTTTAAAGTATGCATTAAACTGTGAACAGCATTTTTAATTCTTCATACTTCGGTCCGGATTAACTGCAACCGGATTGATGAGAGTTTACTGCATTACTGGGTTTCGTGGAAGAAATACAGTTCCCGGTCCTGCCGAAAACCGAACCTCGGCATCCAAACAAATCATATGGGCTATGCATTCCTTAACTCCTTCATATCAAATAATTTTAAAACCTGTTTAAGTGAATAAATATCATTTGGCGCATATTTTCATAAAAAACAGTAAAGCCATCCCTGTAACAGGCCGTGGTGGCCCACAGAGTTGTGAGACGTCGAGATTCCCACATTTTCTAGACAATTGGCTCACAGATGTGGGTGAGGTTGTCAGCCTTACGCGCCGGCCGNTTACCCCCAAGGAAGTTTCCTGGTACTCATTTCTGTTAGAGGCTGAGTCGACCCCAGGGCCACAGTGCGGTTGGAATGATTAGGTCAATTGAAAAATCCGATGGCCTCATGGGGAATCGAACCCGCGACCTTCCACCTTATAGCATAGTGCCTCAACCAACTACGCTACCTTGTGCCCCCGAATATTTTCGTACCATATGACTATAACCTGAAGACAACATTAATGACGCCACTTAAAAGACCTAGGAGTGGATGGGAGGATAATATTAAAGTAGGCCTTAGAGAATCAGGATTGGAGGTTGTGAGCTGGATTCGTCCGACTCAGAATAGAGCTCATTGGTGGGCTGTTGAGGACACTGTAATTAAGCTTGGGGTTCTATACCCTGCTGGCAATTATTTGACTAGCTAAACAATTATTGTTTTCTCAAGAAGCACTCTGCTCCATGGGGTTAGTTGGTAGGTTAATTAGTTAGTGTGGTGGGGCTTCAGGTATCTGGCGACCATTCTAGATCCTTTCCAAGAACTAACCGAACTTTTGTTTGCAGGAATAGCCTCTCAGTACTGACACACATTACCGGAAACAACAATTTTATGTCTGTATGCTAGACATACGAGTATGCCTGTGCCGTTAGAAGAGCTACCTATCCCCTAAGGAGTTCTTCATATTGTAACGTGTAGGCGGTACAGCTTCTTGACACCGAGGGGACAGTGAGATGGCTCGAGGGACTCAAGCGACAACAGATGCTGGGACACACCGGTGGGCGGAGTCCTAAACGTTTAGTTATAGTAGTAGTAGTTTAAGTCAGAAGAAAAATGCTCGTTAGTCTCGGACTAGTTGCATTGTTAGAACGCAAATAAAGGTTGTAACGTGTATAGCTAGGTGATGGCGCGATAAACACATTCTCGCTTAAGCGCTTGACAATATACAATCGGACCGCAAAAATGGAACAAGGATATGCAACCCACTTCTAGCCAACGGCTCGGTAAAAAGACTTCTGCACAGGCGTAATGACGTCACACTGCAACAATACTAGCTATCACGTGATTTGTTTTCTGTGTTGTCCGTGAGGCGCCTATATAACGAATATCTGTTTTGGGTTCCCTTTTCGTCGCCTCCTACGACTGCCAGGGCTACGGTGGAGGTATTCTGCCCCGTCTAAATTAAACTCAGCTTAACTAACTGTCCTGTTTATAACATCTCGACACGAACCGCACAGAAAACACAGTTCATATGTTGCTGTTTGCCGGCTGTTGCCTAGTAACGGCCGTATTCTAGTAGTTCATTTCTCGGTCGTTGCCTAGCAACAAGTCTACATGCCACAATATGCTCGTTGCTTACAGAGCGGCTTTAACGTGACGTATTTTCATTGCGTCTGTCAGTACTTGGTTCATAAGTTGCAGTAGTCGGGTAGGATTTCACTGCCCATCATCGCACGCTCACGTTCGAATGTCATTTGAAAAAGGAGTTGTGTTACTCCCTATACTTAGGGCAACTCGCTTCAGCACTTGGTGTAATTGTCTGCTCGCTATAATGGCCCAGAGATTGTGGGACGGCCTTCAGCCCACAAATTGAATCTGCTCCCTTACAAATCTTTCCTCGGTTGTCTGCGTGAGTCTCTTCTCACCATTTCAAGTACTCAAGTACTCTGACCACAAATTGTGTATGCATTTCTCGTTTCTCCTATAACAGCTTCATGTTATGGAAAAGAGTCATTCTTGAGAAGCTAGTAGTTTCTCAGCTACAAAAAAAAATTCCTGCATCTTATGAAACCCTAATGTTCGTTAGCATCTTAACCAAATTCTTCCAAATAACCACTTTCCTTCAAACTTTTCAACCAAAGCTAAGTATATATTTCGCTCCTATGTCATACATGCTACATGCCATGCCTATCTCATCCTCCTTGATTTTATTATCCTAATAGTACTTCTATTGTTCGTTCATATGTGCGTACATTATATTTCTATGTTGTTAAGGTAAAACTATCCCAGTAACAGACCGTGGAGGCCCACAGGGTTGTGAGACGTTGGAGCTCCCACATTTTCTCTAGACAATCGGTTCATAGATGGCGGTGAGGTTGTCAGCCTTATAAAAAGTGAAAAATTCTGACTATGAAGCAGCTGTATCCCGAAGAATACTATAGCCTAGGATGTGACGCCGTGTAGACCGGTAGAAGTTCACAGACGTTTCGGAGGAATATACTGTTTGTGGAAAAGTTCACCGCGTTTTCGAATGAACGTGTTATCTATGGAGGCAATAGGTCGCACCTCCCCAAACATCGGTGAACTTCTACCGGACTACACGGCGTCATATCCCAGAAAGTAGTGTCCACTCTTCATGGTCACCGCTGCAATAACTTCAAAACCAGCAATTGTACCTCATTTTCCAAATTTCATTAGTAACTGTTACCTCGTCTCTCTTAGGTCCAAATATCTTGTTCCCAGGCAGCTTCAAAGTGTGTTATTTTCTCCAAATAAGAATCCAAGTTTGAAGTCGATGTAAAACAACGGGCAAATTAATCCCTCACTCTCTAGTAATATGCAGGATATGGGGTTCTGACAGAGATGGTTATGAAGAGTACTATCTTCTGGGATATAACACCATGTAGTGCGTTGAAAGTCAACCCGACGTTTCGAAGAAACATATCGCCTACATCTTCAGGGTCGAATAAGCCGAGCAAGATACCAGAGTGAAATCAGGTGGTAAGCCGATCCCGTATGTTCAACTTCGATAATACCAATTCGCCTTGAGTCAGATCCAGTCATCAATTTATTTCCAAGAGATTTCTTAATCAAAATTCTGCGTGTATTCTTCTCTATCATATGGGATATTTTATGCGTTGTTTTGTATATATTAATGTTTAGATTTTTACGTACATGAAGCTAAAATATTCTGAATTGACCGGTAGCAAATGAAATCATCAGCCAGTGGCGGGCTCTTGTGAGTAATGCAATGGAGCTGAGGGTTCCATCAAGTTCTACATAATTAAAAGAGTTTAAAAGAGGGTGTATTTTCTCTATACGTCATCACTGGCTCGAAAGCTCCGTGTCGGACCTGTTTTACAAAATCTTTTATTCTTCCCCATTTAATGCCAGGCCTCTCCAATTCCTGTCTCCTAGAAGCTTGATTTCCTGGTCACCAACAACCCCTATCTCAGTTAGATAAGCGCTCTGGGTCGTTGGAGGGACAGTGCATTCCATGATCTAATTTTAAGTTCTTTGCTCGTTCGCTCTTCCTTCTTAAATAAGTCTGTCCGGCTTTTGCCCTTTCAGATCTCATAACAGATTACATTGCATGAGTTAGCGTTGTTAACCCCACGCCCAACCCCAAACCTAGAGTCCCGAGGGGTCGGAATTCGAGTCCTCGGTAGGGTCAAGAATTGTATCTTCTCCACGTCATCCAAACCGACTCTGGGGCCCACCCAACCTCCAATCTAATTGGTACTGGGGGCTCTTTCCCCGGGGGTAAAGCGGCTGGAGCTTGAAAGCGACCATTCACCTACATCTAGTGTCGAGGTCAAGAAAATATGGACCTATACTTCCACTCCCCCATACACCTTCATGGTGTAGTGCTTAATTAGTCAAGCACGGGGACAACTTTACCTGATGGGCTACTGATTTTCAAGGTAAAAAGGTAAAACTATCCCTGTAACAGGCCGTAGAGGTTCATAGGTTTGTGAGATATCGACGCTCCCACATTTTCTAGACAATCGACTCATTAATGGCGGTGAGGTTGTCAGCCTGACACGTCTGTCGATCTTTACCCCCAGGAACATTACTGGTATTCATTTCTGTTAGAGGCTTAGTTGACCCCAGGGCCATAGTGTGGCTGGAAGGATTAGGTAAGTTGAAAAAACTCACCTCATCAGGACTCGAACTCGCGACCTTCCGGCTTGTAGCATAGTGCCTTAACCAACTACGCTACCGCGTGCCCTACTGATCTTCATACCTTTCTGAGCCATAGCTTCCTTAGAAGATTCTGCCAGACTTGTCTATGCATTCGTGGCCAGGTTTTTTCCCGTTTCTTCCCCCCATAACTGTAGCACCATTGTCTGTTCCATCTTCCCATCTCAGTGTAAGTATCTCTCTTTTTCCTCTGCCTTCTGGATGGAGTTAGAGTTTTTCCTTTTTTCATTTGGCTCTAAAGCCCCAATTTGGGCCTTGGCCTACCTCCATGAAACTCTCCGTTTCACTTCGTTTTACCTGATCTTAGACATTCGGTAGGACTCCTTGGGCGGGCGTTCATCTCGTCGCAAGGCCTCTATACAAAAACACACAAAACGCATACTCACACACATTAAACATCCATGCCCTGAGTGGGATTCGAACCCACCATCCCGGCTGCCAAGCGAGCGAAGACAGTGCATGCCTTAGACCAATCGGCTACCGTGACCGGCGGGGTTAGTTTAGTTTGAATGAAATTGCCATTGTAAAGAATGTGTTGAGGAAACAAGTCGGCTTTACGCCAGATCACAATAGCCACTTCCCCTTCAGTCTCCGAGACCCACTGAGAGCGGTATCGAGGTAGCAGCTAGCCCGGGGCTGAACACCGGTGGATCACTTGGCGAGAGTCAGCATCTCTCTCTCGTGATTACACAAGCAGAGGCAACAAAAACACTGTTACGTTGCGTGGAAGAGGAAAGAGCTGTTACTTTACAAACGCTGCATCAACTACGCAGTTCATGTTGAGTGACGGCCTCCTCTGTGGTCTAGTGGTCAGAGTTCCGGGCTACAGATCCAGAGGTCCGGGTTCGATTCCCGGCGCTACCAAATTTTCTGAGAAGTAGTGGGTCTGGAACGGGGTTCACTCAGCCTCGTGAGGATAACTGAAGAGCTACTTGAATGAAACAGTAGCAGCTTCGGTCTATAAAACCGAAATTAAAGGCTGTGGGGATTTCTTTTGTAGAAAAAATATTGCAAATACCAAAGAGGCCTATGCAATGCCCACCCGGCCTTCTGTAGCACATTCTTATAAACATCTCATTCTGTAATAGCGCTAACCCCGCGATTCTTAATGTAGATCTTAACTTAAATCTGAGAGTATCCTGTTAATAATCAGTACAATTACTTCTTTCGTTGCGCTGACCTCGCAACACCCTCTATCCGCTAAAGTTGGCACTAACTTCGCCGACAAGAGGCGGTCGCTCGGTCGGTATAATTCGCTTGCGGACTGAAACCACGGAGTTTATTTTTTTACGGCCGCGTGAGCTGAGGCTCTGGAAGACTGGGGTCATGGGTTGAAATCGAGCTCCGAGCATACAAATTTCAAAGTGAGTTTATCCGTTATTTAGACAAAGTACATAAAATGAAAGTGTAATAGGGAGGCGGTACTGGTTCGCCTATCTGTTCGTCCGCATAGTAATTCTCCGAATCATTGAGCAAAGTTGGCTCAAACGGAAAGGATTATACTTGTATTCGGTAGGTATTCGGTTCGAATATAGACCGGGACATCGTTCATCCCGACTCAGGTTTTTCATAGTTTTCCTCGGCTCATTTATGCCACGTCAGCTTCCTTCCAAATCCTTTCCAAGTTATAATTAATTCATCAGACGTTATATTTTCTTGGTACTGACGTCATCATTGAACAACAGATTAAAGAAAAACAGTGATACGTAGTATGTCTGACTATAACAGGGTTTGGATTGGTGAATAGATTTATTGAACACTTACAGGTCGTACTACAAATAACTATAACACTATCGCTATTTTCACATTGTACAGTTCACTAGAGCACACACTAGTGTTCTCAGTCTATTACAGTCTCCAGGAAACGGATTTTAACATAGGAACTATAACAGTCTCACTGAATTACACACTCCAAATAGGTACATAAAGTCTTCTCTTCACAACCGGACTCTCATCTGAGCACTCTTGCAACTAACTCTTTTCCTCACAGTCTCCCGTACAGAAGTTATTCTCAGAGTCAGAGTCAGAGTCAGAGTTACTTCACGACTGGCGGCATACCGTCAATCAGTTCGTCTTGGCGATAAGCTCTTTCCAACTGAACACTTGCGGTTATAGTCCTCATGTAACATCCCCTCTGACGAGAAGATGGGTTTGTCTCTTATGAATACACTCGACCTTTCGCACATATATTTTATCGAAAATTTTTCCTTTTGCACTACACACAAGTCCTCTGTCAGTACAGGCTTTACAGAGCAGATCATGCCTAACTTACATATCTTATGCTACAACGACAACTTAGTCATTTTAACGGTCGTAAGCTTGATCATCGCCAAGTTTAAGCCTCTTATATTTTCTGTATCTGGCTTCAACTTTTCCTATACCGCGAACATGTTCATTCTCATGATTAGTTATTCTTAGCTGTTTACTGTCTTGCTTATAACATATCGGCACGGACCACATAGAAAGCATATCTTCTATTGTTGCGTAGCAACGTTTTCGCGGCGCGGACTACAGAAAACACAGCTATTTTATTGTTGCGTTCGTGTATGTTGCGAACTTTGCGTAGTAACGGCAGCTGTTTACAGAGTCACAGCTTAGCAATAATAAGGCATCGTTAAATAAGTTATCTGTTAATGAACGGATACGAACAGGCGACTACAGTACAGAGCTATAACACATTTCTTAGTAAGTGTTTCACGACTCGATAAACTGCTGATATATACCACTGGAATTTCCGCGTTAGGCAGAGACCTTAAGATTTTAGACAATTCCAGGATGGAAACTCCATCACATAAATCTCCCTCAGTCTTGGGAAATTCTTGGCAAAGGATAGGGTCAACTTCTAACTGATAACACGCTCAAATATATAAGGCCGGAATTGTAGTGTTATCAGCTTCACGTAGATGTAACAGGTGATAAGTATTGGGGTTTTTGCTTACTGCTTGGTTTCTGTGGTCAACACGAGGAAGGATGTTTGTGTGTGTCGAGAACGGAAGTACTCCAACCTCTGCTGATAAGACTTCTCAGACTTCGCTTATATCACTAAGGACCAGCGAGACAAAATTCTGCTCGAACTCGAGATCAGAACTTTACAAAAACCGTCTGGGTGTTAAGACATACGTTTCGATCCAGAATGCAAAGCACCCCTTTGGAAATGATATGAAAGGAGGTGGTTTTGGCATAACTGAAGTAGTCGCCAGGAATTTGCCTGGAGGGAGCGGGGCAACCCAAAAAAGCTCAAGTCAAAATAACTGGTGTCCCTTTATGGGATACGAACCGAGCACTTCCGAAACACAAGACCGGAATGTTGCTGCTGCACAAACGTGATGGGTCCCACGGTGCTGTTTACGCAGTGAGGTAATCGTTTATATCCATATTCTGCCATGGAGTACGCTCTCTGGACTGTTCCCTTTCAGAATTAGTTAACTTTGAAATAATGTATCATAAGACAGATGATTGGATTTTTGGCGGGGAATTAGCCCGCCGCAAAGCCGCTACCTATACAGGACAACATAAACACAAAATAATTCATGTCGCGAGTGGGGTTTGAGCCCATGATCCAGGTGTGTGAGAGGTTAAAGATATTTAGTGCATTAAACCGCCCAGGCCATTGTGATTGGTAAAAAAAAAGGTAAAGCTGTCCCTATGAAAGGCCGTGAAGGCCCATAGGGTTGTGAGACTTTGAGGCTCCCAAATTTTCTCTAGATAATCGGCTCACAGTTGGCGGTGAGCTTGTCAGCCTTACGCACTAGCCGCTCTTTAGCCCCAGGAAGATTCCTGGTACTCATTTATGTTAGAGCATGAGTCGACCCCAGGGCCATAGTGCGGTTGGAAGGATTAGGTCAACTGAAAAAATCCACCTCATCGGGAATCGAAACTACGACAGTCCGGCTTGTAGCATAGTGCCTCAACCAACTACGCTAATGCGTGTCCCCTCGGTGGTAATATGAAATTTTCGAACACTAAACTATAGATCGCGTTAGTACAAGTGAACAAAATAACAGATCTGTTACTAACTGGAAACGTCTGTCTTCTCCTTTTCGCCTCGAATGGTAGAGAAAAAAAACTGCGCGCGGAAGTTTTATTTCTCGCGACAGAAGCTCTGGTTGTGTGGATACAATGAGCTGCGCGTCAAGCACACGCCTTGTTGTCAACGTGTTAATTACTTGGAGTCTGTCACACCAGCGAGTAATGAACTGCCTATCACACATAAGCCAGCTTGGAGGGGGGGGGGGTTAAACACACGCTTGCCTTCACCTGAATACAAACTTCACTTCTTACTATAAGGGAAATGGGAGGCCCGAACGCTGATATGGTTTTCACCACTACCCTCACTGAGGTTTTCAGTGATATACCCTAGGCCCTACAGTCAAATACCAGGATAGTTCCTCAAAATAGGCCACGACCAATTCCTTTCCATTTTTTTTATTTATCATTCATCTGTCGACATACCATGCACTCTATACATTCTGCCATACAAAAGACAGGGACCTCGGCTTGTAAGGAAGATTATAGTAAAATTAAGGACCAGGGATGGGCCGCCCAATAGCTCAAGCAGTTAGTCGCTGACTTCCCACCGCGGCGGCCCGGGTTCGATCCCCGGTCTGGTCAAGTTGGATTTGTGGTGGACAAAGTGGCGGTGGGGCAGGTTTACTCCGAGTACTTCGGTTTCCCCTGCCAATCTTCATTCTACCAATTGCTCCACAATCACCCTCACCTATCATCTGGGGCTGGTACAATAGGCCAGAAGTGGCCGCAGTACAACGGACTTAGTCCCACCCCACTAGCAATAAAAAAAAAAGGACCAGGGAGAGCTCAGTCGGTATAGCGACGGGCTACGGACCGGACGGCCGGGGTTCTATTGCCGATAGGGTAGATTTTTCTCTTCTCCACAGTGGGCTCTGGGGAATGCATTTGGTATCTGAGGCTCTTTTCCTGGTGGGTAAAGCGACCTGGCCGTAAAACTGACCACTCACCTCCATCTAGTGCCGAGGTCAAGAATTGTGGAGTTATACCTCCACTAATCCAAACGTTTTTGATGACATAGTGTTTAATTAGTTAAGAATAGAGACAAATTTTTATAGTAAAATTAATCGTGTAGAAGTAAAAGTAAAGTAAAAAGTAAAGGTATCCCTGTAACAGGCCGTCGAGGCCCATAGGGTTGTGAGACGTCGAGGCTTCCACATTTTCTAGACAGTCGGCTCACAGATAGCAGTGAGGCTAAGTAAAGCTATCCCTGTAACAGGCCGTGAAGGCCCATAAGGTTGTGAGGTGTTGAGATTCCCACATTTTCTAGACATTCGGCTCACAGATGGCGGTAAGGTTGTCAGCCTTACGCGCCGGCCACCCTTTACCTCCTGGAAGATTCCTTGTACTAATTTCTGATAGAGTCTGAGTCGACCCCAGGGCCATAGTGCGGCTGGAAGGATTAGGTAAATTGAAAAAAAATCCACCTCATCGGGAACCGAACCCGTGACCTACCCGCTTGTAGCATAGTGCCCCAAACCAACTTCGTTACCGCGTATATTTTGGAAATGGCGATGGTTATAAAGATATAGCGCCGTATAGTCCGCTGAAAATCAACTCACGTTTCGGAGAAACATATCACCTCCATCTTCATGGTCAAAGAATAAGCCGAGCAGGAAGTCAGAGTCTGCTTGTCGCCTGCTTCCATGCTATCAGCTGAGTCAAACGGTGGGATGACGTAAGAATGATATATCGTCATTCGACTGGAGGTAATGAGGAAATCCATGAAAGATCTCAACCATGATGTGCGTTACCCGGCCGAGATTCGAACCGAACATCTCCTAAATACGAGTCTAGTGTATTACCGTTAAGCCAAACCTCTCGGGGTTTCTAATGTCCTTTTTCTTTTTACGTTTCTTTGTAACTTTCCTGCTTCTCTTTCTGCCCCTCCCTCTTCGGCCTTTCCTTGATTTCCTTGCCGTGCCCCTCTACCTTGTTGCCTGTATTAATTTGCCCTTCCCGTGTTCTCGCCCCGTAATGGATCTGTCAGATGCAACCTCCAGATCACAAGTCCAACTTGCGCTGAGATTAGCGCTAAGTTACAGAGACCCTGAGGTCAAACTTCAAGTGTCGAGGTAATTAATCAGTTTCGGCTCTGTTTTGTTTTAATCTCCTCCCCTTTTGTTCCAGCGGTTTCCACGGATAACGGCTTGCTCTGCAATAATTATTATTGTGACTGCATGCTGTAAATGTCAGAATAATTTGTGTTTCTAACTTTGAATTAGTTGACATAGGTTCAGAGAAGATTTAATGAACAGTATGAAACAGGTAGAAATAACAGGAAAGGGAGAATAGAGAGGAAACGAGGCAAGAAAGATAGAGACAGAAATAAAAACTAAAAAGTGAAGGATCAATAGGTTCGCTGAATCGGTAAATTTGCTGACTTGTAGGCCTATCCTGAGACGCGTTTCTCATATAAATTTAGTTTCTCACACCGGTAGTTATGAAGAGTTTTGTCTTCTGGGATATAACATGTGTAGTCCGCTGAAATCCAACCGACGTTTCGGAGAAACATTTCGCTTCCATCTTCAGGGTCGAAGAATAAGCCAAGCAAGAAACCAGAGTGAACGAGGCGAAAAGCACACTCGTTTCGAGCTTGGATTATTCTTCGACCCTGAAGATGGAGGGGACATGTTCTTCCGAAACGTCGGTTGACTTTCAACGGACTACATGACGTTATATTCAAAAAGATATCACTCCGAGGTTTGCCGTGTTCTTCTGAATCCCTCCAGGCGAATGCCAGAGCAGTATCTCAGATTAGGCCATGACCATTCAATCCGGGAGCCGGGATAGCGTAGTCTGCATAACGACTGGCTATGGGCTGGACGACCGAGGAGTAGGAGTTCGAGTCCCGGTAGGGGCAAGAATTTTCTCTTCTCCACAGCACCCAGACCGGCTCTGGGGCCCACCCGCCTCCTATCCAGTGGGCACGGCGGTTCTTTGCTCGGGGGTAAAGCGACCGGGGCATGAAGCTGTCTACTCAGCTGCAACTAACGTTGAAGTTAAGAAAACTTGGATCTATACATCCACTCCCCCATACGTATTAATGGCGTAGTGCTTAATCAGTTAAGCACAGGAACAAATTTACCTTTACCACTTGCATCCACAACTTTCCCAGTTCACTAATCGTCCTGCTTTTTGAGCTTATACAGTCCGAGAAAAAAACTGTATCGCTATCTCATCACTCCTGCACGGCCAGGACTGTTCCTACTGGCTGTCTCTAGGTTCCTCTGCAGGCCAGAACGTGCAGTTCACTCTGCTTGGTGGTTGGTTCCTGCTCATTGCTTGCACGACTACACATTTACCCTGAATACGGAGGTAATATGTTCTTCTGAAACGTCTGTGAGCTTGTACACTTCAAATTTCACCGTCATGAGAACCTAACATCCAACGAAGCTGTGTTAACTAACGAACAGACTGTAAATGCAGACACGATGCTGGATCAATGAGGCAGAATGGACGGACGGAACCTCCAACTAACATACTGCCGTGGTTGTGTTTGTGGCCACAGAAGAAAATTACTTGGGAACCGCTGGCTTTGATAGTTAGGGTAAGGACCAGTTAACTAGCCAACTAGCAGCACTTGAAGTAATTCACTCGGTGACAATAAATCATTTTAATAAGTCAGAATGACTGGGTTTTTGGACTTGGTCCACCGTCCGGTTTTCTAGAAACTAGAAAACACAACGTTTCGGAAACTGGATCTGTTTCCGTCATAAGGCGAGTGGGAGACACCAACTCTGTTGTGTGCCTTAGAAAGAGCTAACCTCAGTCACAGGGCCAGGTCCTCATGTGAGATGGAGACACCAACTCTGTTGGGTGCCTTAGAAAGAGCTAACCTCAGTCACAGGGCCAGGTCCTCATGTGAGAGGGAGACACCTACTTTTTGGGTGCCTTAGAAAGAGCTAACCCCAGTCACAGGGCCAGGCCCTCATGTGAGAGGGAGACACCTACTTTGTTGGGTCCCTTAGAAAGAGCTAACCTCAGTCACAGTGACCGAATGACTGAAAATACGCCTGCTATTTGTGTTTTTATCATTTTATCTTTTGGGAACCATACGGCCGATTTATTTAATTTATTATCAAAGTCTATCAGAAATATATCACCATGACGCAATTTTAAAATATTTTTAGGTGAGTGTGATTTCATCAAACTCAGCTAATCGTTTAAATGTTAATGTGGGACATCCAAGCGAACAAAGAACGACAAATGTCAATAGGAGAAAGTTGAAACTAAGACCGCACTTTGTTCGGCCATGAATGAACTTTACATGCTTTAATTTTTATATTGACACGTGTAGGAGGGTACGAACGACGAAAATGATGCATTCTAGTTCGGATGATTGGAATTAGTAGCACCTTGGTTACAAGATACTCTTAATCACATGTAAATACAAGACTATTGTTGCTTTCCATAATTTACAGTTCTACTTTGCACGAAAACTAGGATTCTCTGTTTCTACTAGTCGTCTCCTAGCAACGGATCTCAACACAGAAACGATCGCTTCAAATCACTATGAAGTCTTCTTGTCTTCTACGAACTTCCCATAGCTATCTTCCACCGAGAACTCAGAACTGAACTCTGTCACTTAAAACTGCAAACTGTTATACCTGTAATTGTCGTTGTATAGCCTCCGCACCGACCACGCACGGAAACCGCAGTCCTTTTGTTGCATAAGGAAGACCACAGAGAAAATGAGTCACGTGATAGCCACCTCGCCAGTCAATTGGCGCGCTGACTGTTGCGTAGTAACGAGCTGTAAACATTCGTCCTCTTGTTGAGTGCACTTAAGCGAGGTGTTTATCACGCCGTTGCCTAGCTATACACCTTACAATATACTTCAGTGAAAACTCTAAAATAAAAAGTGGGAAGTATCTGAGGGGCTATTTCCAGAAAGAAACAAAGGAAGTTGTAAAGCCAAAATGTGGAGCCGCAGGACAGCAGATTCCGAAAACGTCTTCGTGGCAGCATTAAACACGGTGATATTTCTTCAGAAAAATCAAAAAGCATTTTTGCACGACAGTTCAGTAAGTGAACCAACCGAGTCTCAATACCACGATGGAGAAAACTCATTACCTGAAGTTCCATATGCATTTCCAATGAGCAGTGCTTCTTCTGAACACTTGCAGAGTTCCATCCGTGTCTTCTGAGCTAACAGTAAATCATCAAGGTTGTTCATGGAAAAGAAAAATGGTGATAGCATGGACCCGGAAATTACGACTGCGAAGAAAAACCATGAACTTTTAGAGACATGGACAAAGGCGATGAAGATGACCTTGTTTTAATGAATCTTTTGCCTGACATTAAATTCTTCCACAGTGGCGGAAACGTCGTGTACGATTGGAATTCCAGGAGTTCGTAACAAATAAGGCAGACGAAGCCGAGAGACTATTGACACGTGTATCGCTCATTAGTCATTTTTTTCCCTTGGCACTACAGCCCCAGTGGACCTAGGCCTACCTCCATGAACTCCGTTCACTTCGGTTTTTCTAGATCTTACACATTCGGTAGGACTCCTTGGGCGGGTGATCAGCTCGTCGCAAAGCCTCTAGCTGTACACACACACACACACACAGAAAAACGCACACACACAAAGTAAACATCCATGCCCTGAGTGGGATTCGAACCCACGATCCCGGTATCCAATCGAGCGAAGACAGCACATGCCTTGGACCGCTCGGCTACCATGACCGGCTCATTAGTCATATACCAGAGGGAAACAAGTTTCCGGTTTAAACAAAAGAGTCATCAGTATATTCCTATATTCAGTATACGTCCCCACTGTGAACACAAACATGTTTCTGGACATTACAACATCGTCTTGTTTATATTTCACAACATTGTTTCGGAGACTGAATTGTCTCCGTCTTCAGGTAAAACCTACTTCATTGGGCCCAATCGATAGAGGTAGTGTCTCCGAAACGATTCGGAGACTGGATTCTGTCTCCGTCTTCAGGTAAAACCTACTCGGTTGCGACAAATGATTGAGCTAATGTCTCCGAAACCTTGTGTTTTGAAATATAAACAGGACGATCTTAAAATGTCCAGATATATAATGTAATGTACAATCGTCACGAAATTTTAGATCTTATAATCATTGTCAATGTTTATAAAATACGAGAATGAAAATAAAATCAAACTTTTTCTCTAATAAACTCTTTTTCTTATCTCACAGTTATGAAAGCAGATATGCTCTTTCTGCAATCGGTTTCTGGCCCACAAAGGTGAAGCTTAAGCCTTTTTAAAAGAGTGTCATACGTCACGTTTGACAGTCTTTTGCGTTCCTATAGTGATGGTAGAACTCTCCAAAAGTCGGTCATGAACCCACTTCAGTTTCCTTCTATTTTTCAATTTTAAACAAATCCTTACTGATAATAGCAACTTTTCTAAAGAATTTTGATAACTCCATAGTAGCGTCTTTGAAAATGAATAAACTACGCGGATAGCGGAGCGTCGCCTTCGGTGTGAACACGCTACAAGTAAAGCATTTCGCATGGTGCTTTACTTAACATTACGCTACACGCGAAGCGTTTCGGGTGTGCACGTAGCCTAATGAAACTACAAACGCAGGACAACAATTGCAGCAACCCGTAAGGTGTTGCCTACCTGTACCACGTAACGAGGGTCACGTCAGAACCCACCCCTGTTTTACAGCCCCCTCCCGCACTCTCAGTTAACAACTGCAATCAGCGATCCTCAGAGGCAACGGAGACCTCGTTAACAAACCCACACACACGCACACCCCCAAACCGTCAGGCTATAAACACTTTAAGAGTTCGTCTACTCTACGAACTAGGATACGGCATGACTTGCGCAGGAAATCTTACGGAAGAAAAGCTCCTTCTCAATTTCCCACCGGCTTATGAATACTGAAATTATGCAAACAAAAAGAAAAAAAAAGGCAATGATCTCCTGTAACAGGCCGTGGAGGCCCATAGAGTTGCGAGACATCGAGGCTCCCACATTTTCTAGACAATCGGTTCTCGGATGGCGGCGAGGTTGTCAGCCTTACGTGCCGGCGCCCTTTACCCCCAGGAAGATTCCTGTCACTCATTTCTGTTAGAGGCTGAGTCGACCCCAGGGCCATATTGCGGCTGGAAGCATTAGGTCCATTGAAAAATCCAATGACCTCATCGGGACTCGAACCCGCGACCTTTCGGCTTGTAGCATAGTGCCTCAACCAACTACGCTACCATGAGATACTGCCCCGACAAGCGAATTGAGGGACTGAGGAAAACAATGAGAAACATAATTCAGGATAGCCGTTGTCCGAGCCGAGATTTTAATTGGGATTTTCCGAATAGAACTCCGGAGTGTTACAGCTGCATCAGTCTGTTCGGTGAAATAAATGTCTTTCCTGCTGGAGTTATTGTTTTAGAATGCGTTTACTAATTAAAAAGCTGATCACAGCTGCCGCGCGGTCTGAGGCATGAACTGTCTTCGCCCGCTCGAACGCTGTGGTCGTGGGTTCGAATCTCACTCACGGCACAAATGTCTATATGCGTTTATTCTGTGTTTGTGCTGTCCTGTGTGTAGGTAGCGGCCTTGCGACGAGCTGATCCCCCGTCCAAGGAGTCCTACCGACTGTCTAAGATTAAGAAACTGAAGTGAAACGAAGCGTTTCACGGATACGCTATGCTCCAGACGGTGCAACAGGAATACGAATGAATGAGCTAATTAAAACATAAACGACATAACATTACAATAAATAAATATATCGTAAACTACTTTAACGGCAGTCACGGTAGCCGAGCGGTCTAAGGCATGCACTGTCTTCGCTCGCTCGGAAGCCGGGATCGTGGGTTCGAATCCCACTCAGGACATGAATGTTTGTGTGCGTTTTTCTGTGTTCGTATACAGGTAGAGGCCTTGCGACCAGCTGATCACCCGCCCAATGAGTCCTACCGTATGTCTAAGACCTAGTAAAACCGAAGTGAAACGGAGAGTTTCATGGAGGTAGGCCTAGGCCCACTGGGGCTGTAGTGCCAAGGAAAAAAAAAACTAGTTTCACATCCGCTGAGAATTCTAACTTGAAGTCTGACCTGTTGTTATATAAGCTTTATGTACTCTTATGTTCCATTGCTTTCTCCCGTATTCCTTTCCAGTTCTACATGTTATCGTATGATACGCCGAGGCCGACGTATAATGCTATCTTCCACAATAACACGGACAAATAGTTAAAGTTAAACAGTCTCCTTTAAATAGTACACAACACTTCATATATCCGCATCAAAATATTGTCTCATGTCCGGGGTTCCGTGACTAATAATAATGGGTTCTGAATTGGATGATTCGATTTATTAACACCTTTTATATTCTCTCTTAATCAAAATCAATTATAGCGCTATTGCTAATTTACCCAGTTTACAAATCACTAGGATACGCTCCATTTTCGTTCTCGTTCCCTGCTGTACTGCCTCGTACTCCTCTTTACTCTCCTGTACTTCGTTCTATATCCTCTTAAAATTCCTCAGCACAGACTCCACGGAAAACACATGTCACGTGTTATCAAGAATGTGCGTTTATTGGTTCTTTACCTAGCAACAAGTTGTAGAACGGTCCACAGAGAACACAGCTCCTATTGTTGTGGTTTGCTGGAAGGTGTTTTCTGAATCGCTGACCATCAACGGTATATGCGTCACTATATGATCAGTACTCGCAAAATAGACACGACACATTTAAAGAACAGACTGCTTTCTCATTTATGACCTACTACATAACTTATGTTAACGCTTGACATTCGGTTGCTAAGGTAACCCGAAATTGCGTAATGACAATGATAAATCTCGCGCTTACAAAAATTGTTTGTGTGTATATAGAGAAGTATTAAAATACAAAATATACGTCACGAAAGAATGCCCACCTCGGTGTATCGCAATTTAACGGGCGCTTAAGCACCACTGCAAAGCTGTGTCCTGATGTCGGAGACATGAAGCTGTAATAATATGAGAGCTCGGAAAACGCAAAAGAACTAATTTCGTACCAGTAAGCCAAATTGCAGTGTTCCACTAGCAGCGCTCACCGGGTGTCTGACAATTTGCTACACCATCTGTCATACTTAGAAACAAGAATGTAAATATATTACAACTGTTATCAAGAAAGATCCTGTAGGTACAGAGCCGCAATTAAAGTAAAAAACAGAGAAACTTATCCCCGTGCTTAACTAATTAAGCACTACGCCATGAAGGTGTATGTGGGAGTGGATCTATAGAGCCACGTATTCTTAACCTCGTCACTAGTAGGAGGCCAGTGATCAGCTTCATGCCCCGGCCGTTTACCCCAGGTACCCGTTGAAGAGGGTGCTGGGTGAGCCCCAGAACCGGTCTGGACGACGTGGATAAGAGAAACATCTCGTCCTTACCGGGACTCGAACACCGTCCCCTTGGCCGTCCAGCATGTAGCCAGTTGCTATAACGACTGAGCTATTCAGGCTCTACACAGATCATCATCTGCTCCGGCTTGCAGAACCAAGGAAAAAGAATATGACAACAAATGTTATAAGTTTCAAGTCAAGTACGAAAGACAGACAGCTAGCCCTCTCGGTGTGTTCACAGTTTCTAGTCGCCTTCAGACTGGCAACTTTCAGTGATGATTTATTTAACGTAATAACAGACTATCGTCTGGCTTGGGTCAGATGAAGTAGATGACCGCTGGTGTAGTAGATGTGTGTGTCTCTCTCTCTCTCCCTCTTTGTCAGCCAAACTGTTTTGTTAGATCACGAGCCGAGACGAGACAAAGCAGACAGTAGATATCAATATAAGTGGCATAAAGGCAAATACGGGAATTCTGATAGCGGAATTACGGATTTAACTATCACTTCTGGCGTGGGCCGCGCCATAGCTTAAGCGGTTAGTCGCTGGCTTCCCACTGCGGCGACCCGGGTTCGATTCCGGGTCTGGTCAAGTGGGATTTGTCATCGACAAAGTGGCGCTGGGGCAGGCTTTCTCCGAGTACTTCGGCTTTCCCTGCCAATCTTCATTCCACCAATTGCTCCACAATCACCCTCACCTATCATCTGGGGCTGGTACAATAGGCCAGAAGTGGCCGCAGTACAAGGGACTTAGTCCGACCCCACTAGCAATAAAAGGAATCACTTCTGGCGTACGAATGTAAAGCCAGATTCATGCAAAGTAAAAAAAGTAAAGGTATCCCTGTAACAGGCCGAAGAGGCCCATAGGGTTGTGAGATGTTGAGGTTCCCACATTTTCCAGACAATCGGCTCACAGATGGCGGTAAGGTTGTCAGCCCTACGCGCCGGCCGCCCTTTACCCCCAAGAATATTCCAAGAATATTCCTGGTAGTCATTTCTGTTAGAGGCTGAGTCGACCCCAGGCCCATAGTGCGGCTGGAAGGATTAGGTCAATTGATAAAATCCACCTCATCGGGACTTGAACCCACGACCTTCTGGCTTGTAGCATAGCTACCGCGTGCCCCCGCCAGATTCATGTACATTTCATTTTAAATTCAACATTAGTCTATTTTTAAGGATTGCATCCTGTTGCGTCTATACAATGAACATATAAAATTTTTACCGTCAACGCAACAATACTTGATTATTCATTTATATAGCACACACTACATGTTTCGACCTCAAACGGGTCATCTTCAGGTGCTGCAAGTTACAGTTCGGTAATGGTATGTGAGAAACTTGCAGTACCTGAAGATGACCCGTTTGAGGTCGAAACATGTAGCAAGTACTATATAAATGAATAATCAAGTATTGTTGCGCTGACGGTAAAAATTGTACATTTTTATTAGTATTAGCCAGTGTCTTGTGATGAAAAACAGTTCTATTCAATAGACCGGGTACTACTACTACACTACTACTACTACTACTACATTTTGCTGAATGTCCTTGGTAGAACAAAATCTTCGGACACACTCCAATTCAAATGTTTTACCTTAATCATCAGGTAAAATTAGGAACAAGTAAGAAAGCCAAGTCTAAGCAGTAAAGATCAAACTCCGTGGCTTTCAGTCCGCAAGCGAAGTATACCGACCGAGCGACCGCCGCTTGTCGGCGAAGTTGGTGCCAACTTTAGCGGATAGAGGGTGTCGCGTGGTCAGCGCAACGGATCCCCACAGCCGTTAATCTCGGTTTTCTAGACTGGAGCGGCTACTTTTCCATTGAAATGGCTCCTCAATTATCCTCACGAGGCTGAGTGAAACCAGTTCCAGACCCACTACTTCTCTGGTAGTGCCGGGAATCGAACTCGGGACATCTTGACCTGTAGCCAGGAACTCGGACCACTAGACCACAGAGGCGGTCTTAAAAACAGTAAAGATCCTTACGTAAAACAGATGATTCCTTGAGCTGACGTAGCTGACAGGGACGAGTAAAGAGTCGGGTTCTATTTCTGGCTCACTCACCCATGAGCTGAGCCCTTCTTGAGAAGCCGCCAATTGGGCAGCTACTCAAGAACTTCCCTGCATTTTATGCAACCCGAAGGTTCTTTACCATGTTTACAAGAGCCCTCCACTGGTCCCAATACTGAGCCAGATCAATCCAATCCAATATCATCCCATTATATCTCTCTAAGATCCACTTTAATATTATCCACCCACCCGTGCCTTGGTCTTACATTCCGGCTTTCTTACCAATTTCCTATATACATCATCTTCTCCCCCATTCGTGCTACATGCCTTGCCCATCTCATCCTAATTGACTTGATTAATCTAATTATACTTTGAGAAGAGTACAATTTATGCAGCGCCTCATTTTGCAGTTTCCTCCAACCTCCTGTCACTTCATCTCTCTTTCTGGCTGGGACTGACTCTGGGTTGAGTCTTATAACCCAGAAAATCTGGGCAAGTTTCATACGTTGTTCCCAAAGACCCGCAGAAGTCAACTTACCAACTAACACAGATCTGAGACAAGATTAATAATTAAGACATGGAATTGACTTACGTGCTTTCTGCACTGTGACGGAAGTCGTAATGTTTTATAAGATGAGTTAGAGATGAGGTTCTAATTGCGGTTATGCTAGGACCAGAACTCAAACAAACAAGCCGACCTCCATCTTAAGGAGATGACGATCCACAGCTTCCCACCCCACCCCCCACCCCCAGAAGTATACGGGCTCTGTAATTGGGATGATGCGGCGCCTAGCCACGTTTTCCACGAACTACCTGCCGGCCTACCCTGGCAGGGATAACCAGTCACATGGCACTGGGACATTCCCAGCAGTTTGTCGGTAATGCAGTTCCCTGTCTGGAAGGCAGGAATACGTCTCCCTCCAAGGAGACTGTGAACTTATGTACCCACTTGTCTGAATAATCATAAGCATAACATCAGGTACTATCCCGGCATTTGTGTGCAGCAACTGAGGAAAACAAGACAATTCTCAGTCCGGATAACAAGTCTACTGGCCGAGATCTGAACCCAGGAAACCCGGATTATGAAGCAGGATACTGAAGAGGTTGGTGTAGCGGTAACATTCTAGGACTGTTTTTTACAGGTGCTCGGTTCGAATCTAGGGCCGGTTCATCGGTTATCCTGACTGGTTTTTTTTCTTTCAGCCCCCTCCCCCCCATGCAAGTGGGGAGATAAACTCTCGATTAGACTTCGACCGATTTATTCCAAGTCCTTTCCAATTTTTCATCAGCCATCTTACCACCCGACGCTACAGCGTCTCCATACTGAGAGCGTCGTCACCCTACTGGGAATGCACAGATACTCACTTACCCCACCACCTCCCCTGTTTTACTGTATGGCGTACATCTTGGGGTGGGG
Organism: Cryptotermes secundus; assembly: GCF_002891405.2. Classification (NCBI taxonomy): domain Eukaryota; kingdom Metazoa; phylum Arthropoda; class Insecta; order Blattodea; family Kalotermitidae; genus Cryptotermes; species Cryptotermes secundus. The sequence continues at coordinate 2,215,609 of NW_019743147.1, read as the reverse complement.
TGAGACTGAGTCCCCTTGGTATGTCGGCCACTGATTGGCCTATTGTACCAGCTCCGGATGATAATGTGAAGCAGTCCGCGGAATGAGAATTGCCAGGGGAAACCCAAGTACCCAGAGAAAACCTACCCCATTGCCACTTTGTCCACCACAAATCCCACAGGACCTGACCTGGATTCGAACCCGGGGCGCCGCCGTGGGAATCCGGCGACAAACTGCCTGAGCTATGGCACGCCCTCTTTTTTATATTAAAACTGTTTAAAACTGAAGAATATATTGATTTCCGAATAATTACAGGCGTAATATGCAGGGGGCTCGACTTTGTACACCCCTGTCCTCTACTCAATCCGCGGTTGCTGGAGAGACAACCTGGCCTGCACGCCACTCCGTTGAACCTTTGCTTCCTGCCGCAATTGGCTCCGGGGTCGAGTCGCAGGGATTTCCGGAGGAAGTGGTTGTAATTAGATGGCAACATTTTTCCTCTTTTCTACATCTTTAAATTTCTAAAATGACTAAATCTTACGTTTCCCTCCTTCGACTCTAAACTTGTCTCATTTAATATTTAAAAACTACTCAAATTCTCGTCATAAAATTTACGAGAAACGTCCTTCACAATTTTAAGTTATACAGAGTCTTCAATTTATGACGCTGCGATCATGCTCGGAAAGGAAGCTGGCCAAGACTTGTCCGAGGAAACTTCCGACGGGCTTACGGCGACATGATGCGTGAAATCTGTGTTCATATTGTTGAAGAATAGTTCGTTTTGTCTTCCGCATTCAGTAAAGAAGGCGACTATACGTTTACAATGAGGAACACACTATTGCAACCTGGAGGAAAGCGTCACCTAGGACGAAATAAGAAGAAATTGAATGGACACTTCCACTGGCCTCAAAATTGAACTTGGAGCCCAATGGATGTCCGAGAATAGACATATCTGCCTCGCTCTCTTTTTGTTTTACCGAAATCAGAGTGAAAGGATTTATAATGGATAACAATTAAAGAAAATGCCCTAAAAGTTACACTCTGAGAGAAGGAAAGCTGCCTACCATACAAAGCTCGTAGAAAAAAAAAATGCATTCATCATTGCTAGGCATAAAACTAGAGAGAAACGCTTAAAATATAGAGGACCGATAAACAACTGTCGCTGAGACATGAGCATTGGACCAAAATTTTTTTTATTCGCTTAGTGGGGGGTGGAGTCCAACTGGGTCCACTCGGCACGGAGCCAGTGACTGGGCTATTATAGCCTGCCCCGGGTGATTATGATGATGGAGAATTTGGTGGAATGAGATTGGCAGGGGAAACGGAAGTACTCGGAGAAAACCCGCCCCATCGCCACTTTGTCCACCACAAATTCCACTTTACCAGACCCGGGATCGAACCCGGGCCGCCGCGGTGGGAAGCCAGCGACTAATCGCTTGAGCTATGGCACAGCCGACCAATATTTTACTCATACATGGGGTGGCAGGTTAAACAGATACTGAAGGATACAAATAGTTTCCAGGAAAACAAGAGGCCAATCCAATCATGTTCTGGAGTGTTTACTGCAAATGGGCGCTCCCCGCGGTCCTGTATCATCACTCCCCGAAACGTAATTTTTACGGCCCTACAAATGATATACATCAGTTATTCCGAATCTATGCTTCCCCAATTCACGCACAAAATAAAAATAACGGATAGAAAATTTCCCCGTTTTACATTTTAATCGCAGTTTCATTTATAAAAAAGCCGCCCGACAAGATTCGCTTAGTTCTGTAAGTGGCAACTATGTTGCTGTTGCCAGTCGACGTATTGCAGTAATTGCCTTAACGGGAAACTCAACGACAATACGGTTTCCTAGCGGATGAATTGGCCGGTCACAGTGACCGCGCAGTGTAAGACATGAACCGTCTTTGCCGGCTCAAACACTGGGGTCGTGGGTTCGAATTCCACTCAAGGAGTGGATGTGTGTGTCCGTTTATTCTGTGTTTGTGTTGTTCTATGTATAGGTAGTGGCCTTGCGACGGGCTGCTCCCCCATCCAAGGAGTTCTACCGACAGTGTATAGGATTAAGAATAGATAGATAGATAGATAGATAGATAGATTTTTAATTAATTCTTTTATTTAACAATATGTAGTTAACAATGACAAAAGCGGCCTCCGTAGTCTAGAGGTAACGTTCCCACCTCATGACTC